>NC_033802.1:47192956-47228509 GCF_001876935.1 Asparagus officinalis | reverse complement strand
GTTTCAGATCCGTCACGTCACATCATCATTAGGCCATTGGCCTCGTAGGCAAGATCCCTCTTGCTCATTGACTTGTCTTTTCAATATTCATATCTGTTATTAATTGATTACATAGATTAGTTTGTGATATAATTATCTGTGTGGGATTGTTTGGTGAATAATATTAGATAAATCATAATAATATGATAAATAGCATTTTTAGAATAATTATGATAAATTAAAAGAATTTATTTCGGTAGCAGAATCATTTTTGGATAATTATATTAATTAAAAATAATTTATTTGAGAATCTTGTGGAAGAAATCATTTTAGAATGATAAATATTTTTAAAAAGAAATTATTTGGAAAAATAGACTATTTTGAATTAATGAGGATTTATTTTATAAAAAAGATTATTTTTGAATTTATGAATTTATTCTTTTAAAAGATTATTTTTAGAATTATTATAATAAGAAAATAACTTATTTTGGAAAAAGGATTATTTTAACTTAAATTAAAAGAATTTAAATTGTAAAAGAAATTATTTTGAAGTAAATAAATTTATTATTTCATAATATTATTTTAGAACAATTTTATGATTCAAATTCTTAATCTTGATTATCTGATATGCTATGATATTATTGTACATGATTAGTTACATTGATTGTTCCTTGTTGTGATTGAGAATCGTTAGGAGTTTATGACTATAGTGACCTGTGTGACATGAATAAGACCTAGAGACTTGTGTGTTGTTGACTTAGAAAATACAAGAGAGTTGGGATGGGAAAGTCATGGTTCATGTGATCAGATAAGGCTGTTGATGTATCTTCCAGGCTCGCACCAGTGGTCGGTGTCGCCACTGGGGTTGGTTTGTAGGGCTAAGGTGAAGTGTGTACATCACTTTGGTCAGTGAGAATTTATTTCGTCACCCAAGTTCTGTTTGAAGTTCAGACCAGGCAGAAACGAATTGCGTGTAGTCCTCTAGGCCGCATGTGTAGCGAGATTGGATGCACGTAGAGGATTTGTGAACAGTCAGTTATCCGATGACAGGAACGTTGAGTCTATGTGAGATATGTACCAGTGACCTGTTATAGAATGGCTAGTTACACGACATCGTTACTCGGATGATTATGAGTTATTGTGAGATACAGACCAGTTATGTTTCTTTTCATACATAGATTGAGATTAATATTTAATTATCTACAATTCGAGACATATGATATATACATGATGGTTTCCTTGATTGGATTATTTCGCTCGACGTACTATGTCCCGAATTGTAGATTTTTAAGTATTAATTCCATCTAGTGTATGACTCTGCACTTGGATGATTATTCTGATTGCCAGCTGCATGATCGACTTGTTACTTGGTTGATTTCTTTGGATTTATTCTGATTATTCTATTCTAATAGTAAATTATATTTAGATTATTAGTATTTCAGTTGCATGTTTCCATTGTTATTACTATTATTGCATTGGTCGCACGACCGTTTCTATTCTTCCTTTTGGGATCTTGTCGTGTGCAATGCACGCTGACGTACTCCTTTCCTCTCGGGATGTACGTCAGATTTAGAAGACGGACAGCTACAGTTCGGAGTAGAACAGGAGCCAGAGGTTCCTCCGCAGGAAGGCTTTGCAGATGGAGCAGAAGAATAAGTCAAAGCTTAGTTACCTTTTTTAGTTAGTTGATGACCCTGGTTTACTTTTGTAGTACTTTTATTTTCTGTCGGATCGTTGTATTTTATATTTTTCCAGCATTTCATTTAGATAGTTTTGTATAAGGGTATGTTTGGCCCGAATATTATGTCTGGGATGATGTTTCAGTTATGATATGTATTATTTTGTTCTGAATTGTTTATTATATTCGCACTACTGTGATCGGGGACCTGTGCCTTCGCTTTATATTTGTTTGACGCTTAGCGTATTAGATTGAGCAGAAGGGGTCTAGTACTTATTTCTCCTCAGTCTAATACGTCGCGGACTTGTTCACGTTCCGATTCCCTGATATTTTGGGAAGCGGGGCGTGACAAATCGTGTTGAACTCGCTAAGGTACATTGTGAATGAGCGTCCTTCTACCATCTTGAGATTGAAGAGTGTCTTGATGAGATGCACCTTGTTTGCGCCAGATGGTTGCTCGTACATCTTCGCGAGTGCTTCCATAAGCCCCACCATCGTCTTCTCCTTCAAAATGTTGTGTGCGACTGTCTTGGCGAGCAACAACCGGATTTGCCCTAGAGTATTCCTATCCAGTATCTCCTAATTCTCGTCTGACTCTTCTTTCTTCTTTCCCTTAGCCTTGCCCATCAACGGGCGATACAAGTCCTTCTGGTATAGTTAGTCCTCCATCTGTGACTTTCAATAGGTGAAGTCTGATCCGTCAAACTTCTCGATCTTAGATTTGCTTTCCTCTGCCATGACTCTCTCACAATCTTTCTGAACGAAGCTCTGATACCGGTTGTTGGGGATTCGAAACAATCAAATCGAACCCTTACCCTTCCGGGCCTTGTGTTTGAGAGTAGGATAGTAGGAAAAATCATAACAAATAAAAGATAAAAAACTTACAGGAAAGTAAACAAGAAAGAACACACCAGATTAACGAGGTTCGACAATCGTGCCTACGTCTTCGTGAGCCACACCACATAATTCTTTGATTAATATTGAAGAAGATTACATTGCCCACAAATAGAATCTAATCTCTCTGAAGAATTCTCTCAAAACCCTCTTTTTCTGATGTCTAATCTCTTCTAAGGCGTTCCATATATATAGATAACCTAAAACCAAAACAGATTAGGAATTTAAAAATAAAAAAAACAAAACATATTAGGAATCCTAATAACCTGTTACCAAAACAGATTAAGAATCATGTTACCAAAACAGATTAAGTATCATGTTACTAAAACAGATTAAGAATCACGTTACCAAAATAGATTAGGAAACCTGCTATTCAACAATTTGTTTGATTCAAGCTTTGAGTCTACATCCCTTAGACTAACCGTTACTAATTACATTATTATGTATTTTTCTTAAAATATAAAAAAATTTCGGGGTCGATTGTAAATTACTTAGATTGTTAATTATGGTGACACCACTTTTTAAAAGTCCGCGATCTGCTGCTGTTTGCTTTAGCTCTGGTGGCGTTTGAAGAAGTTAGACTAAGTTCTTCCATTGAAGGCAGTGTTTTGTTTTTTATCGGTAGTGTTTTCTCTGAGGCATTATGCAGGATCATCTCTTTAGGATGTTGGTCCGTAATCTACTTTCACTTGTGTTTTAAATGCATGCATTTGTGTTCTAAATACATGCATCTCATGACAGTTATTGATCAATTTTGTGAATGATCTAGGAACACAAGCGAAATTTTGTCAACTTTACAAATGATTAAGGTCCTGAAATTGAATCAAATATCAAGGTTCAAGTATTATTGCCGACCTTTAACGGGCGTGCTTTTTGTTGCTAAATGATTTCCTTTTTTTCCCCTCTAATTTTGGTTAAGAAAATTGCATTCAGATAAGGAGTTGGTTAGAATTTCTGATCTTCACTATTATCGACAATGTTTTATAATACCTGATTGAGGTCCTTTCCTCCGAAATTGGTTTGGCTGCAGCACGAGCTTATATCTGAAAGAAGCCAGAAAGTTTGGTCCTTACTTTTGTTGCGCGCAGCGGAAATTTCGGCAGCACTTCGGCAGCACAACAAGAGAGTCAGATCGTAATAAGAATTCCCGTCTCACCAAGGAGATAAGAATCTGAAGCGGATATCTCAACAAAGTGAGATATCGGCTCTTCCTCTCATCAGTTCTAGGACTGACCTGTTGAGGGATCCTAAAAGCTATTACAAATCACACAAAAGCAGTACAACCAATTTTTACGTGGTTCGGCAAATTGCCTACGTCCACGGGGCAAGGAGGGGGGAGATCTACTAATAGAGGGAGAGATTACAACTAGGGTTTACAATCACTCACAAACTAAACTCTCAAACAGACTCTCAAATCCCTCACAACAACTCTCTACAAAAGGATGCACAAAAGGCTGCACTTTTTCTTCTTGCCGCAGAGAATCCCGCAGCCAAACGATTGCACCCTGCCCTCTTCTCTTCTGCAGCCGCAAACAAATCACGCCCGCACTTGCACTGTAGCCGCACAACTCTTGCACCGAAAACCTAAAAAATCACAATCATATATATATATATATGTATTCGGTATTCGGGTGGGCCTTGGCTTCATGCGGTTTGAAATACACTCATGAACGCAATTGTTCACGCGAAAATGTCACGCGGTTTCAAGCATCACATGGGTGGGCGTGGGCCCCATGTGATCACGTGCTTCACAATTCTTCACATCGGCGAAGTTTTTCAAAACTGAGCCGACACCAAAGCAACCAAATATCCCACTTGTTGTGACCAGTACGAACTCAATCCATAACAAGTCGAGAACCCGAACGAGAGTCCAAACAATCTCACCCTCATCAAAATCAACTAATCCAAACCGGCTGCATCTGAAAGACTGCCTACGTATCCTCTTGCCCAAGGAATCAAGCCGAACGTAGTTCATCCAAATGACCGCCAACCGCCTCAACAATCACGAATATGCAATAAGTTTCGACAATGATCAAACTTGTTGCTCGGAACCACCTTAGTGAGCATATCCGCCGGATTATCCTTCGTGTGGACTTTAACAATCTCCACATCGCCATCTTCAAGAACATCCCGAACGAAGTGATAACGAACGTCAATGTGCTTCGTCCTCGCATGAAAAACCTGATTCTTCGCCAAATAAATAGCACTCATGCTATCACAATGAATAGTGACGGACCGCTGCGATATACCAAGTTCCTCCAAAAGTCCTCGAAGCCAAATAGCCTCCTTCACAGCCTCCGTAACCGCCATATACTCTGCCTCCGTCGTAGACAAAGCCACCGTCGACTGTAAGGTGCATCTCCAACACACCGGGGCACGGGTCAAAGTGAACACATACCCCATCGTAGACCGGCGCTTATCCAAATCCCCGGTATAATCCGAATCAACATAACCAATGCATAACTGCCCACCTTTAGTGTCCCGCTCATAAACCAAACCAACATTGAGCGTACCTCGAATGTACCTCAAAATCCATTTTACAGCGTCCCAATGACCCACTCCTGGATCATGCATGTATCTTGATACCATGCTTACTACCTGTGACAAATCTGGTCTCGTACATACCATCGCGTACATCAAGCTCCCAACTGCGCTCGCATATGGAGTCTTCGATATCAACTCACGATCTTCAACTGACTTTGGTGAAAGACCAGCGGAAAGCTTCAAATGGGCTCCCAATGGTACACTAACTGGTTTCGTATCCATGCTAACATGGAATCGCTGTAGAACCTTCTTCAAATAAGCCACCTGTGTCAAACAAATTCTGCCCTTCTTCTTGTCTCTGCCGATCTCCATCCCAAGAATGCGCTTCGCCTCACCCAAGTCCTTCATCTCAAACTCATTTGAAATCTGAACTTTCAACTCATCTATAGCCGACCTGGAAGTAGAGGCAACTAACATGTCATCGACATAGAGCAACAAAGAGATGTACGCACCTCCTTTTAACTTGCGAAAATATACGCAAGGATCAAACTGGCTCCGAGTGTACGAATGACCAATCATAAAACCATCAAATCGCCTATACCACTGTCGATGAGACTGCTTCAAACCGTATAGCGATTTCTTCAGTTTGTAAACTAATTTTTCCTTCCCTGCAGCTCGGAATCCCAATGGCTGAGTCATATATATTTCTTCATCAAGATCACCATGAAGAAATGCCGTCTTCACATCCAACTGATCTAACTCCAAACCATACTGTGCCACCAAAGCTAGCAAAATCCGAATCGAAGAATACTTCACCACCGGAGAGAAAACCTCATTATAGTCAATACCTTCCTCCTGTGCATAGCCCTTCGCAACCAACCTAGCTTTGAACCTCAATGGAGTGCCCTCAATGCTCTCCTTCTTCGTGTATACCCACTTGCAACCAAATGTCTTCCGCCCCTTTGGAAGCTCAACAAGCTCCCATGTATCGTTCTTATGAAGAGATTCCATCTCCTCCTGCATAGCCACCTGCCACGAATCAGCCTCCGAACTCTGCTCGGCCTCTCTGAATGTAGTAGGCACCAACTCATCGATACTCTCCACCGGAAGTGCATACGCAACTGTGTCGGCATACCGTGCTGGCATCTGTATGTTTCTCCTCTGTCTCCGAACCGCAATAGGATCTTGAACCTGAGCCGTCGGTTCCTGATCCTGCACATTAGTACCCGTATCCTCCGTATCACCGTCGTGCTCGCCTGGCGTCACCTCAGTCGGCACCTGCATGGATACTGTACCATCTGGACAATGTGGAGCTGCATCGATCTCCACCACCTGCGATATCTCCTCCGTCGGGTCGCTCTCCACCTGATGAGAGCTGGGAAGCTTCAAGATAGAAGCCTCATCGAATGTGACATCCCTACTCAGCACAATCTTCCATGATAATATGTAGGGCACCCAAATACCTTGAGCTGGTCATAGTCATGTGCTGGCTTTCCCGACCACATCTCCATAGGGGTTTTCCCCTCAATCGCAGATGAAGGCAGCCTATTAATGAGGTGGCTCGCATATGTAAGTGCCTCAGCCCAAAAGATCTTTTCTAAACCACTCTGCGACATTAAGCATCGGATCTTCTCCAGTAAAGACCGATTTAATCTCTCTGCCATCCTATTTTGCTGCGATGTATGACTAACTGTGAAGTGTTTCTCTATGCCATCGTCTCGACATAGCTGCTGAAAGGGGTCAGAAGTATACTCACCACCGTTGTCGGATCGCAACGTCTTGATCTTTCTCCCAGTCTGCAGTTCCAATCTCTTCTTCCACTCCACGGATATATCTAGGACTTCACTCTTCTTCGTCATGGTGTACACCCAACATCGCCTAGAATAGTCATCTATAAAAGTGACGAACCAATGTCGACCACCAAGTGATACAGTCTTGGTAGGACCCCAAACATCTGTGTGCACGTAGTCCAGGATGCCCCTCGTCTGATGAATGGCAGTCCTGAACTTCACCTTCGTCTTCTTTCCAAGAACACAGTGCTCAAAGAACTCAATCTTCCCACTCTTGGCTCCCTTCAATAGCCCCTGCTTGCACAATGCCTGCAGTGACTTTTTACTTGTGTGCCCCAACCTATAGTGCCAAAGTCTGCTCATGTCCGCTTCTGAAATAGCCGAAGCAACCTGGCCAATCTCGGTGCTTCCCTTCAGATAATACAAATTTCGATTACGGACTCCCTTCATTACCACCAATGATCCCTTAGTAACATTCGCTACAGCGTTTTCGAAAGTCACCTTGAATCCCTTCGCCTCCAAAGCTCCAACCGAGATAAGATTTTTCTTCAGTTGAGGAACAAATCTCACCTTCTTCAACTCATGGACTACTCCATCGTGCATCCTAATCCGCACGGTACCTATCCCACAAACGCCACAAGATTGATCATTTCCCATGACAACAACGCCCCCGTCGACTTTCTCAAAAGATGCAAACCAGTCTCGCCTAGGGGTCACATGAAAAGTAGCACCGGAATCAAGCATCTAATCTGATGCATCCACATGGTTCACCTCCGGAGTAATCAGTAGAGAAAAGCACGAATCATCGGAATCATCGCCTTTCGCAATATTCACCTCATTGGTCTTCGGGCCCTTTTTCTTGCTATTCTCCTTCTCTTTGAGCTTCGGGCAGTCTCTCTTCCAATGTCCCTGCTCCTTGCAGAATGCACATTGGTTCTTTGTTAATTGGTGGCGGCCTCTAGACTTTGACCTCCCTCTGTTACCACCTTTCGGATATGGGCTTCTACCTCTCGTCGACAAGGCCTCTCCTGAAGTACTAGCGCGGGAAGTCTCCTTATCCTTCCTCCTCAAATCGTAGTTCGTCATAGCGTTAGTCACTTCACTATAGCTGATAGAAGATCTCCCGTTCAACAAAGTGAGCACGAATGTATCATACTCCTAATCGGGTAAGGAGCCCAACAAAATAATCATCTTGTACTCATCCGATATCTTCTCATCAATATTCGCCAAGTCCGACAACAACTTAGTGTAGTTGTTCACATGAGCCGCTAGCGAGGTGCCTCTGGACATCTAAAATCTGAAGAGTCTTCGTAGCAAGTGCAACCTGTTCTCAACACTCTTTGTGAGATACTTGTTGTTGAGAATTTCCCACATCTTCATTGCAGACGTCACCCCAATCACATCATATTTCAGCTCCTGTTCCAAACAGGACCTGATCACCCCACAAGCGTTCCTATTCATCTTATCACATACCGCCTCTTCATATTTAGGTGGCCTCTCGTGGACCATGATGGTCTCTTCCAAATTCTGAGCATTGAGCGCATCTTGTACGTCGCTCATCCACAAACCAAAGTTGATTTTACCGTCATACTTCACCACACTAATTTTAGTGTTCTGAAAACCAACTTGTATTGTACTCGCCATCGATTTGCTGCTTTCTTCTTCTTCTCCCATTGCGAACTAACTCCAAATTGTAGAGAAAGAATAAATTTGATAGAAATTAGGAACCACCCAACTGAACCCTAGATCGGATTCCAAATAGATCTCCTATCCACACGAGGAAAGCGAAATCTCCAACCGTAATTCCTAATGCTATCTCCACCGAAGCCTAGAACTCCAAGAACCAAGCTTCCAACCGAATCTTCCTCCACCTAATTCAAAACACCCTAGATCTGAAATCTGGGCTCTGATACCACTTGTTGCGCGCAGCGGAAATTTCGGCAGCACTTCGGCAGCACAACAAGAGAGTCAGATCGCAATAAGAATTCCCGTCTCACAAAGGAGACAAGAATCTGAAGCGGATATCTTGACCTATCGAGGGATCCTAAAAGCTATTACAAATCACACAAAAGCAGTACAACTAATTTTTACGTGGTTCGGCAAATTGCCTACGTCCACGGGGCAAGGAGGGGGGAGATCTACTAATAGAGGGAGAGATTACAACTAGCGTTTACAATCACTCACAAACTAAACCCTCAAACAGACTCTCAAATCCCTCACAACAACTCTCTATAAAAGGATGCACAAAAGGCTGCACTTTTTCTTCTTGCCGCAGAGAATCCCGCAGCCAAACGATTGCACCCTGCCCTCTTCTCTTCTGCAGCCGCAAACAAATCACGCCCGCACTTGCACTGTAGCCGCACAACTCTTGCACCGAAAACCTAAAAAATCACAATCATATATATATATATATGTATTCGGTATTCGGGTGGGCCTTGGCTTCATGCGGTTTGAAATACACTCATGAACGCAATTGTTCACGTGAAAATGTCACGCGGTTTCAAGCATCACATGGGTGGGCGTGGGCCCCATGTGATCACGTGCTTCACAACTTCTTGTGGGCTTTGCTTGAAAGGTTAGCATCTCTTTCACATTGTGACTAAATTTTCTTGACCCTTCCCTATACATATTTGTGGCAGTTAATAAGATGATTAACTTTTTTTAATGTGATTCAGTAATAGAAAGAAAGGCATTTTCATTTAATATGCCTCGTGTAAATTACTAAATGCGATGTATGTTTTCCTAGCGGTCGTTATCAAGGAAATTGAACATTACACAACAGCATGATGCATGAAGCAGGCCAAATGCTTCTATCATTACATTAACCGATAGTTTCATACAAGCTGATAGAGGTGACTACGTACTACCTAAGCACTACTAATAGGAATCCACTCGGCAGTCAATTCGTCAACCAAACTTTTTCTTTGTGAATGTTAAGCTGGATAACTCCCTATTTCTTAGGCCCTGTTTGGCGAAGGGTTAATGAAAAGGGATTAAGGAGAAGGATTAACTTAGTTAGCCCATTTGATAATCCGAATGACTAAATTATTAATTAACCCGTTCTATAAGTTTTATTTTAAACCTTATGATCATTTTTAGTGTTTGGGAATAACAAGGATTTTGACTATTTTCTTTATAATTAGAGGGGTTAATTTTTAGTGTTTGGGAATAACAAGGATTTTGACTATTTTCTTTATAATTAGAGGGGTTAGCTCTTAATTCTTCTAAATAGGAGTCTTTATAATTAGAGGGGTTAGCTCTTAATTCTTCTAAATAGGAGTATTAGTAAACCCCTCATTTTGAGGGGTTAACTCATTTTAATCCATATTTCTTAAGTGTCTTACAAATATGCATTACCTGTATCCCACTAGATTTGTATCATGATATACTGAATTTTCACTTAGACGTTTTCTTGTTATCAGACAACCAGTGTTGTTAACACGCGAGGAGCAATACGGGGCACAAAGGATCTGTACGCGTGCATGCGCAAGACGCAACTTGATGCGTGCACCCCAAGTGACATGAGGCCCATACCACACACATAATTTTTTAAGATAAATAATCAAACACGGAAGAGCATGTTTAGAGATTCACATAAAAAAATATGCAAGGATATATAATATCTTGCTACCAAATCACAATATAAGGTCTTAATTTTAAATGTTAACACATCCAACATAGTAGAAAATTTCATAATTTTTCAAATCAAATGTCAAATCAAGACTAATATCCAAGCAAAACCAAATAGCAAATGAGAAGTAGTTAGGGTCCTCAATTGAAGGATACTAAAAGGTCTAATGGATTTATTTTACTTTTTGGGATATGGGTTATCGAGTATAAAGACTCAATTTAGATGTTAACGAACAAAAATATACGAGACTATGTACTAAATGCACCATGCGCAAAGTCAGGATACTGGCGAGGTGCAAAAGGCGTTGCTGCATCAGACGTGTGGAGCTTCGCCATCGCGCCACATCACAAGCGCATGAGGCGCATGCCTTTGTAAACACTGCAGACAACTAGGAAGGTATTGCGATTTTTCTCACCATTTTGGTAAAGACTTTAAGTGTTGATAATCCAATAAAGTCAGTAGTAGTTTTATAGTTGCTTTATTGCAATTAGTGCCATGCTCGAATCAGCTTCCACTTGTGCCTCGTTTGGTAAACGGGAATGGGGTGGAATGGAATGGTCATTCTCACTTCTCATTTCCCGATACCAAACGTACCTATTTTTTAGAAGTTGGAATGACCATTCCCAGGGAATGATCATTCCCAGTTTTTGTGGGAATGAGTATTTCAAGTGAATTGATAAGGAATGATCATTCACATTCAAGTGATAATCAAATTAGTTACGTAATTTTCAATTATACCCCTATTGATAATTTACCAAATGAGTTAATTTTGATATCTAGAACTGTGGATTGTGGATATCATTCTTTATATTATTTTTTGGACCTATGAAAGATGTGATACTCTTTTATTTATTTTTCCTTAATTTTTTAAGACTAACAAATAGTGGGTATTGTTTAAAAAATATAAACGGAACATACACCTGAGAGATAACATGTGCATTAGTATAAAACATAGCTAGATTAATATAACCTATGCATAAATAAAATTGTTTAGTTATTATCATTAATGTTTATTTTTATCTTATTAAAAATCTATGTTCTTGTAAGGGCATTATTAGAAAATAAGATTTCATTCTCATTTGTGAACTAGTGATACCAAACATGGGAATGAAAATGAGATTTTTATTCTAGCTTCATTCTACAAATGCACCCAAACAAGAGAATGGGAATGTTCATTCCATTCCCACATACATTCCATTCCATTTCTTCTTCCATTCCATTCTTATTTGAGTTCATTCCCACGTACCAAACGAGATGTTGGAGTTTCTTCAATATGACCGTGTGTTGTAGCAATGTGTAAAGTGTTGGATGTTTTGTTCATGAAAAGACAATTTTGCCTTTGTGAATAGTACCACATTGGAAAAATGAGATGAATAGTATAGGGTATATAATGGTTCTCTCCTTATTGGGCTTTGAATAGTGTTTTAGGTTTTGTGGGCTTTGCATATCTATCTCACACACACGCGCGCGCGCCCGCCCCGCCACGCCACACACGCACACATTTTTTGCTTCTCAAGCTTATATTTTTGCACGTTTTACATGTTTTGTAACGGCTGCATGCGGGTAACGGAAGCAAGATTTGTGTGTAACGGTCCCTTGGATTCAGCGGGGGTTACACTTCTCCTCACCTATATAAGCAGACGTGGAGCTCATTCAGAGACACACCAACGAAGAGAAGAACAACTTCTAAGCTCTCTTCTTTCTCTACTCTCATTTCTCCAAGAAATTTCGGCTACATATTTACATTTATATTTTGGGCAATCGTTTTCGTCTGAGCATAAGCTCTGTGACTCACGCCCGAGTGCAGAGGCCGGCCGATTCTGGGCGTTTTTACCGCTAGGGGAGAGGGGACAGATTGCGCCAGGGCGATAGGCAAGTCCTCAATCTTCTAGGGCAGTGACATCACGATTGCTCCCGATCAGGCCTGAATTTTCTAACTCTTTAATTTAGATTTTATATTATTATATTCCTGTTTTGACAGCATAGAGCTGTGGTGTTTGTTGAGTCAACAGTCATGCCGTGTTCTAGGAAGGTACTCCAATTTTTCTCGCCTTTTTTTAAAGGCTTTATATGTATTAAAGTTTGTGGAATTTTGGGTGAAAATTAGGGTTGTTTCTCTCATAGAGAGGTACCCCTTTTATATTAGTGCACTCTTATAAATAGGTCCTTATAACATTGACTAATTACTATCTAAATAACTCAACACTCCCCCTCAAGATGGGCGATAGATATCAATCATCCCCATCTTGTTACAAAAGATATCATACTCTCTAGAAACCTAATCCTTTTGTTAAACAATCAACTAGCTGCTCTTCTGATTTCACATAGCTCAAAGTTAGAGCTCCTCTATTTAGTTGTTCCTTGATAAAGAACCGATCAATCTCTACATGTTTGGTGCGATCATGCTAAACTGGATTGTTTGCAATATTAATCGCCGATTTGTTGTCACACCAAAGTTTTAAGGAGTCTCTTCTAAACAAGCGCATCTCAGATAATATGTTTTTGACCCACATCAACTCGCACAGACTAACTGCCATAGCCTTGTACTCGACCTCAGCTGTAGACCTAGCCACCACATCTTGCTTCTTGCTACACCAAGATACGAGATTGCCTCCAACAAATACACAGTAGCCTGTAGTGGACCTACGATCATCCATACAACCTGCCCAATCAGCATCACAATAACCTTCAATTCTCAGATGTCCAAAACTTCTGAACCACAACCCCTTTCCTGGGCTTCCCTTAATATATCTGAGAATTCTGCGAACTGCCTCCATATGCTGCTCTCTGGGATCATGCATATATCTACTCACCACACTCACAGCATGTGTAATATCAGATCTCGTGTGGCATAGGTATATAAGTCGTCCAACTAATCTTTGATATTGCTCTTTACTCACTGGGTCACCACCCTCAACACACATCTTATGATCCTGTTCGATAGGAGTAGAAGCAACTCTGCACCCCAACATCCCTGTCTCTTAGAGAAGATCCAGAGCATACTTCCGCTGAGAAAGCACTATACCCTTTCGCGATCTTGCAATTTTAATTCCGAGGAAGTATTTCAACTGCCCCAGATCTTTAACTTCAAATTCCTCTCCCAATTTCTTCTTCAACCATAGGATTTCTTCAGCATCATCTCCAGTGATAACAATATCATCAACATAGACCGCCAGAATGGTGATACGAGTTTTAGAGTGCCTGTAAAACACAGTATGATCCCTATTGCACTGCTTGTATCCCATACCGCAGACTACCAACCTGAATCTGTCAAACCATGCCCTCGTAGACTGTTTTAACCCATACAAAGACTTCTTTAACTTGCACACCTTCCCAGCTACTTGAGAAGTAGCGAAGCCTGGTGGAATCTCCATATACACCTCCTCCTGGAGATCTCCATGCAAAAAAGCATTCTTAACATCTAGCTGATGTAGTGGCCAATTAAAGTTGGCAGCACATGACACCAACATTCTAACAGTGCTCATCACATCTAGCTGATGTAGTGGCCAATTAAAGTTGGCAGCACATGACACCAACATTCTAACAGTGCTCATCTTTGCTACTGGAGCAAATGTTGACACCAACATTCTAACAGTGCTCATCTTTGCTACTGGAGCAAATGTCTCGTCATAGTCAATGTCATATGTTTGGCTATAACCTTTAGCAACTAATCTGGCCTTGTATCTGTCGATCTTGCCCTCCGGAGTTTGCTTAACCGTATACACCCACTTACATATAACAGCACGCTTCCCAGCTGGCAAATGTACCAGCTCCTATGTATCATTCTTCTTCAAGGCCTGAAGTTCCTCTTGCGTGGCACTCAACCACCTAGGATCTTGCTTAGCAACCTGCCAGTTGTTAGGTACAAGCATTGAATGCAATGATGCAATGAATGACTTATATGCAGGTGGAATGGATGCATATGAAATGTAATTCGCAATGTCAGTATCCCAACTACCAAACTTAGCTGGAGGTTTTCCAGCATTGACTCTGGAGGATCTGCGGAGCAAGACAGGAGTATTAGAAGTATCAGGGAAGAACTCGTTACCTATCGACTCAGGTGGAGAAGATGAAGAAGTCACTAGAGAGGAGGGACTTGGGACATCAACATTTGTGGGTACTGGCATAGGCACAGGAGGCGGCTCATGCTGCTGTTTCTGTCTCCTCGTGTATACTCTCAGCTCCCCCTGACCTTGACTGTCACCTCCTGAGTAGCCACCACTACTCGGCAGTGTACCATCACTGCTCGGTGACTCAAGAGGACATGGAATCATCCCAACCACAATGTCATTCTCATTTTCATTCTCCTTCTCCCCCTCTCTACTAGCATCAGTAGAGCCATCTCCAAACAAGGAACTCAACTCCGTCTTCTCCCCATAAAAAGGTTCAAACTCCCGAAAAGTCACATCCATACTGACAAACAACCTTCTTTCAGTGGGATACCAACACTTGTATCCTTTTTGGCTTGATGAGTAGCCAATAAAAATACATTTAACTGCTTACGGATCTAGTTTACTCACCATCAATCTGTGATCTCTCACATAACATGTGCATCCAAACACTCTTGGTGGAACAACAAAAATATTCGAGCCCAAGAGCATCTCACATGATGTCTTCATCCCTAATACTCTTGATGGCATCCTATTGATCAGATAAGCTGCTGTCATAACAGCCTCACTCCATAAAAACATAGGCACATTCATTGCCAGCATCAATGAGCGTGCCACTTCCAGTAGATGCATGTTCTTACGTTCAGCCACCCTATTCTGAGCAGGGGTGTCTGGACAGGTGGTTTGATGAAGGATTCCCTGACTAGAGATAAAAGCGGCAAACTCCTTATTGACATACTCAGTCCTATTATCTGTTCGAAGAATCTTCACCTGCACTCCAAACTGTGTCTTCACTTAGGCCGAGAAATCTTGAAAACATTTGCAAACCTCAGATTTCTGCTTCATCATGTATATCCAGACCATACGTGAATAACAATCAATAAAAGTAACAAACCATCTAAGATTTCTGCTTCATCATGTATATCCAGACCATACGTGAATAACAATCAATAAAAGTAACAAACCATCTAAAACCACTAATAGCATGTATATCCAGACCATACGTGAATAACAATCAATAAAAGTAACAAACCATCTAAAACCACTAATAGAAGTAGTAGGACATGGTCCCCAAACATCAGAATGGACAAGTGCAAATGGTTCAAAGCTTCGAAGACCAATCATTCTATAAGTAGAACGAGTACGTTTTCCAAGTTCACAAGCATTACAAAATAACTCTTTTCTATCCACTTTCTTCATTAACTCAGGTTCTAACCAATTCAAACTATCAAAAGATAAATGCCCTAACCGACAATGTTGAAGCATCGCTTCTGCCTCTGGCCATCCGCTAACAGCAGCAGCAATCATTGCAGTCTCCCTGTCCAAGTACCAAAGACCATCACGCCTGATGCCAGTCCTAATCCTCCTCCTCGTTTTCTTCTCCTGAAAGACACACATATCTCGATCAAATAACACAGTGCAATTTAATTGATCAATGAGAGAGCTAACAGAGAGTAAGTTAACTAGAAACGAAGGAACATGCAGTACAGATGACAAGGTAACAGATGAAGTGCAATGGACCGAACCAGTACCCCTGATGGGTTGGGATGTCCCATCAGCAGTCTGAACTGTCTCAGGATGCATATGCTTACTCGGATAATATAATGCAAACTCACTAGATGCTCCTGTGACATGCCTAGATGCGCCTGAGTCTATGATCCAATCAACATGAGTTTTAGTGGATGCAAGTGCCTGAACCCGTGTACCTTTGTTCGCATGAGCATAACCAACAAAGTTACCAAAGCATGTAGTGTTATCCAGATCCTGAGTGACTTGTCCCTTGCCCTTCGAACTCTCAGCCTGAAGCTTGAACAGACGTAGTTCCTCCAGCTCTGTTATTTCAGCTCCAGTCATCCCAGCAGTAGTCTGGGACTCCTCTACTACAGCTAGGTGAGCAACTCCTCGGCCTCCACGTCCCCTGCCTCCTCGACATGCACGGCCACCTCTCTGTCTTCTGCCCCTCGGTTGCCACCAGTGTTGTAGGGTTGAGGGCAATTATAGCTGAGGTGCCCTTTCTTTCCATAATTATAGCATTCTCTATCATCTCTGATGTGAGCATCTGGAACCACCAATGCCGAGCGGACAGCAGGTGAGGCCTCACCTGTCATCACATTCTGTCTGATCTCCTCTTGTTCCATCGATGCAATAGCCTCATCCAAAGAGGGTAGAGATGACAGATGGCACATTGCTGCCCTCCTTCCCTCAAATTTGGGTTCAGGCCCTTAAGAAAGCGAGCCACACGCCTGCGCTCAAGATACTGTCTCCCCAAAAAAACATCTGCTGGGTTTTGTAGTGATAACGGGTCATAGTGATCCAAATCTGCCCATAAGTGATGTAGCTCTGCTGCATACTGGTGCACTGTCTTCTCCCCTTGTGTGGTAGCATCAATCTTCTCTTCCACTTCTATCATCATCATCACACTCCCAGCTCCAGAATACATCCCCTCCAATGTCTTCCAGACATCAGCTGCACTCGAGATAGACTCCACCATCCCAGCTATGGTTGGAGACACAGAAGTCAACAACCAAGAAACCACCAGAAAATTAGTGTTACTCCAAGTGTTCCACTCAGTACTCGCCTTATTCTCCAGCTCAGTGCACTCCCCCTTCACATACTTTTCAAGTCCTTTGATTCGAAGGTTCAACAATGCCCTTCAAGACCAACTCAGATAGTTTCTTGTCCCCTCAAGCTTGATGTCATTAGGCAACAACTTTACCCTCTGTATTACTTGCGCCGACTCCGGTGCGGCCGCAACTGACCTACTAGAATCCTCCTCTAGTTTGGTCTGAAATACCCTGACCACCCCCTCCAGGATCTCTTTCAATTCCTGACTAGTCACAGGTGTTCCCATCTTCACAGTTGATTGCCCTTATCTCAAACCCAACACAAAAACAAGATCAAACACAACTCAACTACCCGTCGTGCGAGATTGAGCACCTATACTTGATCTTCAGCCTCCACTCCGAGGTCTTAGCTTCTTCTCTACCAGTCTACCCTTCTAATCTCTCTTTCTCAGCAGCATCAGGTGAGTCAGCCCTTCTAATCTCTCTTTCTCAGCATTTGATGAGAATCAAAGGGCCAAAAAATGTTGGAGAGTCAAAGAGGCCAGGACCGGACCTTCAGATCCCCAAAAAACCCAAGTTAGGGTTTTTCCAAATTAAAGAATGGCAGAAGGCGGAAAGGGCGGGAAAGAGAGACTTTGTCGGAGCGGTCGGGGATCTGGGCTTCGTCGTCTTCGTCGGAGCGGTCGGGGATCTGGGCTTCGTCGTCTTCGTCAAGCTTTCGTCGTCAGAGCGGTCTGGGAGACTTCGTCAGGGGCTGGGCTTCGTCGGAGGTTGAAGACTTCGTCGTAGACTTGGCAGGAGGTGAGTCAGCGATGGCGTTTCTTCGTCGTCTGGAGATCTGGACTTCGTCGTGGGGATCTGGGCTTCGTCGTGGGTTTCGTCGGATCTTTGTCTTCGTCGGGCTCTTCAAGGACACGATCCTATGCGCGAGACCCAAAAGCTCCACGATCATGCCCAGCTCTGGAAGGCGCCGTCACATAGCTCTGATACCATGTGGAATTTTGGGTGAAAATTAGGGTTGTTTCTCTCATAGAGAGGTACCCCTTTTATATTAGTGCACTCTTACAAATAGGTCCTTACAACATTGACTAATTACTATCTAAATAACTCAACAAAGTTAGTAGTAGTAAAGTATGTAACAGCATACAATAGGGTGTATAACTACATTAAGGTGTACAGTTACATACTATATAGAGTGTATTATTATATATTAAAGTGTGTGTAACTACATGCCTCATCGGATATAGTTACACTTTGTATTCTATATTTTGAGTTTACATTCCGGGGGTTTTTTGGGAACATATAGGGGTAGGTGGGTCTTTCGATATACTGGAGCAACACTTCTACGCAAAAACCCAAAGAAGCGTTCAAAGTCTTCGCCTCGCCAGTCCAAGTCTTCGCCCCGCCAGTCTCTCACTTATATCCTCCTTTAGTTCTCACTCTTCCAATTATTAATATCATGTTTCCGGCCATCATCACCGTCCTTCTTCTAACTGCGGTTGGCAGCGACGCGTGGCAGACGAAAGTCCGCCTGCCTAACGCGGGCTTCAAAGTCCTCCGTCTCCGACCCCTGATTAAAACTCGGGTCGTGGACCTTCGTCCTAACGTCTCTCACCAAAACTTCGTTCTGCCTACTCCCGGCGGTCCTCCTGTTGGAACCTGAAGAAGGTCGGCGTCCGTGTCGCTGTCTCTCCCTATCAGCCTCCTTCTGCTCCATACCCTCCGCTTGCTCCGATTCACTTGCCCTCCATGACCTCCCTCGCCCTCTTCTGATAAAACTGCTGCGGGCCCCATCCCTGCCTCGCTTTGCACCTGGCTCCCCTACCTCGTCGTCCTCAACATCTCTTCCAATTCCCTCTCGGGCCCGATCCCTCCCGAGCTCTCCACCTGCATTTACCTCAACAGGCTCGATCTCTCCTCCAACTTGCTCTCCGGCTCCATCCCTCCCTCTCTGTCTTTTCTTCCGAGGCTGCGCTCTCTCCACCTCTCAGGCAACGATCTCTCCGGTTCGCTCCCTGAAGGCTTATTCAAATTTGGTGCTGCCAGCTTTTCTCACAATCCGTCGCTCTGCGGCGACCTAATCTCTTCCGAGTGCGAACACGGCGCAACAACGAAGATCATCGGCGTCATTGTTAATCTTGCTGCGGGGGCTATCGGATTCTTTCTTTCTGTAGCGATTTGTTATATCTTGTCGAGATATCGCATGCCTGTGGGCATAGGTAGGATGAGGAAGAAGAAGACTGTTCGCAGTCCGGATCAAGTTACGTCGTTTCCCCACAGCGGATACATTCGGGTTTCCCTGTTTCACGATCCTGTTGAGGAGGTGATCTCGCCGACCTGACACGCCGCTACAGGCGGGATCTTCATCCGACAACGTTTTGGTAGCCTGGAAGTCCTGTATACCGGGACATCAAACACCATCCTGCACGGACGGCTCGGCCCTGGACCGTAATCGGCTCCGTGATCTCGCATTCAAACGGGGGTTTAGGGCTGGAGATGGAGACGCTCGGGCAGATCCGCCACCCGAATCTGGTCCCCCTCCTTGGCTTCTGCTTTCTCGAACGAGAGAAGCTTCTCATATACAAGAATATGCCAAATGGGGCTCTACCGCTACGTCTCAGGTCAGGATGTGAGAGTTTTGGATGGCAGAAGAGGCTGAGGGCCGCGCTCGGTGTTGCGCGAGGCCTCGCCTGGCTTCACCACGGCTTTCAGACGCCCCTCACCCACGGGAGCTTGAACACGAGCGCTGTACTTCTCGATGAGGACGATGAGCCGAGGATTGCTGATTTCGGGCTCAACAGGCTCTTCAGCACGAGCACGTCCTCTGCGACGAGCGAAGATGTGTATCAGTTCGGAATGTTACTGCTAAAGCTGGTGACTGATGGAACGGAGATGGAGAGCGGCGATGAGGAGTTGGCTGATGGGGTAGTTCGGTTATTGGCTGCGGGCTGGGTTGGTGAAGCTATAGACCCGTGTCTGAGAAGGACAGGGAATGAGGATGAGATTGTCGAGTTGTTGACGATTGGGTGTAGATGTTTGGTTGCTCGTGCTGAGGAGAGGCCTTCTATGTTTCAAGTTTTCAAGTGGCTGGAGAGAATCGGAGGCAGAGTTGAGATTCATGAGGAATTTGATGAGTTCCCACTTCGTTACGGTTGTGAATGAATGGATTTGGATCCTCTCCACTACAAAAAAGTAGTGGAGAGACCACTACTTTTAATCTCAAGTGTTGATTATTTAGTAGGCGGTTATGATACAATCTAAATCTAACACTTACCATACCCCCGGGTATTGCACTCATTCATAATTTGCACTAAAAGAAAAAATCATAACCATCAACTAGATAATCAATGGCTGTGATTATGTAGTGGTCCCTCCACTATTTTTTTTTTATAGTGGAGAGGATCCGAATTCGTGAATGAATATAGGAAATTTCTATTTTAAGAATCCGCAAAGGTTTAGCATTTAATCTTATGTTTACTTGTTTAAAGGATTAGGACTGAGCCAGGATTGAAATTCAATTCTAGTACCCAATAAAAAAACCCATCGCGGCCCATGTTACCGCTGTGAGCGGACGTGGGTCCCCACCCACGTGATGATGCGTACGAAGAGAACAAAACCGACTCAAAGTCGGCGTGGGTCCCCACCCACGTGATGATGCGTACGAAGAGAACAAAACCGACTCAAAGTCGGTTTTGATGTTCCGCATGAAGCCCACGAACGAATGCCCACGAATCATTTATATATAACACTTGATTTGTTTTAGGTTTTCGTGCAAGGTTGGGATTTGTTTTCTTTTGTGTTTTGCGGCTACAACAAATATTTGTGAGCGCAGGAGGTTGATTTCTTTGGCGGCTGCAAGGCTTGATTGATTTTGGGGTTGTGCGGCTACAGTGCATGAAGGTTTGCTTGCGGGAGAAATTTTTTCGGCTTTGGGAATTTTGCAGCAGAGAAGATTTTTTTTTTGGTGCAGTGCTTTTGTGCTTTTGTAGAGAGATATTGTGAGGGATTTGAGAGTTTGTTTGAGGGTTTAGATTGAGAGTAATTGTAAACCCTAGTTGTATTCTCTCCCTCTATTAGTAGATCTCTCCCCCTCCTTGCCCCGTGGACGTAGGCAATTTGCCGAACCACGTAAAAATTGATTGTACTGCTTTTGTGTGATTTGTAATAGCTTTTAGGATCCCTCGACAGGTCAGTTCTAGAACTGATGAGAGGAAGAGCCGATATCTCACTTGGTTGAGATATCCGCTTCAGATTCTTGTCTCCTTAGTGAGGCGGGAATTTTTATTGCGATCTGACTCTCTTGTTGTGCTGCCGAAGTGCTGCCGAAATTTTCGCTGCGCGCAACAAGTGGTATCAGAGCCCAGATTTCAGATCTAGGGTTTTTTGATGGAGGAAGATTCTTGTGTGAAGCTTAGTTCTTGGAGTTCTCGGCTTCGGTGGAGATAACATTAGGAGTTGCCGTTGGAGATTAATCGAAGTCGATTTGCTTTATAAAAAGAAGATATCAATGAACTTTCGCTTTCCTCGTGTGGATAGGAGATCTATTTGGAATCCGATCTAGGGTTCAGTTGGGTGGTTCCTAATTCTATCAAATTTGTTCTTTCTCTACAATTTGGAGTTAGTTCGCAATGGGAGAAGAATGTGAAAGCAGCAAATCGATGGCGGGGACAATACAAGTTGGTTTTCAGAACACCAAAATTAGTGTGGTGAAATATGACGGAAAAATCAACTTTGGTTTGTGGATGAGCGACGTACAGGATGCGCTCAATGCTCAGAATTTGGAAGAGACCATCATGGTCCACGAGAGGCCACCTAAATATGATGAGGCGATATGAGAGAAAATGAATAGGAACGCTTGTGGGGTGATCAGGTCCTGTTTAGAACAGGAGCTGAAGTATGATGTGATTGGGGTGACGTCTGCGATGAAGATGTGGGAAATTCTCAACAATAAGTACCTTACGAAGAGTGTTGAGTACCGGTTGCACTTGCTGCGTAGGTTATTCAGATTTCAGATGTCCAGAGGCACCTCGCTTGCGGCTCATGTGAACAACTACACTAAGTTGTTGTCAGACTTGGCGAATGTTGATGAGAAGATATCAGATGAGTACAAGACGATTATTTTGTTGGGCTCCTTACCGGATGAGGAGTATGATACCTTCGTGCTCACTTTGTTGAACGGGAGATCTTCTATCAGCTATAGTGAAGTGACTAGCGCTTTGACGAACTACGATTTGAGGAGGAATGACAAGGAGACTTCCCGCGCTAGTACTTCAGGAGAGGCCTTGTCGACGAGAGGCAGAAGCCCATATCCGAAAGGTGGTAACAGAGGGAGGTCAAAGTCTAGAGGCCGCCACCAATTAACAAAGAACCAATGTGCATTCTGCAAGGAGCAGGGACATTGGAAGAGAGACTGCCCGAAGCTCAAAGAGAAGGAGAATAGCAAGAAAAAGGGCCCGAAGGCCAATGAGGTGAACATTGCGAAAGGCGATGATTCCGATGATTCGTGCTTTTCTCTACTGATTACTCCGGAGGTGAACCATGTGGATGCATCAGATTGGATGCTTGATTCCGGCGCTACCTTTCATGTGACCCCTAGGCGAGACTGGTTTGCATCTTTTGAGAAAGTCGACGGGGGTGTTGTTGTCATGGGAAATGATCAATCCTGTGGCATTTGTGGGATAGGTACCATACGGATTAGGATGCACGATGGAGTAGTCCGTGAGTTGAAGGAGATGAGATTTGTTCCTCAACTGAAGAAAAATCTTATCTCAGTTGGAGCTTTGAAGGCGAAGGGATTCAAGGTGACTTTCGAAAACGCTGTAGCGAAGGTTACTAAGGGATCATTGGTGGTGATGAGGGGAGTCCGCAATCGGAATTTGTATTATCTGAAGGAAAGCATCGAGATTGGCCATGTTGCTTCGGCTATTTCAGAAGCGGACATGAGCAGACTTTGGCACTATAGATTGGGGCACACAGGTGAAAAGTCACTGCAGGCATTGTGCAAGCAGGGGCTATTGAAGGGAGCCAAGAGTGGGAAGATTGAGTTCTGTGAGCACTGTGTTCTTGGCAAGAAGACGAAGGTGAAGTTCGGGACTGCCATTCATCAGACGAGGGGCATCCTGGACTACGTGCACACAGACATTTGGGGTCCCACCAAGACTGCATCACTTGGTGGTAGACATTGGTTCGTCACTTTTGTAGATGACTATTCTAGGCGTTGTTGGGTGTACACCATGACGAAGAAGAGTGATGTCCTAGATTTGTTTGTGGAGTGGAAGAAGAGATTAGAACTTCAGACTGGGAGAAAGATCAAGACGTTGCGATCCGACAACGGTGGTGAGTATACTTCTGACCGCTTTCAGCAGCTATGTCGAGACGAGGGCATAGAGAGGCACTTCACGGTTAGTCATACACCGCAGCAAAATGGGGTGGCAGAGAGGTTGAATCGGTCTTTACTGGAGAAGATCCGATGTTTATTATCGCAGAGTGGTTTGGAGAAGATCTTTTGGGCTGAGGCACTTACATATGCGAGCCACCTCATTAATAGGCTGCCTTCATCTGCGATTGAGGGGAAAACCCCTATGGAGATGTGGTCGGGAAAGCCAGCACATGACTATGACCAGCTCAAGGTATTCGGGTGCCCTGCATATTATCATGTTAGAACTGATAAATTGGAACCTCGAGCTAGGAAGGCCATATTTGTAGGATTCAAGCGTGGTGTCAAGGGATACAAGCTTTGGGATCCAGTGGATAAGAAGATTGTGCTGAGTAGGGACGTCACGTTTGATGAAGCTTCTATCTTGAAGCTTCCCAGCTCTCATCAGGTGGAGAGCGACCCGACGGAGGAGATATCGCAGGTGGTGGAGATCGATGCAGCTCCACATTGTCCAGATGGTACAGTATCCATGCAGGTGCCGACTGAGGTGACGCCAGGCGAGCACGACGGTGACACGGAGGATACGAGTACAAATGTGCAGGATCAGGAACCGACGGCTCAGGTTCAGGATTCTATTGCGGCTAGGAGACAGAGGAGAAACATACAGATGCCAGCACGGTATGCCGACACAGTTGCGTATGCACTTCCGGTGGAGAGTATCGATGAGTTAGTGCCTACTACATTCAGAGAGGCCGAGCAGAGTTCGGAGGCTGATTCGTGGCAGGTGGCTATGCAGGAGGAGATGGAATCTCTTCATAAGAACGATACATGGGAGCTTGTTGAGCTTCCAAAGGGGCGGAAGGCAATTGGTTGCAAGTGGGTATACACGAAGAAGGAGGGCATTGAAGGCACTCCGTTGAGATTCAAGGCTAGGTTGGTTGCGAAGGGCTATGCACAGGAGGAAGGTATTGACTATAATGAGGTTTTCTCTCCGGTGGTGAAGCATTCTTCGATTCGGATTTTGCTAGCTTTGGTGGCACAGTATGGTTTGGAATTAGATCAGTTGGATGTGAAAACGGCATTTCTTCATGGTGATCTTGATGAAGAAATATATATGACTCAGCCATTGGGATTCCGAGCTGCAGGGAAAGAAAAATTAGTTTGCAAACTGAAGAAATCGCTATACGGTTTGAAGCAGTCTCCTCGACAGTGGTATAGGCGATTCGATGGTTTTATGCTTGGTCATTCGTACACTCGGAGCCAGTTTGATCCTTGCGTATATTTTCGCAAGTTGAAAGGAGGTGCGTATATTTATTTGTTGCTCTATGTCGATGACATGTTGGTTGCCTCTATTTCCAGGTCGGCTATAGATGAGTTGAAAGTTCAGCTTTCAAATGAGTTTGAGATGAAGGACTTGGGCGAGGCGAAGCGCATTTTAGGGATGGAGATCGGCAGAGACAAGAAGAAGGGCAGAATTTGTTTGACACATGTGGCTTATTTGAAGAAAGTTCTACAGCGATTCCATGTTAGCATGGATACGAAGCCAGTTGGTGTACCATTGGGAGCCCATTTGAAGCTTTCAGCTGGCCTCTCACCGAAGTCAGTTGAAGACCGTGAGTTAATGTCGAAGACTCCATATGCGAGCGCGGTTGGGAGCTTGATGTACACAATGGTATGTACGAGGCCAGATTTGTCACAAGCGGTGAGCATGGTATCGAGATACATGCACGATCCAGGAGTGGGTCATTGGGACGCCGTGAAATGGATTTTGAGGTACATTCGAGGTACGCTCAATGTTGGTTTGGTTTATGAGCGGGACACTAAAGGTGGGCAGCTATGCATTGGTTATGTTGATTCGGATTATGCCGGGGATTTGGATAAGCGCCGGTCTACGACGGGGTATGTGTTCACCTTGACCCGTGCGCCGGTGTGTTGGAGATGCACCTTACAGTCGACGGTGGCTTTGTCTACGACGGAGGCAGAGTATATGGCAGTTACGGAGGCTGTGAAGGAGGCTATTTGGCTTCGAGGACTTTTGGAAGAACTTGGTATATCGCAGCGATCCGTCACTATTCATTGTGATAGCATGAGTGCTATCTATTTGGCGAAGAATCAGGTTTTTCATGCGAGGACGAAGCACATTGACGTTCGTTATCACTTCGTTCGAGATGTTCTTGAAGATGGCGATGTGGAAATTGTGAAAGTCCACACGAAGGATAATCCGGCGGATATGCTCACTAAGGTGGTTCCGAGCAACAAGTTTGATCATTGTCGAAACTTGTTGCATATTCGTGATTGTTGAGGCCGTTGGTGGCCATTTGGGTGAACTACGTTCGGCTTGATTCCTTGGGCAAGAGGATACGTAGGCAGTCTTTATGATGCAGCCGGTTTGGATTAATTGATTTTGATGGGGGTGAGATTGTTTGGACTCTCGTTCGGGTTCTCGACTTGTTGTGGATTGCGTTCATACTGGTCACAACAAGTGGGACATTTGGTTGTTTTGGTGTCGGCTCAGTTTTGGGAAAACTTCACCGAGGTGAAGAATTGTGAGCGGACGTGGGTCCCCACCCACGTGATGATGCGTACGAAGAGAACAAAACCGACTCAAAGTCGGTTTTGATATTCCGCATGAAGCCCACGAACGAAGGCCCACGAATCATTTATATATAACACTTGATTTGTTTTAGGTTTTCGTGCAAGGTTGGGATTTGTTTTCTTTTGTGTTTTGCGGCTACAACAAATATTTGTGAGCGCAGTAGGTTGATTTCTTTGGCGGCTGCAAGGCTTGATTGATTTTGGGGTTGTGCGGCTACAGTGCATGAAGGTTTGCTTGCGGGAAAAATTTTTTCGGCTTTGGGAATTTTGCAGCAGAGAAGATTTTTTTTTTTGGTGCAGTGCTTTTGTGCTTTTGTAGAGAGATATTGTGAGGGATTTGAGAGTTTGTTTGAGGGTTTAGATTGAGAGTAATTGTAAACCCTAGTTGTATTCTCTCCTCTATTAGTAGATCTCTCCCCCTCCTTGCCCCGTGGACGTAGGCAATTTGCCGAACCACGTAAAAATTGATTGTACTGCTTTTGTGTGATTTGTAATAGCTTTTAGGATCCCTCGACAGGTCAGTCCTAGAACTGATGAGAGGAAGAGCCGATATCTCACTTGGTTGAGATATTCGCTTCAGATTCTTGTCTCCTTAGTGAGGCGGGAATTCTTATTGCGATCTGACTCTCTTGTTGTGCTGCCGAAGTGCTGCCGAAATTTTCGCTACGCGCAACAACCGCCTTCGCCACCACCATCGCCGCCGCCTGAAACTCATCAAGATAACCCTAATCTCTCTCTCTGGACTTGTCGCCCAAATCCAAAACCATAGTGAGTTCAATTTTTTAGTACGCTAGCTGCACTTTTGTGAGTAATCCATGCCAATTTTACTAAAATTTCCACTAATTTTGTTCTTGTTGATGTCAATTCTGCGTTAGATTATAATGTGGTCATGATTACTGGAAATCTATTGGAATATTTGCAAATTAGGGACTGTAACTGTGAATTCTGTTGAAATGATGCGATTTTGTGGGGAAAATCTTTTGTGATTAGTTAAAATGTAGCCAACAGCTTCAGTGCTCCATGGCATCTTCTATGAAAAGCTTAAAATCTAGCTCTCTAATCCACAATTTAAGGGATTATGCGGTTGATAGGCCTTCCACACCTACATTTGTAAATAGGTTGAACTTAGGGGGTAGTTTTGGAGTTGAAAACATCATAGAAAAGGATAAAACTAATATTTGAGGAGGGTTAGTTTTCTTCAACTAATTTCTCACTTGATCTTTAACAAAATCTAATTTGGCCGTATTCTATCATATTTGATTTCTCTCTTCTATTTTTCCTTCCATATTTATGACAAAAAACTGGTATTATAATGCAAAATTGTGTTTAAAATGGATATTATTGTTCTTGCTTTTAATCATATTGTATAAAATTATGCATAGCATGCATATGTCAATTCCTTTCTTATCATTATAAAGAGGAATACAATTAACCGTCGATTGTAAAATTACCCTTTTATTTATATTTTCACTGAAAAGATTTAGAACTAAGTCAGAGGATCTTTCTACATACTAACATTAACAATTTGATACCCCATTTACGAGAAAATATTTATTTAGAAATAGGTGTAATAAATTGTATTGATTTATATTCTTTTGTACATTGAAAAATCAAAATCTAAAAATTACACTATTATATGTTTGTTTAAACATGTATATAAGCTCTAAATTAGGCTAAACTAAATTATCAATTTTAACTAAATCTAAAAAGTATACCATGTGCATTGCACGTGTGACATTCACCTAATAAACGTGAAACAAGGGAGGTGGGTGAAGTGGTTATGGATAAAGAAATAATAGGATAGGAAAAATAATGATAAAAGCATTACAATTTATTAGTTGGGGTGAAGTGGCCATGGAAATTACACTATTATATGTTAGTTGCATCTCCAAGTCACAATGGATCTTCATGTCTTGTGTGAATTGTGTTTTCTAGCAATTTGAATAATGTAATAAAATTATGAGTATAAAATTACCATCCTCAACTCTCAACGTAATTTCAGAGTTTGTCGTGTAGTGGTGTATTCTCATATTTGTATCTGTACGTCTGAGTGTATCCTTTGCGGGTATAATAGTTGGGGTTATCAGTTGGGGTGTGATTAGGGGTGTTCATCCGGGCCGACCTGGCCCGGGAAACCGGGCCCGGGCCTGAGTGGGCCGGGCTCCGGGCCGACCAGGTTTTTTTCTATTTTTAATTTTTTTTAAATAAAAAAAATAATAAATCATAAAATATACATAAAAATTACAGAAAATAACATAATTTTTTTAATTAATTAAAATGACATAAATTACAAGTACAAAAAATTATAAAAATAAAAGATGATAAAAATAATTTCTTTATTAATAATCATGTCATTCATATATTATACATAAACAAATTGTATTATACATAAACATATATATAAAAAATATAAATTATATATATATATATATATATATATATATATATATATATATATATATATATATATATATATATATATATATATATATAATATATATTTTTATATATATGTTTATAATATACAAAGAGTATCAATATATATACACATATATTATACATATACTAAGTATATTTTATATATATACAAATATATAAACAATAAACTTATATGTACATATATAAGTATATTTATATAACAGTATAGATACATTAAGAGTATAAATATATATTTATATATCTATACATATATATAAACATAAACTTATATGTACATTATATAATTATATATATATAAGAGTATAAATATATATATATAATATAACATATATATTATAACATATATAAGAGAGAGTATACTTATACATATATATCTATACTTATATAAGAGAAGAGTATACTTATATATATCTTATATACTAAGAGAAGAGTATAAATAAATAAATAAATAAATAATAAATAATATATATATATATATACACACACACACACACACACACCACACACACACACACACACACACACACACACACACAACAATATATATATATATATTAATATATATAATATATATATATATATAATAGTACACACCGTATACTTATATATACATATATACTAAGAGAGAGAGTATAAATATATATATAGAGAGAGTATACACTGTACACATATATAAGAGAGAGCATGCTTATACATATATATAATTATATAAGAGATATATACATATATAAGAGAAATATAATTATATTTATATATACTTATATACTGAGTAGCCCCAAAGTATTCATGTCATTCAATATATTATATATATATATATATATATATATATAATATATATATATATATACTATAATATATAATATATATTATATTATATATATATATATATATATATATATTATGTTTGTGGGAAATTTTGTAATAAAAAGATATAAGGAAAGAAATTGCGTTTGATTTTATTCTCTCTAACTGCTTAGAAAAAGAATGAATTACAACTCTCTCAACTCGTCGATTACAATTTGGATTCCTGGTTACAAAGAGAAGAGAATGATCTGGATTCTCCTCTTTGTTTAATTCTGGGTTCTTCACGGTAGCGATGAGATGCCTCTCTCGGAATGCTTTGCGTCGAGTTTGCTTCTCGTTGACGATGCCGAATATCTATACTCACTGGAACAACTGCTTGTCTGGTCTGATAACTCTTGTCGAGTTTTGTGATTCAGAACAAGTAACAAACTCTAATGATAGAGTTGTTGGAACAGAAAATAATTCGGTTAATAAGCCAAATATCGATGGTTTAGAGATCTCCGTTTTGTTGATTTCCGCAGACTGTGTAAGGAGTCAATCTCCTTTTTCTGATTCTGGAAGATTTGATCGAAAGATCCCCCTCCGATTAATGAAAAGAAATTTCTCTTGATCTGATTATCAAAAATCCGATCTCCTCTCTCCCCAAAAAGAGATCCCACACTCTGTGAGTTTTGTTGCTATTTATAGGGGGGATTAGGGGTGTAACTGCCCCATAATCCGCGCGCTAAATGGGGGTTTAGTTACCCCATTAGTCGGGTGTAACAACCCACTAAAGCCACTCCTCAAATCGTGGGTGAAGAACAGCTTCGAAGTTGTTAGATCACGTTTGAATGAGTCAGAACGCTTAACCTGCGTTCTGGCGGTGATTGAGCTGCGTTTGGCAGCGACTGACGGTCTGCGTTGGGCAGTGATGGATGAGTTGCGTCGGCAGGCGTTGACTCGTTAATGGCTGCGTTGGGCCAGCGGTTGATAAGCTGCGTTGGGCAGCGGTTTGATAGGCTGCGTTGGGCAGCGTGATAAGTGCGTTGGGCACGTTGATAAGCTGGCGTTGGGCAGCGGTTGATAAGCTGGCGTTGGGCAGCGGTTTGATAAGGCTGCGTTGGGCAGCGGTTGATAAGGCTGCGTTGGGCAGCGGTTTGATAAGCTGCGTTGGGCAGCGGTTGATAAGCTAGCGTTGGGAGCAGTGCGTTGGCAGATGCTGCGTTCGAGCTGTGCTGGGCAGCGGATTGGAGCTGCGTTCGAGCTGTTGATTAGATTTCTCTGTCTTTATATATGGATGACACCAAAGATCAGTAAAGAAGGTCTTAATTCAGGCCATTTGTGACAATTGAGGGCATCTCAATAACGCTCTATCAACTGCAGGTCATGGATCTGCCACTGAGCGTGTCGAATATCATTACATGCTCATCACACCTCTAAATGGTTGCTAACATGATATTTAGTCTGTTTGTTTTGTCGCAGCCATCAAGATCAATCATCTCACATAAGAAGCTGCTTCGTGTTTATAGCTGTTGAAGCGGGCGTAGGTGATTGAATCGGTGTAGTGTCTTGAATGATGATACGCGGGGAGGAACTTCACGTCTTGGTTTGAAGAGATCGTCGATTTGTAATCCTTTCTGTCAGAGTATTGCTAAGACTGTCATAATTTGTAATCTTTGTTGTAACTCTTTGACATGTGAAAATCTTCGAATGTAGGCCTTCTGGAAGTCGTCAGATTGTAAGCTTCATCATCAGTGTTTGATGGCGACTCAGCTATCCATTGTGATTTTTAGACAGGCGCTAACAAACCCCCTCGCAAAGTTTCGAAAGTTCGGGTTGACTGGGACGATTTCGAATCATTTGGAACCCGCAAAGATTTTGTTAATCAAAATGCTCATCATCACAGGTTGATGGAGCACTTCGTTGACCTCTTCATTCTCCAAAATGAATTGGGACTTTATCTCAGGAAACTGGAGCATTTGCTGGGTTATGAAATTTGTCATCACAAGATGGAGAGAACCACAAGCCTGTATAAGAAGGATTTTATCGCCAGCCTTAGTCTGGAGACTGGCTTCAGAGGAATTCTCTTTATCTTTCTCTTTTGATCATATCGCCATTACTTTGAATATTAACCCCCTTTGAATGGGTTATTTATATGATATACTGAGGTTAGCCCCATCAGAACGCAGCCGCCTATATCCTGCGCGTTCTCCTGTTTGAACGTGAGGGTGCGTTCGGTAACCGAAGCCCCTCTTTTTGAAAACGCGAGAAATCACGTTTCAGGTGAGATTTTAAGCCAAATCTCGCTTCGATTACAGGCTACAGCTGTTTCTAAATAGCCACTGAGGGTCAAATCAAAAAGGTCATTCGACTTTTCTCCTTTTTAACTCAGTTTCTTTAACAGAGCTCCTGTTCATCTTCTCCAGCGCTTCAACGGAGGGACAAAGATCGCGTTCCGAATACTTTCGTCTGTCTTCGTCTTCCTTGCCAGCGGTTGGCCATGGGCCTGAAGAAGAAAATGGCTTCCAAATCGAAGGATCGCGAAGCTCAGGGTGCTTGTTCGGCGTAGAACCTCGCGGGATGATCAAGTCCCCGCGGCGCTTCGTCGCTAGTTCTTCACCAATGGTAAGATTGACCCATTGGAAGTCGATTTGACAAGATCTTTCATTTTCCACCTTGATTGGCGATCCGTATTCCAATTAAACGTATGGCTAGCTCCAATCGTTCCTGGATTTCAACGTAGGTTCAGACCCTGCGTTTAAAAAAAATTTTGGACGCAGGTCTGAACGCTTGTGTTTAGAATTTGGATGCAGGTTGAGACCCCTGCGTTCAAGACCCACCCGAACGCAGGTCTGAACCTTGCCGTTTAGAATTTCGGATGCAAGGTTTGAGACCCTGCGTTCAAGATCCCTGAACGCAGGTTTGGAACCTTGTATTCTTGAGTTAGACTTCTTATGACTAATTTTCTAATTTGCAGTATGCTACTCCAAAGAGCTCTTTCTTTCAACCACTACTTCGGGTCATGCGGGAGGTGCGGAGAAGAATACAATCTTCAGCTTCGCCTTTGAATATCCAGTGTTTCAGAACACCCACAAAGAACCGGTCGAAAGCTCATCACTCAAGGCCTTTCTGAGACTCCTCAGGTCTTTGGTTACAAATGCCAAATTCGAAACCGGCAGACGTGAGATTTTAAAGAAGGCCGTCCTTCCTATTCGGGGATTCTGTAAAAATGGAACCCAAAGCGGATGTCCGAGGGGAAATTACAAATGGCTGAAGTAGTCAACAACCGTCGTCTTTTCCTGCCCAATTTGGAGCGGATGTGGCCGATTTCTTATTATCAGTGTGCTTCTATTCCGCGGTTAATGAATTGGGAACTTTGTTTAAGACCAAGGCGGTGTTGCTACGGGGCACATCACTCATCGGGTACTCATCCGCCTGGTTTCAATAATTTCATGGGCTTTGAAGCCAGGTTTAATTCCAAAAAGAGGCACCCTGTGCGAGAGTCTGCTAAGTTAGCGGAGGTGTTTATCAGAACATTTATTTCTGTCAAAGGGAGTTCCCTGCTCGGGATTTCAGGGCCCCTACTTGGGTTCACACCAGTAATGCGGAGCTGGTGGCCCAGGATGATAAATTTCGTCTTGGAGGAAACTAGAAGAACCCCTTGAGGAATTTCGGATTTGAGAGTTCCTATAAGCAGGCGCACTCGATAGAGGTATCCTCCGAATTACAGCCGGACTCTTCGCTAATGGGACTGGAATTCTACAACGCCTCACACCGGCACCTTTTTTCAAGCTCCCAGTGGTGACGCATGGGCTTCGCTCTCCACGAATGTTCTGAGAATTTCTGGACTGTGCTTTTGGGGAATTGGCTTATGAGGAGGTTTGTGTTCGCCGGGAAGCAGGGAAATTAAGAGATCCTAAAAACTGGTGGCTCCCGAAATCTACACGCGACACTTACCTGGGGATTGATGTGCGCATTTCAGATATGAGTGCGCAATTACTGGAAAATAGAGGCAGCGGCGTGAAACAAGGAGCAATGGGGCGGAGATATCTTTTGCCAATCTGTGGGAAGAAGCTGAGGTGACTCGCTTAGCGGCCGCAGTACCCTTGAGGAAGATCACGCGACGTATCAACTGACGCGAACTTTTCATTATACTTGCGAGGTTGAGGAGTGTGCTTCCGGCGTTTACCACGTTCGAAAAGCTTCACTATCAGGGCAGAAGTTTCCGCTATTCGGGACATGGCTTTGTTTGCCGCATGGTTTTCTGACTCTTTGGTTGGAAGCGTTGTCGTGTACCCCAAGGCCAGTGGATGCTATTAACAGTAGAAGTTTTATACCCTGCTGTTGCTCTGCTTATGGAACGACCTTTGAATCTTCTTTTCAGGCCATGGTGTGGCTGTTTACAAAGTGGGGCTTGGGCGGGAAACTATCTTCTGATTTTCATTGCCGTGCAAGGAAAAGGTGATTGACGGGACGACCCGTCATTCAAACCGGCCACGCTCGGGTGCCGATGCCGTATAATTTACTTGGTATCTTGGTTTGTGCTGGAGCTGCGCCCTCCAATAATGACGACTCCTGAATCAAAATGACACCTGCACCGCCTCTTGTTCAGCAATTAGAAACTTCTGACTGGGCTGGTTTGGTACAAGTTAAATTCCGTGAAAATTTTTGAGAGGGCGGGATTATAATTAGCAAGATTCTGTCAGTTTCCCCGGGGCCTGTCGAGGGGTGGCTGCGTATGGAGAAACTTCATCAAAGACTCTGCGCGGGGCGCGAATTCTTTCAGCTGACATGCTTAGGCAAGGGGTGCTTTTTGGGTGGCTCATAAAATTCGTACCGGGCTATCTTATTTTTTCGACATAGGGCGAAATGCTTTTATTGAACGGCATATTAGTCTTATGCGCTTTTCTCGGGCAATTTGGACTATGATCAGCTCTATGTTGGGAAGCGCCAAACCTACTCTTGCATTGCATAGGTAAATGTGTATGAAGGAGCGAGAGCTTTGGTTTTACTCCAGTGGTGGTTGCCCGGGGTGGAGCGAAATTCCGACTGCGTCACAAGATGCCCAATGCTCGCGCACGCTCTCTGAGCTTCTGTAAAGCCTGTACCAGCAAGCCGCTTCTCGAGGGCTTTCAAGGCCTATAACATGAATACTTGCTTGTTTGAGGACATCCGCAAATGGTATGCTTCGAAGAGGAGCGCTAAAAAAGTTGTCGCAGAGCCCGAAGAGGAGAATAATGAAATACTTGTCCTATGAGAAGTTTAATTCCAGAGGATGAATGGCAGCAATGCACGCGGGCAGCGAGTTCCGAAGGAGACAGGGTTGCCGGATACTTCCCCGCGAAGTGGAGACGGCTTCAAGGAGTCCTTGACTCGAAGGTCAGAGTGCCAGTGGAAAAGAAAAGCTGGGGTCAGTCGAATGGAAGCAAGAGTATGACAAGCAGAGGCCCGTCGGAAGTTAACGCTCGGGACCCCCGCTTCCAAACTTATGTCGGGATGCTCAGAAGCCTGGGCCGTGCCGCGAAGAAGGAACGGCAAGAATGCGACTGCTTTAATGGAAGCTCTCGCCTCGCGCTAGTCTCCCTACTGTTGGTTGCCTGGCTTTAGGAAGCCATGATCCTTTTGCTCATTCAATTGCATCGAAGAAGAGCGAGGAGATGATCTGTTGCAAGGGGTGGGCGGAGTTTGTCCCGCAGAAGGCACGACTTGCATGATACTGGGCCCGTCCAGCTACATTCTCACGTGGTAAGAAGATATAACCTCCTGTCCCCGAACCTATTGTGACTGCCCAGCAAGACCGCACAGACTAAGTCCTCGCTTCGCACCTGTGTTATTGCCAATTGGTAGGCGATTCACAGCTTAGGCCGCTACCACTGGATCATAGCAAAGCTCTACAATGCACGCGAAGTGGCATCAAAGCATTTTCTTCCGTAGGCGGAGGAATGAGCGCGCATGGATGCATAGCGACGGCGATGGGATGATATGAATGACGAAGGTGACCCAAGGTGGGGGGTGATGATGATATGAATGGATGATGTGAGACCAAGGTGGAGGTGATGAAAATGATGACAACTTGGGCTGATGGACAGGGCGATGATTGCGCAGAAGACTGGTAAATATCAACTCCATCATCCTTTTCCGAGGCAAAGCGTTCAGCCTACATTTCCCGCTACCTCTCTAGCTGGTAAGTGCCGTTTGTTTGCAGCTCCACTAATCTTTTCTTCTGTAATT
>NC_033802.1:47165513-47192931 GCF_001876935.1 Asparagus officinalis | reverse complement strand
GCCTCTATTCCGTCGCCGCCGTCAGATCTCAGTAACAAGGAAAAAACAGGTAAAATCTTTCTAAAAAAATTTATACTCTCTAATTTTTGTATACTCTCACTATTTGATTGTGATTTCATATAAAAATCTAGATTTTAGAATTTAATTGTGAATTATTTATGAATTTTGTGAAGAAATGTGAAAATTAGAGGGGAAATTATCAATAATTTTGTGAAATTTGTGAAGAATTAGTGTGGAAATTATCAATAATTTCGACCGTCGCCGCCGCCGGAGATTCCGTCCGCGACCGTCAGATCTCAGTCACAAGGAAAAAACAGGTAAAATCTTTCTAAAAAAATTTATACTCTCTAATTTTTGTATACTCTCACTATTTGATTGTGATTTCATATAAAAATCTAGATTTTAGAATTTAATTGTGAATTATTATGAATTTTGTGAAGAAATGTGAAAATTAGAGGGGAAATTATCAATAATTTTGTGAAATTTGTAAAGAATTAGTGTGGAAATTATCAATAATTTTGTGGAATTAGTGTGGAAATTTCACAATTATTTACAAATTTTGTGAGAAAATGTGAAAATTAGAGGGGAAATTATCAATAAATGTGAAAAATAGAGGGGAAATTATCAATAATTTTGTGAAATTTGTGAAGAATTAGTGTGGAAATTATCAAGAATTTTTGTGGAATTAGTGGGGAAATAAAAATTAGTAACAATCAATATTTATTTGGCTTTTCGTGTAATATTGATATTGAATTTTTCACTCTTCAGAGGTAACGATGAATGATCGAATTGTAATTCTCTGTTCTTATGATGGGAAGATTAATTACCTCGAGAATAATATGCCCGTTTATGAAGGAGGCACGACGAGACCGTTGTTCATAACAAAATCGTGTACTTTCGATGAGTTGGTTAATGAATTACACAAACTTACATTAACTAACTCACGTGAGTATCACCTCAGTGTGGTTTGCAATTATCCTGTTGTGGAGAACAGAACAAGTGGCATTCAAATATCAAGTGACTACGATATGGGTCTCATTCATGTCTTACATGACGAGAAGCGTTCGGTCGAATTGTTCATTGAAAAACATCAGAGAGATTTGGGCAAATCGTTGAACTACGAAGGAATGTATTCCCGCATGTTGGAGGATCCTGAAGTTGATTCTGTAGGCTTTTTATCTCCTCAACAAGATGAATGTTGGACACAATCACAATACATGAGCGGTCCTTCGTTCGTGGGCACTTCGAATGCTTTCGATACTAACACGGGAATTCAAGAAGATAATGCAAGTGTTGAATCCGAGAATGATGAAGAGGAGGGATTACAAATTAATAGCATGACCTTGATAGATCGTGATGACGGGGAAAACCAACACATCGACGGGGCTTATGTTAATAATGAGTATGTCGGCTTAGAGGATCCGCCGCCCGATGAACTTCAAGGAGATGAATGGATTGATAACTCCGCGATGGAAAGTGTTCCTATTGGCACTAATAGCGGTGTTGATACACAGGCCGAGGACTTCTCATTCATCAAGGGAGATCTTTACGAGAGTAAGGAGAAATTGATCCATGCTATTCGCACGTATTCCATTGCAAAAAATGTGAAGTTCAGGCCAACCAAAAATAATACTACAAGCTATAATGTGGTTTGTTTCTATCGCAAAGATGACGATGTCGAAGATAATAGTGGACACCACGACGGCAATGCGAGGTGTCCGTGGAAGCTTAATTCACGCTCGGGTTCAAGAGTAGGTGGGCAATTCAAAATCACGGCATACAATGGACTCCACACTTGTAGCAATCCTCGATTAGAGATGAATAACAAGAATGCGTCCTCTTCTTTTATATATCGATTGATTTTACCGCATCTGAGGGAGGATCTTGATCTAAGGCCGAAAGATATCCGTCTTTTAGTGCATAAAGCCACCAACTTGGATGTATCATATCACAAGTGTTGGAATGCTAGGAGGAAGGCGATGATAAAAATATTCGGGGATTGGGATAAATCGTATGAGATCTTACCTCATTATCTTGAAGCACTCAAAAGAGAAAATCCGGGGACTGTCTACGAAGTATCTTCGGACCCCGTTGATGGCGGAGAACGGCGGTTCACCGGTGTATTTTGGGCATTTGGGCCCTGTATTGAGGGGTTTCGTCATTGCCGTCCTCTTCTTAGCATTGATGGAACTCACTTATATGGTAAATACAAAGGCGTTTTGCTTGTTGCAACCGGAGTTGACGCGGATGGCGGGTTGTTTCCTTTAGCATTCGCAGTGGTTGATGTTGAAAATACAGAGAATTGGGCTTGGTTTTTTGCATGCATTAGATATCATATCCCTAGTGTGGGGACGCGGCATATTACATTCATATCCGATAGGATGAAAGGAATTCCAAGAGCACTCCAACGACATTTCCCGCCACCACATGCACATCGCTATTGCTTGCGACATATTAGAGACAACTTCAAGAAGAAGTATGGAAACGCTCAGGTTCAAGACTTACTTTGGCAAGCCGGTTGTGCAACAGAAAAATATGTTTATGAACAAATACGAGAGAGGATCAAGTTCACTTCACGAGCCGCACATGATTGGATCGAAACTAGTTTGGGTCCAAACAATGTTGATAAGTGGGCTTTATGTGAGGATGGCGGTCGACGGTTCTGTATGATGACTACGAACGCGTCTGAGAGCTTCAATGGCGTGCTCAAGGGAGCACGCGGCATGCCAATACAGGCACTAGTTGCTAAAACTTTTTACAGGCTTAATAAATTCTTTGTTCGACGTCGAGAACTTGGTGAAAATATGCGCTCCCAGCTAACACCGAAGGTTGATGAAATGCTAGCGGCTCGGATTGTACAAGCTCAGTCCTTTCAGGTTGTACGATACAGTTTTAATGAATGGGAGGTGCTCGAGGGAATAACCCATAGAGAAAATCGCTCTTACAAAGTCAATATGTTGGTGGATCACACTTGTACGTGCACTTGCAATGTACCGCAACTACAATTGATTCCTTGTTCACATGTTGTAGCAGCTTGCTCCGACCTACAGGGTGGTGCTCGCATTTCACATTATGAATTTGTCGACGCTTGGTATTCTGCATACAACTATCAACAAACCTACAAAGAGTGTTTTCGTCCACCATACGATAGTCGACATTGGACACAAGATGGGCCACGGATATTACCTCCACTGTATAAAAGATCGGCGGGGCGCCCTCGTTCCGTGCGTATTAGAAATAGTATGGATGACGGACGTGAAGGAGCTAGGAGGAGAAATAAGTGCAGTAGATGTGATCAACCGGGTCACAACAAAAATAGGTGTCCAGTTAGTATTAGGCGTTGATTTGTATTATGTATCGTTTTGCACTATGTCATTCGTAGTTGTTATCTTTGAAGCGTATGATACTCGTTATTTGTAATATGTTCTGTATGCAACTCCGTTCATTTCACCCATGCATTTGTATTATGTAGCGTTTTGCACTATGTCCGAACCAATTTGTAATATGCTATGTATGATACTGTGTTCATTGCACTTTGTATATATGCTCATATTTTAATCACAGGTCTATTCATTATGGATCCGGGACCGGAGAATCCCGACGTTTTGTACCTTCAGGCGAGTCATTGTTCAGACCATATTGGTTCGGGAGAGGTAATACGAATAAATTAGATATATATTTCTTCGATTAATGTAATTTTTTAATGAATATACTTAAAACTGATTCTCGTTTTATGTGCAGCCCGTACCAGAGTACACGATGATCGAGCATTCCCATAGTCATTCGGCATGGGTCATAGAGGATGAGAGGGTACTAGCTTTGATCGCTCAGGCCGGTTTTCGACCGTGTTCGACGATTCGTTATATCAGGCTTGATTGGCCGCTTATCACTGCTTTGATTGAGAGGTGGAGGCCAGAGACCAACACCTTTCACATGCATATAGGGGAGTGCACGATCACTTTACAGGACGTGGCCGTCATACTTGGGCTCCGGATTGATGGACCGGTAGTTACGGGCACCGACGATCATAGTTGGCCGGAGGTATGTGGCCGGCTACTTGGACAGGTTCCCGACTTGAGGAGTGGTGCGATGAAGCTATCGTGGCTTCGTCAGACATTTCAGGGCGACATACCAGAGGATGCCTCTGATGAGACGCTCCAGTTTCATGCTCGTGCATACATATTGCACATGATAGGGTGCGTACTATTTCCTGATGCGAGCAAGACTCTCGTACATGCACGATGGCTGCCACTGCTGGAGGATTTTGGTGTATGCGGGGCACTATCGTGGGGCAGTGCGGTGTTGGCATATTTGTATCGAGAATTGAGTAGAGTATCTCTGATGCAGAATAAAGAATTCAAGGGATGCTGTACGTTGATACAGATTTGGTCATGGGAGCGCATTCATATTGGACGACCCACTTTACTTATGCACCGTGACTTAGAGGGGCAGTATCCGTTGGCATACAGGTATAATTGTACACACACATATTTCATTCGTAACCTGAATATTTGTACTTATATATTCGCTATTCTGCATATAGGTATAACGTGCGATACGCTCAGTACAAATCAGCGACGCGTCACCGTCAGTTTTACCGAAATGAGCTTGATGGCCTCCAGCATGAACAGGTAAATATAAAACTCAAGAAGTATGAATATTATAGTTTTTCTGTATGATAAAGATAAATGTTTTACTTTATTTCAGTTCAAGTGGAGACCCTATACACCGCCGGAGCTCGATATACATTCTCTTGCACCTATCTGCCGAGATAGTCCCGGCTTGTGGAGAGCCAGAGTTCCATTGATCTGTTGGGAGATCGTAGAGATGCATGTACCGGACCGTGTGCTACGGCAGTTTACACTCTCTCAGCATATTCCAGATCCTGTCGAGCAGATCAATCGTCGGCGGCGCCCTACATCGCACCGGACTGACTGGGCCGTAGTCCGTGCGGACTACATAGGCAGGTGGGTTCAGAGGTGGGATTGCATACAGGATACGAGGCCCACAGCTGTTGACTATACCACGTATATGCGTTGGTATTGGGGTATCACACGTAGATGGATCACGCGTGACCCACAGCCTTTAGCTGGACACATGCCACGCCCACCGACAGATAGTTACATCCCTAGTGGGATGAACGAGAGAGATTACGTAAGTTTCTAAGCTAAATTATAATATTTTTTATTGAGTTGATACTTAATAAATTGTTTACCACGCAGGTCCGTGTTTTAGATAGCATTGATGCTGATATTGATGCGCACGTGACTGAGATTCAGGATCAGGTGGCGTTAGGTCTCCTCAGCAGGATCAAGAAGAGCATAGCGCAGGTGTTCCATAAGACTCACGTCGACGAGTTCGCAGGCCGTGAGGACAGGTCTCGCTCATTTGGACGGGCGTACGCTCGACGTCGACGGCCGCGTGATGATGACGCCGGCACTTCGCATGCCGATGGAGCCGGCACTTCGCATGCCGATCAAGAAGGCGCCAGGCAATTAATGCCAATAAATGGGAAGTTCCTGAAAAAGTACTATCCCTAGTACATTCAGGATAACCCATTTACCGGGAAGTTCCTCGAAGAATATTACACTCAATATTCTAGAGGATAACCCAAAAACATCTTTACCACCAAAATCTTTCACTGATCAAGTCCAACTGGCGGTGAATCCACAAAAATGTTTATCCGGCCCTCTTGATTCCGTCCATGAACAAGAAGTCCATTTTCAGTTCGGAGTCCCCTTTCGATAAACGAAAGAACTCCCCTCCTTTCTCTTTGGTTAAACTTTTTTATAGTTATAATCAAAGTTGAAATTTCGCTTCGATAAACGAAGAATTCATCTTTCGATCAGATAACCAATCCTATAAAAGGTAAGTTTATCTAGATCTTCCAGATTCTCGGAGTGGACACCCCACTTCTAGTTTCTTCCTCGCTGGAAATAGAATATAAAATTCTTCCTTTCCAGGATCAGGGAATAGAATATAAAATTCTTCCTTCCTTGTTTTCGGGTTCGCCTTCACCCTAAAAGAAGACCGGGAAATAGAATATAAAATTCTGCCTTTCCCGCATCGATCTTTTCCGAAATTTATCAATTTAGGATTCATCCTAGGAAGTTTATCCCGAATCCTAAGCAGGGATAAGTCTGCGCCTGACACGCGCTGCCGGTTAGTTCTTAACCGTTTAAAAAGAACACCCGTTCACATATTCGACATTGTGACAGGTTGTTATTAATAACACCAGAATCCATGCCTTACTCGCATGGGGAATTTCATCCTGAATCCTAAGAAAGGGTATGCCGACGCCTAACACGCGTCGCCGGTTTAGTCTTTTTCCGAACAAAAAGACACCAGAGTCCGATTCTGGGGTATTTTATCCCGAAGCCTAAGTAGGGATAAAGTCAACACCTAACACGTGTTGCCGGGTAGCTTATTCCCGTAACAATGGCGAAGTCTACGTATTCGAAGTCGTAGCATCAAGTCTAAGGGATTTCATTCCTTTAGCACAACGTTACATGCGGAACGGATTCCGATAATCCGCATGCTAGCCCGACTCAAACGGTAGTCGGTAAAGGCTAATCAAACCCGTTGAAGGCTGGGGGTTAGCCAAAAATCCTAAAGTCAACACCTAACACGTGTCGCCGGGTAGCCTATTCCCGTAACAATGGCGAAGTCTATGTATTCGACATCATAGCACGAAGTCTAAGGGAGTTTACTCCCTTAGCACAACGTTACATGCGGAACGGATTTCGACAATCCGCATGCTAGCCCGACTCAAACGGTAGTCGGTAAAGGCTAATCAAACCCGTTGAAGGCTGAGGGTTTGCCAAAAATCCTATGAGTATTATGGTCAATCATTTCAAACGGAATGAGGAATCATAATAAAGATAAAGATAAAAACCAGTTTCACTAAGAGAATCAAATGTCAAAGTTTTCAGCAAATAAAATCATACATCAAGCCCATGGCTAAGGATCTGCTGACTAAACTTAGACAGCTTCTCATCATAAGCTTGCCTAAGCTCATCCTGCAACTCGGCTCTGATGGACTCTTCATTGGCGGCTAAAGTCTTCACCGCAACTTCCTCTGTCTCGACCAGCTGCTGCTTCAAGGACTTCAGCTCATCAGATAAAGCAGTGTGTGTTTGCTGATCCTGCAGCTTTGTCATCTGGAGAATACTCAAAGTCTCCTCCTTCTCACGGAGTTCTCGTCGGAGCTGATCTATCTGGGTCTCACAAGAAGCGATGGAAGAATCAAGCTCGTCAAGTGAGGATGATTTAGTAGCAAGGTTAGCCTCAACTCGATCTATTCGGCCCCGCTGCACCTGAATCTCGAGCTCAGCAACCATCCGAGTACTGCGCCATGACTGTAAGCGAGTATCCAACTCAGCAGCAATGAATGAAGAGGCACCTGCATCCCGGAGCTCGTGAAACATCTGAAGCTCACGCTCTAAGCAGTCAAGGTCATCGAATATAACTCTCGCCAGATCCGGGTATCCCGCATCCCTTATTAAATTTATTTTAGAATCAAGGAATGGTTTAAACTGGCGAAGGGAAAGTCCGTCGTGGAGGAGTTTGCCAAGCATAACATTCATAAAGGAGAAGAAAGAGCGGACTTCTACACAAATGACGATCTTCTCAGGGTCATTGTCCGATAACAACTCCTTCACGAGGACATGAAGCCGAGAGGAAAGCCCTACACAAAAAGGAGAAATCCGTCAAAAAGCCTTAATAAGGAAATAAATGACATTTTCAGCGGCTTAATTTATACCTCCTTCCCCTTGAGTCGCTGGGGGTAGCGGAGACGTAACGGCTGTGGGTGTGTCAACTGGTGGAGTTGGTCTCACAGCCGGCTCAGCAGGATCAGCCTCGGCAAAAGCTCCTGTTAAACACAGAACAGAATGTTCAGATGCATTACATTATAGCTGCATTAGTCAAAAAATTGGCTAGTCCTATAATTAACTCGAGAAGAGGCATGTACTTTCAAAAGAACCATTCTCGGGATCCTGAGGGAGTACGGGCTCAGGAAACATATCCTCGGGCAGCGGGCCATCGATCTGAGGAGAGTCATACATGAAGTGGAACATAGAAGTGTCTGCAGGCAAACCTGCCTCGTCGAAATCGTCAATCGAAAAATCTGACACAAAGAAATGTAAGTACGAAAGAAGAATGAAGAGAATATGACCAATGGAAATAAGTTACCTCTCGTAGATGTATCTGGATTCACTGAATCAGGTCCTACATTGGTAGCCTCCCTAAAGTCGGCGGCTTCTGCAGGTTTTTCTACCTGGTAAGGTGAGTCAGGCTCACCAGAAGATACAAACTCATGAGGAGCAGGATCGAAACTCATCTCCCCTTCCTCGCGCTCTCCTGCATAAAATGGGAAAGCATGAGCCTAAAAATCTAAACGATCAAGAGAATGATCTATAGAGTAGATGTTACCTCTGTCGCTAGCAGGATCATCACCAGCCAAGTCCATCTCAGATGCCCGCGAATCTGCAGGCGGCTTATGGGCTAGTCTCTTCCGCCTATCAGTACGGACAGTAGTCGAAGGTCTTGCCCGGGCAAAAGGACGGAATTCCTCTTCACTGTTTGTCGCTGTCCCTGAAATATCAAATAGTGGTCAGGACTGGCAATTCGGAAATGCAGAAAGAAAAGATGGGTGACTAACCTCGCTCGAATCTGCCTCGTAGTCTTCAGGATCTCCGCCTGAAGCCTCTTCGGCTGAACTAAAGGCCCTATGACCTTCTGCATCAAGTCGGCGGGTCTTGCCCCGCGCTCTCTGTGATCGAGCACCGTCCCGGATCGCATGAGAATCAATCTGAGAGGCTTCTTCGGCCACCAACTCTTCAATAGGCTTCACAGGGACAGTCTTATTAGCTGCTAACAACCACCTGCAGCTCAAGAAAGTGAGGTTCAACTGTCGCTCAGCACCCGGGAGACTGAACCTAGCACCAGTGCAGCCTGTCACGGTCCACAACCAGGCACGAAGACCGTCCACTAAACCTCCATGAGCCCGAAGCTGCTGGCGCGGGTTCCCGACATAAAGCTGGTCATAACCAAACTGGCGAGCGAATCGACAGGGTAGATACGGCTCTATAAAACACTGATTCCCCACCCGGAAAGTCAAGTAGCCCGGCCTGATGTTCACTAGCCAATTAAAGCAGCCGATATCTAAATAAGTGCGATACTCCCTCGGCTTCTCCTCATCAATCAAACACTCGCCATACCGAATGGAGAACTGCGGAAAGCAAGTAGAGAACGCCCAGCACTTGTGGACCTGTAGCTGCCTCCTGATATCAGAGAATCCTCGGCCTTCCCACTCGCCATGCTCAAGCAGCTGTAGTAAGGGAACAGAGTGGTCCATGGCATGCGGTACCGACATCATGTCAGAACGATGAAGGACGAACCAAGCCATCAAATAAATATACGGAAGCTCCACCTTAATGGTAGGAATCTGAGTCGGTTTATCATCATCTCTCCGTGTAAAAGCACCAGAAATCTGCCGAAGCCCTCGATGAATGTTATCGGCGATTCACCATCCTTCCGTGTAAAAGCACCGGAAATCTGTCGAAGCCCTCGATGAATGTTAGCCACCATCACCGGAAGAAGTGAAAGTTCCTTTCTGTAGGCAAGTTGAACCGCAGGGTAGAGCACTTCCAGTGGCAGAGCGTCACCAGACTGATACGGGACCACACATTTCTTTAACCAGATAGCGAGGTAACCGGCAAGAAGGGTCATCGGACGAATCGGCGCAGTCGCATGCCATAAAAATGATCTGAACTTGGTCCCTGCAGGAAATCCGCTCTCAGGATTGCTATTGGTATAGGAGCGAGCGTCAACTTTGCCAGAATGGCTCTCTAGATTCCTGAACAAATATGATGCGAATTGCTTCAGGCTCACATTTGATTTGGTCCTCTTCGCTAGGGGTTTAGACTGCGCCAAAGCAATGTGATAGTGACAAGTGAGGTCCCATAAGGTCTCGTAGCGGTCGGGCATGCGATTTTTCAGCTGACTCAACTCATGGTTGGAGGGAAAGTACTCCTGGTATAACATCTGTCCCATGGGCAAACCAGAAATCTTGTGCATCTCATGTAGAGCCAAGCCCAACTCTCCGTGCCTGGTCAGAAAAGTGTTGGAATCTGGATTATAAAGCTCGCATAGGGCAAAGAAATGCTTCGCGCTTGTAGGCAAGCCATGCATAGTGGCCCGAATGGCTGCATAAAGACCGCAAGCATGTAACTCCTCGCTCCATCGGCTCAAGACATACTTCGTCATACGAGCCCACCAAAACCTGTCCAAAGAATGGACCCAACCATAGAATCTGTGGCGCGGTGCAGGCATCTCCCGTCCTAAGATAGCGAGGCGATTCCTCAAAGTAGAAGCAGTGGTGAGGAACTCATTGCGAGGCGGAGTATCTAGCCCCAGTACTCCAGGATGTAGTCCAACAATGTGATCTCGACTCGAACCAGGAACTGCCTGATGAGTAATATAGCCGCAGTGAACGCTCTCATGTTCCTTTGTCAAACTCCACGACATCTCCCGCTTCACAGCTTGGCGCCTGAGCTCAGTCAAAGAACGGTGTCGAGGAATCTTCGGCAAATACATATAACGACTGCCAGTCTGGTAAAGCCACTGCTCAGCCTCAATAAATACTGCATCGGGATCCCTGGTAGAGTCTCCAAACAAGAAGTCAGTCTTCCTAAGAGACTGAACGGAACTGGCATCCTGCACGAGAGGCGCATCTGTGATCAGCTGGCGAAGAGCTTGATGGCCACCTTCCCTCACCACTTGGACAACTTCCAACGACGTGCCCGGAGCAAACTGGGAGGTGAACGGAATGGGCGAAAAGTCATCAGATGTGGAATAATACTCATCACGACGTCCATTCACCGCATGCGATGAAAAAGCTCCGGAAGGATATTCCACTGAAAACAAGCAGTTAAGTGTTTGTTAATTTCAGATATAAAAGGAAATTGAATTCATCTTACAAATTGGTAAGATAGAGTCATTGCCTTATAAAGGGCGAGACGATTTGGCCACATTGCGCATTTATAAGATAGGGTATATCGACAATATATCCCTGCCTTATAAAGCACAATGCAGCGTCAAAACGCCCCCTTTATTATGAGATGTGGTTTTGACCAAGCAAAACCCATCTTTAAAGCGTCGATCCTCACCAAGGAGAATCAAGGCTTTTCCCGATCGCCTCACCAAGGAGAGCAAAATAGGGTAAAAGGACTAAATTGCAAAATTCTCAGAAGAAGAGGGTTAATTTGCAAAATTTCCATAAAGCGTCGATCCTCACCAAGGAGAACCAAGGCCTTTCCCGGTTGCCTCACCAAGGAGAACAACGGGGGGTAAAATGGACTAATTTGCAAATATCCAGAAAAAAGAGGACTAATTTGTAAATTTTCGAAAAAGGTCAAAAAATTGCTCACCAGCATATGAGGGAGGCGCGCCATCAACCGATGCAGCAGGAAAACGACCTCTCGATACTCGCGACATAATGGCCTACAGAAAAAGAATTCAAGAGGTCAGATCTAGAAATAAAAATCACTTTTTTATCCCCTAAAAAGGCGAGCTTGAGGCATCAAATCACTCCCTCAACCCTTATATGCGATCCCGCTATTCCATACACTAGATCAAACATGAAATAGATCAAGATTATGGAGATATACCTGAGGGGAAGCTCGAGGATCCGACAAAAATTAGATCTTGGAAGTGCTCGAACCACGCGCTCGAGGGGCTCGAAGGAAAGTCTAAATATGGAAGTTTCGAGGGATTTCTCAGTCAAGGATCAAAAGGAAAGAGTCAGAGGATTTTTTGAGCCTAATTACTGCTTTTTTGGGTCATTGTCAGACCGGTTCAGTTCACTTGGGCACAGAAAGTACTCCAATAAGGTATATGAGTATAAACTGTTCCCTAAAGAGGTTAAACTGCTCCTTAATACTCCAATAAGGTATATGAGTATAAACTGTTCCCTAATTTTCGTTGAGAAGTTTCTGGAGAGTATTTTTCTAAAAATATTCTTAAGGATAACTCAACAACACTACGCCGGACAACGCGTTGCAGATAAAGACTCGACGCCAACAATCGATGGTCAGCTAAAGATTAGCAAATTAGGAATCGACTTCAAGTTTAAAATTCCGACAACGGTCAGACAATAAATGCAGTACCGGAACTCCTACGGACATTCGACAAAGCACCGAATAGCCTGGAGAATTGAAGGAATCAAGAACAGAAGCCATTCCAAGGTCCCGTTACACCGACTGAAGGTTGGGACAATCATATCCAAAGTATTCCAGGCTCTTTTATAAAAGAACAAGACTGAAATACTTTAGAGGGGGTATCTGTAGGCATATAAAATTACTTATAGGTCCCTTAGCACAGCTCGGCATAAACCGACAGACCAACGAGGCGACGAGATCGACGAATCGCAAGCAACGGAATAAATCCATTCACGTTTGGAATCAAGCCAAGTGTTAAAGAGTCAACGAGTGATCCAACCAAAGACAAACTCGGACGAATCACGATCGAATCAAGATCAGTTTCGGACTCGAACTCAGAAGCGGATTTACTGCCAAATCAGGAATCCGGCTTACTGCCAAATCAGGTCAACGAGTCAAGTCTGAATCAACCAAATCACGGACGGAACCGGAAAACGGATACAGCGCAAAACGACAGAGAATCCAAACACCCGGAGGGTCTCGGCCGAAACCGAGCCACCTCAAGGTGGCTCTGCCGGATTGAAGACTGAGCTTAGAGTTTTGAAGACTTGAAGACTTGGACATCCAGATCTGATCCTCGGCAAGCATCCACGGCACAAAAGGCAGGAGTTCGAGAGAGGGGAAGAACAGATCTGAGATCTACACGAGATCACACTCCGGATCTAAGCTTGGTCTTAGATCCCGAGATCCGAGCGATTATTTCCTTAGTGAACTAATCCCTCCCGGCTATTATTCCCTTCGTGGAATAATACCTGTCAAATCGTGTAGATCCGACCGGATCTAGATCGCGCGGTGGTCCACGGATTAACCCCGGCGTTGGCAAAGAACCCACAAAAGCGAGCGACCGCAAAACAGGAGCTCGCGATTTGTTCACAAGGAGAAAGTTGTAATTTTTCTTTATTTTCTTTGATTTCGTTATAACCGGATCTAAAAAAAGACCGGATCTTTTGTAACCACAAAAAGTTGTTATTTTGAGATCACAATGACATCAATGAAAGCTACAATTTTCACCGCGAACAACAGGTAATCCTCTATCCTTGGTAATCGAGTCCTGGTAGAACCACTTCTCGATTTATAAAGTTCCCGAATCTTATTTATACATGAAGTATATACATCATATTCTGGGATTTGAGAAGCTTTGTCAAACCAATCACGGAAGTCCGTTACGATGGAACCGCTAGGCGGTGAACTGGACAGAGTGAACTGTGCATGAGTCCCTCTGGCAGAAGAGAAAAACCAAGCACGAGCCGCTTCATATAGGTTCCCGATGTGAGCTAGTCACGAATTAGGGTTACCAACATAAAGTTGGTTATACCCAAATTGTCGAGCAAAACGCGAGGGAACATATGGCTCAATTATACATTTCTCGCCCAGTCGGAAAACTAGGTAGCCTACTCTGATAGTGAGAAGCCATTGGAAGATCCATGTATTTAAAAGTGAGGATCCTTCAAAGACTACATCGCCAAACTTTAGGCCCTCTTCTTCAGCCCCATAAAAATAAGGGCGGCAACAAAAAAGATCGTAATTGTTCCCTAGGGACAGGAGTTGTCTGGCCCGGACTATGTACAAAGTCGTCCATGTGGCTGACTCAAGCCTCTGCACAAAAGGCATAGAAGTGTTGCTATCGTGCACAATCCCTGTCATCAAAGAAGGACAATGCAGCACAAACCAAGCCACTAAATAAGTATAGGGCATTGGTGCGCGGGGCTGTCTTCCAAACTTTCCTCCCAGCTACGCTAATCTCCTTAACATCGAGGAATTCAGAAATCAGATCATGTAAGCCCCTCAGCAGACAACCTACCATGGTGGAAAGCAGATTCAAAGGTCTTCCGTGAGCCAAAAGAACGGCTGGATATACTACTTCAGCCAAGATAGACTCAACCGGCTTCGACGGTACAACACACCGCTTCAGCCATATCATCAGGAAGCCTGCAAGGAGAGCAGTATCGGAGATAGGAGTCGCAGCCTGATAATGAAAGCTTTAAAATTTAGTACCAGCTTCAAATGCATCCTCTAGGTGCTCATTCTTGTAATCAGCATTAGGAGCCTTGATGCGGGCTTCAATGCTCTTGGAGGAGCTTACAGTAAGATGAGTAACTGTTAAGTCCTTCTGACCTAAGTTCTGAAAGAGATAATTTGTCCACGCAGTATGCATGATGCCGCCCCCACGCATCCCAACAATCTGAGCACAGATGTGGAAATGACACATCAACTCCCAGAAAGTGGCGTATATCTCTGGATGAGTAGTCTTCAAAATAGAAAGTTCCTCAGTTGTTGGAACGAATTCTTCATAGGGAATTTGCCCAAAGGATAGCCCTGATACTGTATGCATCTCATGAAGAGCAAATCCCAACTCTCCAACTGGTGTGAAGAAAGTGTAGCTGTCCGGATTATACCGCTCCAGCATAGCGAAAAAGGTGGGATAATTCTGGATGATCCCATGCTTTGTGGCCAGCACCGGTATTGTAAGACCGGACTGAGCAAGAGGCTCCTTGAGTTCCTCAAGAACAAAATCCACTTCGGGTCCACCAGCCATCTTCTCCAGAGAACAACCAGCCAGGAGAACGAAAAGCTTGCGCAGAGAATTCACCCCGAGCAGCAATAAACTGGCGTATGAAGATGTTCGTTGGAAGAGGCACTTCCTCTGCAAGATCCTTTTTCTCAAATCTGCCAGGTCTCAGACCTTTGAGTTGCCCGTCAATCTGTACACAAGACTGGCAACCAGATCCAAATGATATGTTCTCTTTCTCCTTGACAAGATCAAAGCCAAACCTCTACGGCAACCAACGCTCAGGAAATAGAAGAGCAGATACATTCTCTCCATGCTTTGGAGGAATAAGAGACGATCATTGATTCTTCGCAGCAAAGGGGAATTTTCTACGTGTCTAACTTTGTCATCCGTTGGGATACGGTCCCCAAACAAAAAGGCCGGTTTAACAAATTGGTCCTGACCCGCGGGTGTCTCTAGGTCCAAATCGGTGATCAGAGCCCTAAGAGTAGAACACCCGGCAAACCTAATTAAATGTGCCCGCTCCAAGCTGGGGAAAGTGCACATGGAAATTTCTCTATGAAGACCAAAAACTTTCCCCACTCCTGGATCATCAGTGTAACTGAAATGCTGCTCCGGCAAAAGTGGCACATTCGAAAAAAACACTACAAAATGAAAAACAATAGTTAGTAACAGAAATAGGTTGCTAACACGAAAATTGGGTTATAACATGAAAGACAAATTCTACGTGTCAAGCCTTAAATACAAGGGCCAAGCCTTGTATCAACACTTGAACGCAGAGGTCAAACCTTGTGTCGTAATTTTCAGACGTAGAGGCAAAAGACCCGCGGTTAGGATTGAAACGCAGAGGCCAAAACCTGCGTTCAAATTTCATACCCCAACATAGAGACTTAACTCTATGATTCTTAAACACAGAGTTCTAACTCTGCGTTTCCAATTCCAATAGAGACCTAACTCTATGTTTCCTAAACACAGAGTCTTAACTCTGCGTTTTCAATTAAACATAGAGACTTAAATCTATGTTTCCTAAACACAGAGTCTTAACTCTGTGTTTTTAATTTTAACATAGAGACCTAACTCTATGTTTCCTAAACACAGAGTCTTAACTCTGCGTTTTGAATTTTAACATAGAGACTTAACTCTATGTTTCCTAAACACAGAGTCTTAACTCTGCATTTTCAATTTTAACATAGAGACTTAACATTATGTTTCCTAAACACAGAGTCTTAACTCTGCATTTTCAATTTTAACATAGAGACTTAACTCTATGTTTCCTAAACACAGAGTCTTAACTCTGCGTTTTCAATTTTAACATAGAGACTTAACTCTATGTTTCCTAAACACAGAGTCTTAACTCTGTGTTTTTAATTTTAACAGGGAGTTGCAACTCTGCGTTTGTAACAAAACGAATCATCTTCTTCATTGACAAGAACCCATTTAGGGTTTTCAAAAAACTTATCGAAACAAGTTACTATGGCCACCACTTACCACAATAACGAGGCCCACACAACAGCGGCGGCAATGGCGAGGCACTCGTAAGAGCAGCAACACCACCTACGTTCTCAGCCGGCGATGTCTCCGAAGCCGCCATGATCTTCTTGGAACCAGAACTCATCCTCCTAGGCGCCATGGATGCGGTCGATCGGAGAAGACAAGGTTCGCCGGAGAATCGATCGAGCTTTAAACGAGAATTCTCGTTCTTGGAACCAAGCTAAAAGTAGAAAGAGTCGAATGACTCTTGATGTGACCACAACAGGTCTATTTATAACATCCGTCAAGCTGTTAAATCGGTGTGGGATTTTAGGAGAGAATCCCAATCATCTTCAAAACGAGATCTTTCGCGATAATAGATAAAGTCGTTTGGACTTTAACGCAGAACTCATCTCTGCGTTCAAATTCTCCAAACGCCAAGCCTAGACCTGCGTTATGAGAGTCCGCAACTCTACGTTTCAATTCCTCAAACGCAAAAGTTACCTTCGCGTTGTAATTATTCTAAACAAAGGATCCGCCTTTGTATAGGGTCTTGTCAAACTTCTGTATCACTTCAATAGAACCTAAATTGTTTATGGTGGATCAAACTTCCACTCATGACAACCATCATCCCCACAGAGATTGAATTTATTTGTCATCCCCACCAATATGACTATAATTTCTCTGTCAAGATCCACTTATCGATTCTCGTCAATAGAGAGATAAAATTCCAAAATCATTCAAATCCTGGTCAGTTTACCAACTCTCCTCAGCAGAGCATCAAATAACCAATTGATCAACTACCTTTCAACGGGGTGATAAAATTCTCTAAATCTTGTTCAAATCACAAGTAATACAATTCATCGCTCCGATGATAAAACATTTAGTAATCCTCCCCAGCGAGACGCTAAAATATCTTCCTCACAGATGTCACGTTAAAATTACACCTCTGACAAAAATCAACTTATCGACTCTCTTCAATAGAGCGATAAGCCCTCAAAATTGCTGTGATCGCAATATCTTTCTTATCACGTTAAAATTATACCTCTGACAAAAATTAACTTATCGACTCTCTTCAATAGAGCGATAAGTCCCCAAAATTACCCCGATCGCAATATTTTCCCTGTTATGTTAATATTATACCTCTAACAGTGTAAACCCCCATGGTAACATCTTTATTTCTCTGCATAGGAATAATAATAGTTCCCATGAAACCCCTAACAAATCAAAATTTTCTAGAATTATCTTAAATGATAATAAAGGAAATTTTTTCTAAAAGTGGCACTTTTCATATAATTTCGTTGTTGTGAGTCATAACACAACACATACAATAAATAGAGAAAAGCCAAAATCACTCTCTTCTTATTTTATTCAGAAATATTAAGAAGTGACACAAAAAACCTTATTCTTATCGAACAAAAAGGATAAGACATAATTAAGCCTCTGGGCCAACAAAATTGAAAGAAGCGAGCCGGGACTTAATAGTAGATAGTTTCTCCTCATGAGCGACTTGTACCATTAGCTCGGCTCTCATCTTAAGCTCATTTTCATCCGGGATCATTGTGATAGCTTCCTTTTGGATAAGTTCAAGAGCCTGGATTGACGAACGATCGGTGGCGTAGGTCTTCACACTTTCTAGTGTGAGCCTTTTTAAGATCTCTTCTTCCCGCGCGAGCTCAGACTTGTGTCGAGCCAACTCCACCTCGAGTCGATCAATTTCTACACGAGACGCTTGTATGGCAGTATTAGAAGCAACTACAGCCTGTTGCTTTTGAATGCATTGCCCTGTAAGGACGCGATCTCAAGTTCCTTTTCAGTGATACTCTTTTGAAGAGCTTTATGTTGACGAATTGCTTCAGCCCTGAGATCATCGAAGGTTAGTGTGATTTGGCAGCAAGATCAGCACCGCGCAACTCCTCCAAAGCCCTCAGATCCTTTTCCAATTGAGAGACATTCTCTGAATAGTGCTGAAACCAGCGATCGTCATCCACATATCGAATGTTGTTCAAAAAGTGCATGAGTATTGGCTTAAAAGAATCAAATGAAGCTCATCCGGCACCGACCTCCTCAATCGCCATCTAAGTGCATGAGTATTGGCTTAAAAGAATCAAATGAAGCTCATCCGGCACCGACCTCCTCAATCGCCATCTTCATCGTATCCTCCAAAGGTCGTATAAGAATTTTAAGCATGGAGGGAATGACCACTGGACTTAGAGATGTCACAAGAGATGTGATCGGGGAGCCTAAAATAGTAGACCCTAATGCAAGAACTATTGGCGACGATCGTGAAGAAGCCGGGAAACCATAACGATATCCAATTGCGAAGGACTTGAAGGAAGAATCATGAGCGCCCTTGCCTGGGCTAAACTCAGCGCATTCTCTGTCCCCGCAAATTTAAGAGAAATCGTTAGCGGAAGGGATTCCTCTTGTAAAGAAGTTATAGTTACAAGTGTAGGCTAGGAGAGAGAGAGACATCGGTCGCTTGCCGATTGGGAGACAAAGTCGTATCAGCAGCCCCTTGAGTTGGAGAACCTGTACAAAAGAGCAGTTAGTATAAAGAAAAAAAGCACCATGGAAACCAGAGCGTGTAATCTTTACCAATAGGGGAAGAAGGAATATAAGTGGACGCCTTGTCAGAAGAGGGTGGTGGTGGATCAGTCCAGCCGGCGGAATTATCGTCACCATCCCTTTCCTCCCCATCAGCATCGTTGCTACGAGAAGAGGTCCCATAATCTAACGGTTCCTCATCATCTATAGTCGAGAGTCCGGGAGAACTTATAGTTGCATCCGTTTTAGTCATAATGCCAGTCGTTGGGCTAGGAATAGTAGCCCCCGTCTGTGGCAGTAACACAGAAGCAGCAGGAGATTGAATTTCGTCTATTTCAGACGGAGACGCCGTAGGTAACATCTCTGCAGTCGGAAGAGTAGCATCTGAAGCCTGACCTGGAAATGGTGAAATAATAGGGTCCATGATAGGAGAAGACTCCACATCCCCAATCAATGACCTGACCTGGAAATGGTGAAATAATAGGGTCCATGATAGGAGAAGACTCCACATCCCCAATCAATGACTCATCCCCGCCCTCTTCTTGATCCAAAGGATGATAAGAAGAAAATTCACTGGAAAAAGCAGGACCCCCAGAGTAAAGTCCTGTGTGGAGGGGACGATTTACAACAGCAAATTCTTGTTTCTCCTCTCTCCCAATAGACTTGAAAGCATCAGCCATTAGTTTCTGAGAAGGAGGGTCTACTAATAATTTCCTACGAGTACGTTTCTCATACTGAACTGCTTCTTCTTCGGTAAGAGCCTTCTTTCCAGTTGCCCTTATTCTTGGAGTTTCAGCAGCCTTAGGGCTCGCTATTAGAGCATTCTCTGGTCCCAGATCTTCTTCTTCTTCTTCAGCCTCGTCCTCATAAGATAAGAACTCATTGATTCTCTTCAGACGAGATACCCGGGATCCTCTTCTGGATGAATACATCCTTCTAATTTCCCGTAAGCCTGACAAATTCAACTTATAATCAGGTATCTTAGAAGCCGTATGATACCAGTTGCAGAAAGCCATGGAGAGAAGTGAATTGGGCATCTTGTGAGGTAACTTAAAGGTAGCTCCAGTGCAGCCTACTATGGAGTAGTACCAGGCCCAAGCCCCTTCGTATATATTACCAACAATTGCAAGTTGGCCCTATGGATTTCCAACATACAATTGATTGTACCCAAATTGTCGAGCGAATCGGTACGATTGATACGGCTTAATTATACATTTATCACCTTGCCTAAGGAGAAGATAACCCGGTCTAATGTTCAATAGCCAGTGGAAGACTCTCCCATCTAAACGGGTAAAACCATCTGGGCCAGCTGTATCCTGGAACACTTGCCCATAGCCACCACCTTCAAAGTCTGGGAAACAGCAGAATATGTGATAATTGAGGTCTCTCGACAAGATTTGACGAACCCTCACTACATATGTGCCTTCCCAAGTAATTGAGGTCTCTCGACAAGATTTGACGAACCCTCACTACATATGTGCCTTCCCAAGTAGCTCCTTCCAGTCTCTGTACAAAAGGGACAGATTTGACGAACCCTCACTACATATGTGCCTTCCCAAGTAGCTCCTTCCAGTCTCTGTACAAAAGGGACAAATCCTTCGTCCGAGGGCACTCATCAAATGAGGACAGTGGGATACATACCATGCCATCAAATAGGTATACGGTAGGGGTACTCGAGGGTTTGGAGTCACCAAACTCTTCTTTTCTCCAGAGCTTGTCTCTTTCACCTGAATGAATTCAATACATAGCTCCCTCAAACCGTGCTGCAGACAACATGTCATAGCTGAAAGTAGATTCACAGGCCTCCCATGAGCCAAGAGAACAGCTGGGTAAACCACTTCTATTACTATAGCATCTATGGGCCTGGTAGGGACGACACATCGTTTTAACCAAAGCATGAGAAAACCCGCCAATAGGGCCATGTCAGAAATAGGCATGGCAGCCTGATGGTGGAAACTTTTAAATTTAGTCTGCGTAGGAAAATCATCTTCTAATCCCTCGTTGACATAATGGGCTGTAGAATCATTGATTAAAGCTTGGATCGCCTCAGGGGTGCTCACGCTCCGACGAGACACAGCGGCAGTCTTGTGAGACAAATTCTGGAATAGATATTCAGCCTAGGATAGCTGCTTTATACCACGTCCTCGTGTCCCTATTAGTTGGGTGCAGATTTGAAAATGACACATTACTTCCCATAGAGTGTCATAGACATCGGGGTTCATCTCCTTCAAAATCCTAAGCTCACTTAACCCTGGGATGAACTCTTCGTAGGGCAAGTCTCCAAAAGGAAGACCCGAAACATCATACATTTCGTGGAGGGCAAAACCTAATTCCCTAACAGGTGTGAAGAATGTACACGTCTCCGGGTTATATCTCTCCAGAATAGCGAAAAAATTATAATGGTTGTAGTCAATACCACATCTGGTAGTCATTACAGGGCAACTGAGCCCAGATCGAGCTAATGATCCCTCTAGCTTTGTCAGCACGAACTCTGTCATTCTTGCCCACCACCCGGTTCTGGAAGAATGAACCCATCCGAGAGTTCTGAATACTGAAGAAGGGAACTCCCCTTTCACAGCCAAAAATCTCCGCATGAAAGTATTAGCTATACTAGTTGTTTCTCCAACGGGATAACCCCTTGAGAATAGGTAGGGTTCCAAAGATGACACCTATCGGTTGTAACCTACGGTGTGTACGTCTGTGTAAGTCAAAGCCCCAACAACTACCCCATCCTTCTCCCTGACAAGGTCCCAATTCATATGTCGAGAGACGGAGGCGCACTGATAATAAGTGATGGGAAACATCCTATGCATGTCAGGGAGGAAAAAGTGACGATCTCCTATTTGCCTCAACCACTTATAATGGCCGACAGTCACGATATCTTTTTGGATGACGATATGATCGCCAAATAGGAATGCTGGCTTGGTGAACTTTTTACGGGATTCAGTTTCAAATTTAGCATTCGTAACTAGAATCCTGAATATAGCCGGGCTAGCCTGGGATATCAAAGTGACACGTTCTTTGTCAGTATCTTAAAAAATCGGGAGTTCCTGACACAGATTGAACTGCATATTCAAATCCACACCGCCCTCACACCCAAAGTGATGACGAAGTGTGAGAGGTTCGCGAGTGTAAGGCACTGCAAAAGAGAAAAACATTCAGTCAGTTAGCATATAAATAAAATGAAGGCAACCTTAGTCAAATCCTTGGAGGAATAAGGTCGTTTAAACGCACAGGTCAAACCTGGCGTTAAACATTCAAATGTACGGTTCAGACCCTACGTTAAATCTTATCAACGCAGAGGTCGAACCTTGCGTTAAACATTCAAACGCACGGTTCAGACCCTGCGTTAAATATTATCAACGCAGAGATCAAACCTTACGTTAAACATCAAACGCACGGTTCAGACCCTGCGTTAAATCTTATCAACGTAGAGGTCGAACCTTGCGTTAAACATTCAAACGCACGGTTCAGACCCTGCGTTAAAGCTTATCGACGCAAAGGTCGGACCATGTGTTAAGCACTCAAACGCACAGACCAGACCCTGTGTCAAATCTAATTAACGCATAGGTCAGACTTTGTGTTAGTCATTCAAACGTAGAGTCTAAGTCCTGCGTTACAAAATTCGAGCGCAGAAGTCGGACCCTAATGTTTCGAATTCGAAACGCAGAGTCCTAACTCTGTGTTCTAGCATCAAAACGAGTTTCCTCATTACTCAGATCTTGCCGAAGCAAGTTTTGTGGCCATGGAAGTCGATACTTACCACCGACGGGAGGAGCTTGCATCGGCATCACATCAGCTCGAGTGACATCACCGTCGACGGCCGAGGTTTACCGCGAGCTCTGAACAGTAGTAGTGGTAGACTTGGAGCGGGAAACGGTCTTCTTTCTAGGACCCATTGAGGATGATGGTCGGAGAAGATGAGTAGAGTTCACCGGAGTTCAAAACGAAGAGTCTTCGTTAAGCTTTTCAAAGAGAAACAGATGAGAAGTCGGATGACTTTTGATTTGATCTTAGCTGTCTATTTATAGACAACTGTGATCTATCGAATCGGAGTGAGATTCTAGGCCCAGAATCCCGCCAAACGCGGCCTGTACGCCCGCGTTGGTTGAACTTCTAAACGCAGAGTTCAACTCTGGAATCCACCTGTGCGTTTTAACGCTAACAAATGAATTTCTCGATGTTTAAAACCAAGACCTAGCTTTAAATAAATAGAGGAAAGCTGGTCTCAGTTATCAAGGTGACCAAAGCCGAGAAGAAACAGGCGATTCCGCTAGGGAGTCTATTGGATGAGTACAGACAGATTACAATCAGCAACGCTAAAACCGTCAAACAAGATCCGGCGCGCAACTCATTCTTCTAAGTGGCTAAACATTCCCACTAAGATTAATGAAACCAGGAATCGCGTGCAACTCATTCTTCTAAGTGGCTTAACATTCTCACAAAGATTAATAAAGATACGATCCGACGCGCAACTCATTCTTCCAAATGGCTTAACATCCCAACCAAGATTAATGAAGCCAGGAGCTGCGCACAACTCATTCTTCTAAGTGGCTAAACATTCCCACTAAGATTAATGAAACCAGAAATCACGCGCAACTCATTCTTCTAAGTCAACCGCGAACTATCGAAAACTTTGGAAGGGGTTCTGTAGGCAGTCTAAAAGTCACAATAGATAGCTAATCCCCATCAAGCTTCAACAACGAAAGTTACAATCAGATGACTTTTATGTCAACAAATGAAAGCTGTAAATGGAGGACTTTTCACATAGATCGAGAATAGTTACAATTCAATGACACTTCCGACAACTGGTGAATACTCTGTTCAGTAGCCTTCACAATCAACGGCGAGAGTTTCAATCTGACGACTTTCACGCTCCATAACAGCTAAAGCAAAGATCAACAAGCAATAGTCTTCGCAACACTGTAATAGAAGAGGTTACAAGTCAACAACCTCTTCCAAACACAGAGTCCACCTCTGCGCTTCTCGAACTCAAAACGCACGCGGCCTGTGCGTTCTTCAGCAAACACCCAACTCTGCATCTCAGATCCAAGACGCGGAGTTAAGATTCAGCATACAAACGGCTCGTGCGTCTCAAATTTCTAGCAGACATTTAACTCTGCGTCTAAAATCTTAGACACAGAGTTAAGACTCAGAACGCAAGCGGCCTATGCGTTTCTAATCTTTAGCAGACATCTAACTCTGCGTCTCCAGTCTAAGACATAGAGTTAAGACCCAGAACACTAATTTAGGCGTTTGACTTGTTCAAACACGAGCTGAACGGCCTCAAAACCATTTATCCCATGTTTTGAGGGATTTTCGCCCACTTAGGAGCGGATTTAGGGGTTGGTTACACCCCTTATCCCCCTATAAATAACCGCCTTACTCAACCGAGTAAGGGGTGAAAGATTTTGAGATCAAAACCACATAAGGTTGGATTTTTGGGCGTGGAGAGTGAGATTTTTGGAAATCAAGGAACTGCTTGGCAACTAGGAAATCAAATCTCGAAGGATTCTTCAGCAACAAACAAATCCACTTGGCTACTAACCGATTATTCGGTTTTCAACAACTCTTTTCAGAGTTTTGAACTCATTCTGAGTTCTTAAACTCGCTAAGAGTTCTAAATCAAACTTGTCATACAAGTTAATCGTTCCCGTGAGACAAGACGGTCTGATCGTCAACGGAGAGCAAATTCGATGCAAGCATTCGAAGGAGGCACTCCATCGCTACTAAGAAGAACCTAGTTTTAAACAAAGGGGAGAATTCAGATCATTCTCTTCTCTTTTGTAACAAGGAAATTCAATTATAATTGAGATTAAAGGAATATAAATTGATTATTATTTCGTTTCTATTACTCCAAATTTTCCAACAAACAATGTTCTTCAGCAAACCTTCCTTACCAAGCATATCTAGACCCTTCTCTGACATATGCCTAAGTCATTTATGCTATAACCAAGTGTGCTCACATAGGTCTCTACCACTTCCATCAGTTCCAACCGCTGCATCTCCTGTCACTATCGTAGCCGAAATAATATATAGATTACCGTGACGAATGCCCTTCATCACTCACAGGAAACCTTGAATAACCTTCTTCACTCCGTTCTTTGTAACTATCTTGCAGCCACCGGAGTCCAAAGCACCAACTGAGATAAGATTCTTCCACAAGTCGGGAACATGCCTCACATCCGTCAGGGTTCTGACCACTCCATCATGCATTTTGATTTTGATATCACCAAGCATCACCGTTTTACAAGCATGGTTATTCTCCATTAATATGGTTCCCCCATTAATGCTCCTATAGGCAGTAAACCACTTTTTATTTGAACACATATGGTAAGAGCAACCCGAATCAAGAATCCACTTACCGGAGATATCTTCACCACACGTAACGATATAGCATTTTTTCGCTCCCTTCTTCCAAGACATAACTTTCCTCTTCCTTGCCTTCTCTTCTCTTGGTTTTATTATTGTTCTTCTTCCCACCTACTCTCTTGTTAGGACAGACAACTTTGAAATGCCCTAGTTCATCGTATTTAAAACACGGTCTTCCTACAAGAGGTCTCGATTTTGATCTAGACTTTCCTCCCTTCCCTTTTCCTCGCTCATTGTTCCTTCCTCTTACAAACAGTCCCTATGCATGCTCCTTGTTACCACTAGTAGCCATGTCACTAGTTATAATTTTCCAAATATCATCCGCTAGAAGCGCCTCCTAGTCTCATCCATCTTTAAATTTTCGCCTACAAGCATCAATGTTTGTATCAGGTTCTCATAAGACTTCGATAAAGAAAGAAGTAGCAGAAGTGCTTGATCCTCATCTTCTACTTTTACATCAATGTCCTTCAAATCTGATATGATCCTATCGAACTTGTTGATGTACTCCCGGATTAATAAGCCTTCCTCCATCTTTTAAGTAAACAATTTGGATTTCAAGTAGATCCGATTTGTTAGACTCTTTGTTATGAAGGTACTCTCTAGCTTTGACCACACACCTGCCGCCGTTGCCTCTCCATCCACCAAGAAAGTAACATCTCTCTCAAGGCATAGGATAATCGACTCTCATGCTTCGAGATCTAACTCTTCCCAATCCTCATCTAACATATCTTTGTGCTTCTTTTCTTTTCCTACCAAAGCCTTGTGTAATTTCTGCGAAATCAACGAGTTTTTCATTTGTATCCTCTAATAGGAAAAATCATCCTTCCCATTGAACTTTTCAATCTCATACTTTTCCACTTTGACTGCTTTACTGGTAGACGCCATCCCTCGATTATTTTAGTAAATCCTCTTCTATCAGATATTTTAACAAACATATTGTGTGCACCACACAATAACCAAACACCACCTCAAATCGGAAGTTCTACCACCACCAATCTGATCAATGGACTCTTATACCAATTGTTGGGGCTGATACACCCACCTCACCACAGAAGCGAATCACCTCGAGAGAAATCTCTAGCTTTAGTTTTTCACAAAACTCAAGCCAACCTCGATGTTCCTGTTTTGATAACGAAACAATAACAAAAGTGAATATCTCAGCGACATGCGATATACATTCTTTCCAATATCAGATCTAGGTCTGAATATCAAGGGAACCAACCAACACAAGCAATGAACAATATAATAAATGAGACACACGATTTACGTGGTTTGGCAAACTTGCTTACGTCCACGGGGAGGGGTAAAGGGAGATTCCACTATGATGGAGAACACCGACAACTTGTACAACCCACAAACTCGTCAAAAAGATGAAGCTTTGATTCTTACGCAAGAGAAGATGACCCCTTTCTTGTAAAATCCCTCCAAGCACTCAATATTTTCTCTCCTCAAGATCTCACCTTTTTTTATCTAAAAAACTCTCTTTTTCATTGACGGCAGCCCCTCTTCTCTGCTAAAAAACCATAAGAACGGATCTCTATTTATACAAAAGAAAACAGGTCAAAAAACCGCCCGAAAGCCCGCTGTTCGGATCCACGCCCGCTATGTCTCGGATCACCGCGAGACACCTTGGGTGTCTCGCATGAGCAAGACACTCATGAGCGAGACACCTGACACCTGAAGGTGTCTCGCTCACATTATCATGTCATAACCCTTTTCATTTTCTCAAAATTTTAAGGAAGTAGAGGAAAAGTTAAGGAGGAAGATAGAATCACACACAAACAAGAAACTTGAAAAATCAGAGAAAGAAATTGATCTTTCAATTATTCTCCGGGCTCAGCTACACGGGCCCAAATCAGACACACAATCACAATCCTATACCTTAAATTTTCACAAGCCCACACCCACATATGTCTAATGGTGTACGGCATGAGGTCATTAGAGAGACGCATCCAAATTACGCGCACACAAATACTTAACAAACGAACCTCGTATATAAATGAGGGCAAGGCTCTAAATTCAGATTCAAACCAGAGGAGTCGCAGACGGAAAAGTTCTGTTGCCTACAGCGTTGTACTGTTCCTCTTCACCTTCATCTCCTTCATTCTCCTTTGACATCTCCTCCAACGACTTGCCCTTGGACTCCGGCACCAAGAACGTGAACGCCAATCCGATCAAGTTACAAGCAGCAAGCACAAACAATGAGTTCTTGACTCCTATCCCCGCTGGATACCCATAATCCCTCTTCTTCGGATCCTTGCTCTGGGCCGCGTACAAGAACCCGAAGGCCCCGATCATA
>NC_033802.1:47059839-47165503 GCF_001876935.1 Asparagus officinalis | reverse complement strand
CCGCCGATATCCCGTGGCACGTCGATCTCAGCCTCGCCGGGAAGATCTCAGCCGGCACGATGAATGTCGTGCTGTTTGGTCCGAAATTGGCGAAGAAGAACGTCAATCCGTACATTACGACGAATCCTACGTGGTTGGTTGTCCAGTGATTGTACGGTATGGCGAGAGCCAGCATAAAGACGGTCATCATCATGAATCCCATCAATTGGATGGCGAATCTTCCGACAATGTCGATGAATGCGACAGTGAACCAATATCCTGGCACCGTGCCGCATAAAGCGATGAGAGTCTGCGCACGCGAGATCTTGTAGACCTCTTCTATCGCGTTCATCGTTGCGGCCTTTGGAATCCATCCGACTGCACTGAATATGTCTTTTTGAAATAGGTTCTGGCTGTAGAAGGAGATGTCGAGGAAAAACCAGGTGGTGGTGGTGCCGAGGAGGTGGAGGCCGTGACGCTTCATGAACTCTCGGCTGAAGAGGCCAAAGTCGTTGCCTCGCCTCGCCACGACGTGGTGTGCTTTCACCTCGTCGACCTCAAGCTCCACCTGCAGCACCTTTGACATGTCTGACGTGGCCTGCTTCAGGTTCTTGGCCACCAGCGCTGTGTATCGCGCAGTCTCAGGCATCTTCATACGCCAGTAGTACGTCAGAAGAGCTGGTAAAGCGCCAACCATCAAGATTATGCGCCAGACATAGTCAGCCTGCGGAACCGTGGACCCTAGCGGGTCGACGGAGTACGGCAGAGCCTTGTACGCTGTTTTAAACGCTGCCGACACGGTCAAAGACACAATACCTCCAGCGAGGATACCCAACCCCTGCATTGCGAAGACCGCGGCGATGAAGGCACCACGAGTCTTCTTGTTTGCATATTCAGACATAATAGTGGCAGACAGAGGACGCCGATGCCAAAACCCAGCCAGAATCGGAAGAAGCACAGAGTGGCTATGGTCCCCTTGGCACTGCGGCCGAAGGAAAGGCCGGAGGCAATAGAGCAAATAACCATGAGCATGAGGGTCATGCCATAGACTTTCTTGCGGCCCATCTTGTCGCCAAGCCATCCGAAAAAGAGCTGGCCAGAGAGGGTCCCGCAGAAAGCGACCCCGTTGACAGCAGACGACACATTTGGGGGCAGGATGCCCGGTGTGGGGGATCCGTCTACATGATAGTAAATACGGCCGAGGAGTTTCGTGACGAGGGAGATGCAGAAGAGATCGTAGGCGTCGGTGAAGAATCCCATGCCAGCGATGAGAATGGCCGTGAAATGATAAAGCTGAGTCTTCGCCACATCGAGGGCATTGAGAACTTGAAGTTGCTCCCTCGCCATTGTTACTAGCTAGAATAAGGACCGATGAGAGAAGACTTAGAACTCCATGAGTTTAAATGAGTACTGAGAATGGCATAATTCGGGAATATACTCTACGTACATTATTATAGGCATATGTATATGTAAATACAACAAGGGGAATAAGATATAGATGTCAACGGAGAACTAGTTGAGCTTTACGGCGCTTGTACTCTGCATCTCGCCTCATTTATATCTGTTATAAGATTGTTAGTAAAACAATTAAGGAGACAGAAATTCTGAGGCGTGAAACACTTTCCTTAAAGAAATATTTGCCCCCACTTGATATTCAAAGTTGCTTCGGGTTAATGCAAATTTTCTTCCCAGGATACAACAGAAAATGAAAATTCCAGTAAGCAAATCTGGAATTTTCCTTAATTCGTTGTGAAACAAGTTTGTAATATTGCAGAAGTTTTTGATAGAAAAGATTCAGAGAAAGAATTATTGTATTGATATCTGAAAATATAAACTATTTATAGATTTTGAAAAGGTGCTTCCAACAGTCACAACTTTTCAAAACACCCCTTAGAACAAACAGCCACTTTTCAACAGTCACTTGTCTTTTCATAATTTTTAAATTTCGAAATATTATTAAAAATAAAATATATTCAATATATAATTATATATATAAAAAATAGAACATTTAAGCGGCAGCGGCAAGCGTGCAAAGTGCTAAGTGCGTCTAATAATCGCGTCAAAATCGCGCATTATTCGCGCTACCCGCACGCGGGTTTAGAAGCCTACACTTTGATCCATTATTCAAAGCCCAATAAGCATTCAATGCTTTTAAACCTCTAAAAGAATGTTCAAAATTCCAATGTGGGACTATCTTGTTTTTTACAAACAAATACTAACAATCCCCCACTTTGTTTGAAAAAACATTTTAATAGTATTATATTTAAAAATAATCTGCAATATGTACAAAATGAGATAAGTATACATATGTAGAGGTATCTTTCGATTTAAACCTTTACTTAGTACAAATACCTCAAAGTTCTATCAAAGTCGTTAGTTGCCTTAACATTAAACTAATTACTCTTTGTGATAGAACCGGAGAATATTGTACATACACTAATCTCTTGTTTCAATGAGAATTAATATTTTAGCACTGTTATGGCCTTGTGCTTATTCCTGGTTCATGAACTCTTTAAAGAACAAACCTTTAGTTCTTTTAAGAAGCGGCACCACTTCTAAGTTCATATAGGTGAAACGTCTACAATGTGTTTTCCATTACTTTAAACACACAACAATAATGTATTAGACTTTCATTAAGAGCATAACTCATCCTCTTATTCCGTAATGGACGATATTGACATTATCTTTTAGGGCTTAATGCGTCAATATCAATCAATCACTTTCAGAAACTTGTTATTACCCATTTAAACCATTTAACCAGTTTAGTTCTAGTAAATGGTTGGGTTACCATTCCTGGTGATTTTAAATATAAGGTTTCAGCCCCATTTCACTTGATGTCATCTTTACTACCTCTCTTGCTAGAGGTTTTGTAAATGGATCAGCCAAATTTTTATTTGTCTTGACATAGACAATAGTTATGACACTATCTTGTATCAAGTGTCTCACATATTCATGTCTTAGACTTATGTGTCTAGACTTACCATTATATGTACAATTATAAGCCCTTGACAAAGTGGCTTGACTATCACAATAGATAGAGATAGGAGGCATTGGACTCGGCCATAACTTAATATCTAGCAATAAGTTCCTAATCCATTCAGCCTCCTTACCAGTTGCTGCTAAAGCAATGAATTCAGATTCCATGGTGGAGTGTGAGATACATGTTTGTTTCTTGCTTGCCCAAGAAACTGCTCCTCCACCAAGTGTAAAAACCATTCCAGAAGTGGATTGGTTGTCTCCAACACTAGTCATCCAGCTTGCATCGGTGTATCCCTCTAATACAGCCGGATAATCATTATAGAACAAACACAGATTTTTGGTTTTCTTTAAATATCCAAAAATCCTGGAAATGCTTTTCCAATGTTCTACACTTGGATTACTAGTGTATCTACTTAATTTGCATACAGCAAATGCAATATCAGGTCTAGTACAATGCATGGCATACATTAAAGAACCAATTGCACTAGCATACTCAAGCTGTGCTACAGCTCTACCAGAATTGGCAGTCAATTTGACACTGGGATCAAAAGGAGTGTTAACTTCTTTAAAACCAAGATGATTAAATTTATTCACTATTTTTTCAATATAATGTGATTGGCTTAAAGAAAAACCCCCACTATGTTTTCTAACTTTGATCCCTAAAATAGTATCCGCTTCTCCTAAATCTTTCATTTTAAACATAGAAGATAGATACTCTTTAGTCTCATTTATGCCAATCATATTAGTGCCGAATATTAACATGTCATCCACATACAAGCAGACAAGCACACCATATTTATCAGTGAATTTAGAATAAATACACTTATCAGCACTATTATGTTTGAAACCATAAGATAGAATAACAGAATCAAACTTTTCATGCCATTGTTTTGGTGCTTGTTTAAGACCATAAAGAGATTTAATTAGTTTACATACTTTTCTTTCATTTCCTGGAAGAATGAAACCTTCCGGTTGTTCCATGTAAACCTCCTCATTTAAATCTCCATTTAAAAAAGCAGTCTTGACATCCATTTGATGCACAAATAACTTATGTATAGATGCCAAAGCAATAAGAATTCTAATAGATGTTATACGTGCGACAGGTGCATATGTATCAAAATAATCTATGCCTTCTTTTTGTCTAAACCCTTTGGCTACTAATCTAGCCTTAAAAGCTTGAACAGAACCATCAGAATGATATTTTCTTCTAAAAACCCATTTACATCCTATTGGCTTTGATCCTTGAGGTAAATCTACTAAAATCCAAGTACTATTTCCCATTATAGAATCCATTTCATCATTGACAGCTTCTTTCCAAAATGAAGCATCTCTAGATGACATTGCTTCTATAAAGGTTTTAGGATCATCATCTGGATTAAAACTTATAGGATGTTTATTTAAAACATTATTATTCCTATCACCTTCAACAAGAAAAATAATTTGTTCAGGAGAAATAAAATCTGAAGGTAAAGATTTCTCTTTTCTTACTCTAGTACTTCTTCTTGGCTCTGATATTTCTTTAGATATATTCGTTTCCTTAGCATGAAAATCAGAACTAGAAAAATTATTAGAGTTAAGCAGAATAGGAACATTTTCAACATTTTCAGAATCTACAGAAAATTTATTTTCAAAGAATTCAACATCTCTAGATTCAACAATAGTATTAGAAGATAAATCAAGTAGTCTATATGCTTTGCTATTTTCAGCATATCCGACAAAAACACTTTTAAAGGCTCTAGGTCCAAGTTTTGTTCTTTTAGGATCAGGAACTCTATAATAAGCCAAACACCCCCACACTTTAAAATATGACAGATTAGGCTTTCTACCTTTCCATAACTCATAAGGGCTTATATTTGACTTTTTAGAGGGAATCCTATTATGAATATAACATGCTGTGTACAAAGCTTCTCCCCATAAATTTAAAGGTAACTTAGCATTATTAAGCATACAATTTATCATTTCTTGTAAAGTTCTATTTTTTCTTTCGGCTAAACCATTCTGTTGGGGAGTATAAGGTGCTGTACATTGATGAATAATGCCATGTTCTTCACAAAAAGTATTAAAGTTATCAGAAAAATATTCACCACCTCTATCAGAACGTAATACTTTAATTTTCCTTTCAAGTTGATTTTCAACTTCTGTTTTGTATTTTTTAAACATATCAAAAGCTTCATCTTTTGTTCTTAAAAGATAAACATACATATATCTACTGCAATCATCAACAAAAGTGATAAAGTATCTTTTTCCTCCTCTAGTTAACATACCATTCAATTCACATATATCAGAATGTATTAAATCTAAAACTTTAGAATCTTTGCGAGAAACACTTGGAAAAGATTTCTTTGTTAATTTAGACTTAGCACAAATTTCACATTTATCAAATTCACCATTAAAGTTAATGAAGTCTAACTTTCTCATATTTTTCAAATAGCGAAAATTTAAATGTGCTAAGCGATCATGCCATAAATATGAAGACTCAACAATATAAACAGAAGATATAACTTTATTATTAATACTTAGTTGATACATTCCATCACAAGAGTAGCCCTTTCCCACAAACATCCCGTTCTTAGACAGGATAACATTATTTGACTCAAAAGCAACCCGAAACCCTTTCTTACAAAGAAGATCAACAGAAACTAAGTTCTTTCTAACTTCGGGTACATACAGAACATTTATAAGAGTCAATTTCTTTCCAGAAGTAAAATCTATATCAACAGTCCCTTTTCCAGCAACCTTTGCACAAGCATTATTCCCCATTTGCACTTCTGTAATTTCCGAAATTTCTTCAAATCCTTTGAACAAGGATTTGTCCTTGCAAACGTGGATTGTTGCTCCAGAATCAAGCCACCATCCAGACTTAACAGAAGCCATATTGATTTCAGAAATCATAGCGACCAGATTCTCTTCTATCATATTTGCAGAAGCCTTTGATTTTACATTATTATTTTTTCTGTGACGACATTCTTTAGCAAAATGTCCAGGCTTGCCGCAAATAAAACAGGACCCCTTTTTCTTCTGAAAATTCTTCTTTTTAAAGTGTTGTCCACTTTTCTTTACTTGAAGGTTCACATTTTTTACCGAAGATTCATTCTTCTCCACGGTGTGGACCTTACAATCACTTTGGACAGAATTTTTCGAATCACGTATGCGTGACTCCTCTTCAATTCTAAGATTCTTCTGAAGTTGTTCCAAAGAGATATCCTCAGTTTTATGCATTAGTTTCTTCGAATAATCTTTCCAAGTTGATGGTAGTTTTGCAATAATTGCAGCAACTTGAAAAGACTCTGGAAGAACTATTTTGAGAACATGAATCTTATTAACCAGAACCTCCAATTCATGAACTTGCTCTAGGACAGACTTGTCATCAACCATTTTATATTCTAGATATTTTGCAATTAAATACTTGTTTGTACCTTCCTCCTCGGCTTTGTATTTAAATTCCAGTGCGTTCCAGATCTCCCTTGCCGACTTTATCCTCGTGAAAAGATCATATAATCGGTCCGAAAGTGTGTTCAGAATGTGACCGCGACACAACACTTCATCTTCCTCCCGTTTTGCCTTCTGCTTTTTGATTTCTTCTATTTCCTCCTCAGTAGGTTGTTTGCCGTCTGCACTTGGTTTTGGATCTTCTATGGGCTGCAGATTGGGGTTGAGAATGTAGGAGATCTTCAATGCTGTAAGAAGAAACATCATCTTGTCTTGCCAGCGAGAGAAATTGTTCCCGTCGAATCGGTCCAATTTGACCATGTCTTGATTCATCACCTTGATTGATTCCGACTCCATTGTAGCAGAGATATTTCTTTAAGATTGTTAGTTTTAATATTGAAGGAGACAGAAATTCTGAGGCGTGAAACACTTTCCTTAAAGAAATATTTGCCCCCACTTGATATTCAAAGTTGCTTCGGGTTAATGCAAATTTTCTTCCCAGGATACAACAGAAAATGAAAATTTCAGTAAGCAAATCTGGAATTTTCCTTAATTCGTTGTGAAACAAGTTTGTAATATTGCAGATGTTTTTGCTAGAAAAGATTCAGAAAAATAAATTGTTAAAAGATATCTGAAAAGCATAAACTATTTATAGTTTTGAAAAGGTGCTTCCAACAGTCACAACTTTTCAAAACACCCCTTAGAACAAACAGCCACTTTTCAACAGTCACTTGTCTTTTCATAATTTTTAAATTTCGAAATATTATTAAAAATAAAATATAATCGCGTCAAAATCGCGCATTATTCGCGCTACCCGCACGCGGGTTTAGAAGCCTACACTTTGATCCATTATTCAAAGCCCAATAAGCATTCAATGCTTTTAAACCTCTAAAAGAATGTTCAAAATTCCAATGTGGGACTATCTTGTTTTTTACAAACAAATACTAACAATCTCAGATGAGAGCTACATGCTGATATTAATTAAAAGGAAATGAATCAGGCTGACGATAATTAGAATGACTAAAATGGTGTTAGACTTTTGTTTGGATGATTGCTTATGGAAGCGTCCGCTTGCACGTACTGATCCAGTTGGATCGATGGATTATAGTGTATTGGCACGTGTTTTCCTAATTAGCACAAGCTAGTTGCATTAGTTTTCTATGCTGCATCCCGGCAGAGGAACAGAGGCATTTTCTGAGCCAAGTAATGACAGGAATGAAGAGTGCAACTAGGTGAAAATATAAGACCAATGTGAACTATTTGGTATTCTAACTAAGTGCAGTAAATGTATAATTAATTACCTCAAAATTCTCACACATCTTAGTGGGCTTCTTGTTCTGATCCCTTTCTTGTGGCACAGACGCAAGGCGGTATTTGGCAACCTTGAGATAGCCAGATTATGTGGAACCAGGACCAGGATTAGCCCTAATTTGGGAGATTAATCCTAATTTAACAAAAATAACTAGACTGGCACTTAACCAGATTATGTTAGGCCAATTTTTTTGATTGATAATCAAGTCAGGAATTGTTCCAACCCCCGGTTAAGGACTAACCTGGATTAGGCTAGTTCTGGGGTAGTCCTCAAACTGCCAAACTGACCTTTACATGATTATAGCTTGAATTGAAACTTTAATGTCTGGTTTATTCTCCATGCTAATGCTCACATATACTAGTTCACTGATAGATTATAGTTAATTTGAATCAATATCATCTTGTGCGGGGTTAAATTCTACATTATCTATGCCCATAGATTAATACTCTTTAAGTTAACTTCAAAAGATATCTTGCAATCTTTCTCTGTCAAATAAACTTAGTTTAGTTGCCGGGTGATGTGAACTCGAATCAAACTGCCGAAGACTTTTGAGGCTTCGGAAAAAAACATATATGTAAACAAGCTAATGACAGTTGTTTCACGTCTGCAATTTTAAACTACAAAATAAACCAGTTGACCCATACGAAGTAGCCACTTAATAACAACTTATATATGTTAAGCACGATTAATTATACGATTAAGACTGGTATATAGGTCCTTACATTATTTTGAGTTAGTGAGTATCTTGGGCAGAATAAAGGAATATGCTCGAGGATAAAGGATAACCACCATTTTAAATGATCATTTTCCTTCTATATGTGCGCTGGTGGAAATTTAACGTGATGTTTGTGTTAGACCCTAGAGGGGGGTGATTAGGGTCTTATGCTAATCTAATCCGATTATATGCCAATTAAAATTAATTAACAAGTTATCCTAGCAAGTATGAAATACCATAAGATATATGAGCTAGGATAAGCAATATAAACAATGAGATATATCCTATATGATAAAATATATATGCAAGGATATATAAACTAACACAAGGGTAAACAATATGAAACAAGATAGAGGATGATATGAATAATGAGACAATGGCGATATGAGCAATGAGCACAAATATAAATAAACGTCAAAGCACATTCAAACACACAATATGATCACGGAGTTCGGACATTCCGTCCTACGTCTCCGCTCCCCACTCCCGGGGAGAAATCCACTATCACAACCGGGTTTTCTACGCTCACCCGAATAACGTTTACAACCACACTATGTCGGTTTTCAACGATCACCGATCAACGTTCACTCCTCACACTCGGTTTTCTAGTTCACCGAAAACTTCACTACACACTCGGTTTTCTAGCTCACCGAAAACCTTACAACACTCACAATGTAACAAATATAAATTTGTTCTCTACAATAGATGAGAACTCAATTAAGCACAACTCAATGTTATAATCTCTCACAACCCTAAAATACTATGTATGCAAATACTATAAGCTCAAGTGGGTGTGTGTAACAATGAGTATAAAAATGAAAACTTAACTCAATAAGAACTAGCAATAAAATTGATATGAAATACAATAGTAGAAATGCTAGGAAATAGAGTTAAGGAAACTTCTCTAAAAACACAAAGGGAGGATGAAAAAATGTTGAAGATGAACTCTTCAATAGCTGATGTAAACTCCTCTTTGTAACAGCAAACCCAAACCAAACTTAAACCAAACTAAACAAGCTTAAACCCTTGTTTAAAAACTTCTTTTAAAAAACTTCTTTTAAAAAACTTCGTGGCTTTTGAAAGAGAACAGCAATAGGGTATTTATACCCACTCTAAATCTCAGTCAAAACCCCAAGCCAAATGACAAAAATAGCCCCAGCAACGGTAACAAAAACTAGCCGTTGGAAGCAGAAAAGATTGAGCGGAGGTCGACCGGAAATTCTTGCGGTCGACCACGATCTAGGTTCCAATCTGAGAATCGAGCAGGAACTTAGTCGGTCGACCGGTGCGGTCGACCGAAGGAAATATCGAGCTCTCGGTCGACCGGTGCGGTCGACCGACAAACTCTCTGCTGCCCAGAAACAAATGAACAATTGAGCGGTCGACCGGTGCGGTCGACCGAAATCTGATACATGAAAATCTGATTTGCTGATTTTAAAACGCTGTTTAAAAATATCAAATAAATTCTAAAAAATGTAAAACTTTGGGGAATGATTATAGACCTGATAATAAACATACTACAATGACTGGTTTCCAAAAAAGGACTTCCCAAATGAAAAACATCATCATTTTACAAAATAGTCCAAAACACGAAAATGTAAACATATGAATTTTAACATTTAGGCTAAACCATGTTTTGAAACTCTGCACTAAGATTTTGTAGACTTAATAAAATATGTATATGATTATTGTTAAGTCCAAAAACTAAGAATATGATATTTTCACAAATACATTAGAGAATGAAACATAGGAGTATGTATATGAAAATATATTTGGTTTCATATCTAAGTAGTTAAACCAAATCACAATAATAAATATGAAATATGTGATTTCATATTATAAATATGAAAACCCAATACCATGCATGTTTATATATAACTATATATATACATAGAAATCAAATACGTGTGTGTATATAATATTGAGCTTAAGGTACTTAACACACATAATATAAAACCTAAACTAAGTTACCCAAGCTATGATCTTGATCTTCAATAAGCTCGACTTGGTACACTTACGAATGAAGCTTGAACTTGATCTTTAACTTTGAATTGTACGTTGTTTCACTCCACAATTCCGCCAACCTCCATTTGATATGATCGTTAAGGCTCGATTCCATCCATCCTCCAACTACGTTATTTGTCTATAATAAATAAGAAAACACAAATACTAGACAAACAACATTAGTGGTAAATTGTTTGTTAAACATCATCAAAACAAGAAGGCCAACAATCTTCCCCTTTTTTATGATGACAAACAATTTACAAAAAGAAATATATGCATGAAGGAAATGAATGTATAATTTATAATTCACATGCATATAAACAAGAAAGAATATACTCACAATATTTCTTCCCCTTTGACAACATCAAAAAGGGGACAAAAGGATGAAGAGAGCAAAAGCTCCCCCTATCAATAAGCATAGTTGAGTATAACATATAAAATATATAGGGAATGCTCCTCCTATCAAAAAGCAATATAAAATATAAGCAATAAAAGGATCATGGCAAACATGTGAGCAAGCATACATGAATATGCTAAATATCACTCACATACAAAAAGATAACGAGAACATATATAAATGTCTCAATATGAAAATAGTGTCTCATTAACAAAAACATAAAGATCAAAAATAGATTTATGAAATCAAAAGAAAAGGAACATGAAAATCATGTAAAAGGTTTTCAAATGAAAACAAATCATAAAATGTTTTCAAATGAAAACAAATCAACCAAATGAAATCATAAATCAACCACAATCACATAAAACCAAACCATCATTGATTTTTAAAAATCAAGAGAGGCAACTATATCTAGCTCTTGAGCTAGTATCAACCCATATGTGTTTTCGTCGAAAGTTACCTTCGTCATTGATTTCATTAAACTTTAAGCGTTACAAATGAATTCAAACAACAAAAGAATAAAATATTATAACTTTCTTGAAAATAAACACAAGATCCGTTCGTCGTCTCTTGCTTACGTGGGTCTTTAGCCTGTGATGGTGATGTCGATATCCGTGGACTACCTGGCAATCAGATCAGGTCCAGAGCTTCGTCGATCCGCGAGGAGATCTAGAAACAGAAGCGCTTATCTCGACAAAAGCGAGATAATTGCTCTTCTTAGAATTATCACAACGGGATAATACTAAGGATTGGATGCGGGTGATGTAGATCTGACGACTTTCGATCTCTTGTGTTGAAGAACTCGATCACTCTTCAGTTCGGCAGGGCTTCGCCAATTCTCCAAAATTCCAGATCCGAAAAAATGAGGCTCCGGGGCTTCTATTTATAAGCACGAGGAGATAACAGACGGTTAAAATCGCATAAGGGCCCAAATCTGCGTTGGAGACACCCCAGGGTGTCTCCACTTGATCCGAGACATCCTAGGGTGTCTCCTCTTGATCCGAGACACCCTAGGGTGTCTCGTTGGTCCGAGACACTCCGTTATGGTGTATATGTCCCTTCCGCTGTAAATTCTTCTTTCGAACTCGGATTTGAGTGATTCGACATGCGTTGGAAAGCCGACAAGGAGTTCTATCAGCTCCGATGGTTGGATCATCTATAGAGTGAATGAGACACGAAGGGCATTGTTCCTTTTTGTAAACATCGCGAGGCTCCCGATTAGCCCGTACCTTCGTTAGTTCACGTAGTTCGTCAATTTACTTCAAGCATTCATCGACATCAATCGAACTCCTGTGAACCGGATAGTGACGATTTCTATCAGTTCCAATGGTTGGATCATCTGTAGAATGAATGAGACACAAAGGGTATTGTTCTTTTTGTAAACATCGCGGGGCTCCCGATTAGCCCGTACCTTCGTTATTCCGAAATTCTGTTAGTCCACGTAGTTCTTCGATTCACTTCAAACGTTCACCGACATCAATCGAACTCCTGTGAACCGGATAGTGACGTTCATCGTTGTTCCTTAACACTGAGCTGTTCGTGGAGACCTATAGGCAATTTTTGATGCCTACAGTAAGGAGCCTTGAAGCACAAATCCGACAAGGGCAAATTTTTCACTCATCGACTCCACTATCCCACTCAGATTCATCAAATTGTATGCATTTAGGATCTGCAAACTGTTGGTATATAAAAAGAGATATTTAATCCATTCTCTTTTTGTCGATTGCCAGTGACAACGGATGCCCACGATGACTTGGATTGATTAGGAGCTAAGTCCTCTTTAGTACCAGCAAAACCGTCTTGAGAAGAATTCCCTTGAGAGATGGTTGTCTTGTCTTGATTCATATTGACTTAGCTAACCAGATCTATAGTAGGGAGGAGGAAGAAGAAGATAGGTGCATGTTAGCAAGAAGGGTTAACATGCACCGAGAATTGCCTCCTAATTGCGCTTTACTAGCTAACTTTTTTACTCATGGAAGTATTGGGTTATTTTTGTATTTGTAGTCAACTATATGATATCAAATTCATATTGTTCTGTAAAAATATTACAGCTAGTTTGAAGTTATAGGGTAACCTTGGCAACTCTCCTTTAGAAGCAAAACGAAAACCAATTTGAGTTTAATCCATGGAAGAGGTGGGACAATCTTGGTCAAATTTAAGTTAAAAGTTGGCCTACAGAAACCAATAATTAAGTTATGATCAATCCGATTATTTTCTATCCAGGATTAGTCTTGAACTAAATTTTATTCCACCAAGCCCGTTAATTAATTCAACTTACCAAACAGGCTCATACATAGTCTTTCGTGAACGACTATATCACTTTTTCTTCAACTAAATATCCCCAGAAAATATTGTATGTCATTAAATAACTATAGATTTTTTTTAAGCAAGTATACCAATTATCTCAATGGTAATGTTAAATTTTGGTTATAGATGAAAATTCACTCAAGTAAGGTTGGTAAAGACAAATTTTCAAAAATAAAAACATAACCTTAACAAGATTAACCAAAATATTAAATAATTATTATTTTCTTTAGTAAGTTAAATTGATACATGGTTGAAACCAAACTTTACTGTGATGAATTGGTAATACAATCCTACAAATCTTTTTTAATTTATACTCAACAAATGAAGTACATCTCTGCATATTTAGGGACGTCAATTAGATTAAACTTCTTGTGTGTATGTGATATGAACACTAGCTTAATAAAAAGATAATCAAACAATATAAAATATGAAGCTAGATTGAGTTTAGAAAACTTCTCAATAGATCAAGAGTGGAAGGAGAAGAGTTGGATGCTCAAACACCAATAGATGATCTCCTCAAGCTCTTGTGGAAGTGATTCACAAAACCAAAACACTCAAATGCTTAAAAGCTTATAAACACACTTAAACCAAACATAAACCCTTGAACAAAACTTGTAAACTTCTTAAAAACTTTTCTCTTATTGTTCTTGTTAGATGGGAGAGGTAAATGCAATGGGGTATTTATAACAACCCAAGACATCAGCCAAAACCCCAAGGAAATGACCAAAAACCCAAAAACAAACAAATTAAACAAGTTTAAACCCTTGTTAAACTATTTTAAAACAATCTCTTAGTTAGTTGGAGAGCTGAAGGCAATGGGGTATTTATACCCTCTCAAAACTTCAGCAAAACCCCAGCCAAAAAGACAAAAACAGCCCCAGCAAACAGCTCAGGAAATAGCCGTTAGAAGTCCAACGGTCATATGGTCGGTCGACCGAAAATCCCGTCGGTCGACCGATGATCTAGAAAAAATCGGTTTTAGAGCTGATTTTAAAACACTGTTTAAAAATATCAAATAAATTCAGAAAAATGTAAAACTTTGGGGAATGATTGTAGACATGATAATACACATGCTACAAAATCTGGTTTTCTAAAAAGACTTCCCAAATGAGAAATACCATCATTTTACAAAATAACATATCAAAAACTGTATATCTGATTTTAAAACGCTATTTAAAAATATCAAATAAATTTCAAAAAATGTATAACTTTGGGGAATGATTGTAGACATGATAATACACATGCTACAAAAACTGGTTTTCTAAAAAGACTTCCCAAATGAGAAATACCATCATTTTACAAAATAGTCTAAAACATGAAAATGTGAAAATTGATATTTTGATATTTTGACTTAAACAACATTTTGAAACTTTATGAAATGATTGTATAGACTTGATAAAAGATATAATATGTTGTTATGAAGTCTATAACCTAGAAATACAATATTTTCATAAAATTGCATATTCTGTGCAATATATTCAAAACACTAAATATGATTTCATTAAAAACTAAGAATACAATATTTTCACAAATACAATAGAAAATGAAACCTATGATATGTATATGAAAATATATTTGGTTTCATATCTAAGTAGTTAAACCAAATCACAATAATAAATATGAAATATGTGATTTCATATTATAAATATGAAAACCCAATACCATGCATGTATATATATAACTATATATATACATAGAAACCAAATATGTGTGTGTATATGATATTGAGCTTAAGGTACTTAACACACATAATATAAAACCTAAACTAAATTACCCAAGCTATGATCTTGATCTTCAATAAGCTCTAAATTAATTAACAAATCTAGCAATATGAATACCATAAGAACATGGAGCTAGAAATCGAATCATAACTACAATTCCTATAACTACTAAATAATATGCAAACTTATATAAATAACACTAAGGCGTAAACAATATGAAACAAAAGAAGCAGGATGATAAGAATAATGAGACAATACATATGACCAATTAGGGCACAAATATACAATAACGTCAAAAGCCACATTCAAATACACACAACAATCACGCGAGATCTCGGACATCCGTCTACTGCTCCGTCTCCCCACTCCCCAGGGGCAAACTCCACCTATCACACCGGTTTTCTACGCTCACCCGAATAAGTTACAACCACACTATCTCGGTTTCAACGATCACAGATCAACGTCACTCCTCACACTCGCGGTCTTTCTAGTTCACCAAACTCCACTACACACTTCGGTTTTCTAGCTCACCGAAACCTCAACAACACTCACAAGCCTAACAAATATAAAATTCTCTACAATACGATGAGAAACTCAATAAGCACAACTCAATTATAATCTCTCACAAACACCTAAATTACTACTGATTGCAAATACTATAAAGCTCCACATGGGTTCGTGTGTGTACAATGAGTATAAAAATGAAAACTTAACTCCAAAAGAACTAGCCAAGTAAGAATTATATGAAATACAATCAGTAGTAAAGCTAGAACCAAAATATAGCATTAAGGAACTCTCTAAAAACACAAAAGGCAGGATGAAAAAAGTTGAAGCATGAAACTCTTTCAATACTGATGTAACCTCCTCTTTGTAACAGCAAACCCAAACCAAAACTTAAGACCAAACTAAACAAGCCTCTTAAACCCATGGTCTTAAAACTTCGTTAAAAACCTCTTTTACAAAAACTCTTCTCGTGGCTTCTTGCAAAGAGAACAGCAATAGTATTATACCCACTCAAATCTCAGTCCCAAAACCCCAAGCCAAATGACAAAAAATAGCGCCCCTTCACACCTGGCTTCGTAACCAATAACAACTCAGGCCCGTGAAGCCACAGAAACATTCGCGGAACGGCCAACCGTGCGGTCGACGGAAATCTCCGCCGTCCACCGCCTATTAGTTCAACTGAAATCGAGCTAAACTCGTCGGTTCGCACCGGTGCGATCACCGAACGAAATATTGAGCTCCGTCCACCGGTACGCGCGACCACAAAACTCCTGCTGCCCAAAACAAATGAACATGAGCGGTCGACCGGTCCGGTCGACGGAATCTGATATCATGAAAATCTGATTTGCTATTTAAACGCCTGTTTAAAATTCAAATAAATTCGAAAAAATCTAAAAACTTTGGGTGATTATAGACCTGATAATAAACATACTTACAATGACTGCCGTTCCAAAAGACTTCCCAACATGAAAAACATCATCATTTTACAAAATTAGTCCAAAACACGAAAATGTAAACATAATGAATTTCACATTTAGGCTAAACCCTGTTTTGAAACTCGCACTAGATTTGTAGACTTAATAAAATATGTATATAGATTATTGTAAGTCCAAAACTAAAGAATATGATATTTTCACAAATACATTAGAGAATAAACAATAGATAGTATATAGAAAATATATTTGGTTTCATATCTAAGTAGTTAAACCAAATTCAGCCCAATAATAAATATGAAATATGTGTTCTATTCATAAATATGAAAACCCAATACCATGCCATGTTTATATATAACCTATTATAACATAGAAATCAATACGTCAGTGTAAATAATGATTGAGCTTAGTACTTAACACACATAAATATAAAACCGTGTAAACTAAGGTTACCCAAGCTATATACTTGATCATTCAAATAAGCATCGACTTGGTACACTTACGATCATGAAGCTTGATAACTTGATCTTTAACTTTGGAATCTGCTACGTTGTTTCACTCCACAATTCCGCCAACCTCCATTTGATATGATCGTTAAGGCTCGATTCCATCCATCCTCCAACTACGTTATTTGTCTATAATAAATAAGAAAACACAAATACTAGACAAACAACATTAGTAGTAAATTGTTTGTTAAACATCATCAAAACAAGAAGGCTAACAATCTCCCCCTTTTTTATGATGACAAACAATTTACAAAAAGAAATATATGCATGAAGGAAATGAATGTATAATTTATAATTCACATGCATATAAACAAGAAAGAATATACATATACTCACAATATTTCTCCCCCTTTGACAACATCAAAAACCCTATCAATAAGCATAGTTGAGTATAACATATAAAATATATAGGGAATGCTCCTCCTATCAAAAAGCAATATAAAATATAAGCAATAAAAGGATCATGGCAAACATGTGAGCAAGCATACATGAATATGCTAAATATCACTCACATACAAAAAGATAACGAGAACATATATAAATGTCTCAATATGAAAATAGTGTCTCATTAACAAAAACATAAAGATCAAAAATAGATTTATGAAATCAAAAGAAAAGGAACATGAAAATCATGTAAAATGTTTTCAAATGAAAACAAATCAACCAAATGAAATCATAAATCAACCACAATCACATAAAACCAAACCATCATTGATTTTTAAAAATCAAGAGAGGCAACTATATCTAGCTCTTGAGCTAGTATCAACCCATATGTGTTTTCGTCGAAAGTTACCTTCGTCATTGATTTCATTAAACTTTAAGCGTTACAAATGAATTCAAACAACAAAAGAATAAAATATTATAACTTTCTTGAAAATAAACACAAGATCCGTTCGTCGTCTCTTGCTTACGTGGGTCTTTAGCCTGTGATGGTGATGTCGATATCCGTGGACTACCTGGCAATCAGATCAGGTCCAGAGCTTCGTCGATCCACGAGGAGATCTAGAAACAGAAGCGCTTATCTTGACAAAAGCGAGATAATTGCTCTTCTTAGAATTATCACAACGGGATAATACTAAGGATTGGATGCGGGTGATGTAGATCTGACGACTTTCGATCTCTTGTGTTGAAGAACTCGATCACTCTTCAGTTCGGCAGGGCTTCGCCAATTCTCCAAAATTTCAGATCTCCAAAAAGTGAGGACCCAGGGCTTCTATTTATAGGCACGGGACAAAAATTGCTTGGAGACACCTCAGGGTGTCTCAAACTTGGCTGAGACACCCTTGGGTGTGGCCGAGACACCCGTGGGTATCTCAACCCTGGCCGAGACACCCTAGGGTGTCTCGGCCTTGGCCGAGACACCACGTGGTGTCTCACCTAAGGTTGAGACGTATTTTCACCTCCTCGTCCGTTCCCGCCGTAATTTCTTCGTCCGAACTCGGATTTGAGTGATTCAAAGTGCGTTGGAAAGCTAACGAAGAGTTCTATAAGATCCAATGATTAGATCATCTATGGAATAAATGAGACACGAAGGGCATTCCGTCTTTTGTAAGTGACACGAGGCTCCCGATCAGTTCGTATCCTTATTATTCTGAAACTTCGTTGCTTCACGTAGTTCGTCGGTTTACTTCAAGCGTTCACCGACATCAACCAAGCTTCTGTGAATCAGATGGTGACGTTCATCATCATTTCTTAACACTGAGCTGTTTGTGGAGACCTATAGGCAATTTTCGATGCCTACAGATACCCCCTCCAAAGCATTCCAGACTCGTTTCTTTTATAGAAGAGGCTGGAATACTTTGGATATGATTAGTCCAGCCTTCGATTGGTGTAAAGGACCTGTAGTTAGCTTCAACTCTTGGCTCCTTCGATTTTCGGTCTATTCGATGCTTTGACGAATAGCCGAAGTCCTTCCGGCGCTGCGTTTATCGCCTGGCAGTCGTCGGAGTCTCGAGTCTACCACCGGTGAGTTGAGTTTGGCTCGTGTCATCGATTTGACTTTGAACTGACTATTTCCATCATGATATATTGATTCGCGTTGACTTTTTTATCGCAACGCGTTGACTGGCGTTGACCTAGGGTTAAGCGTTGATCGGTGTTGACCCTAGGGGTTCGAACGTCGTACGTTGACACAGTTTATACTCGTACGTTTACTAGAGTATACACAGTTTAAGCTCTTAAGGTATTGGAGCACGGTGGTCCTAAGTGTCGAGGTTGCAGGACCAACTTTAAAGCTGATTCATCTGTATTTGTGGATCTTATCTTAATGTTGTTGGATAATTGAGTCACGAGACCAACTAACAGAGCTGATGCATCAATGACTCACACTTATAGAATTTTTGGCAAATTCTCAGCCATCAACGGGTTTGATGAGCCTTTACCGACTACCGTTTGTTGAATATGTGGTCTTTTGTCCTTTTTACGGTCAAAGACTAACCGGCAATGCGTGTTAGACATAGACTTTGGGATTTTTGGCAAACCCCCAGCCATCAACGGGTTTGATGTGCCTTTACCGATTACCGTTTGAATCGGGCTAGCATGTGAATTATTAAAACTCGTTTCACATGTAACGTTGTGCTAAGAGAATTGCTTCTCTTAGACTTAATGCTATGATTTTGAATATATAGACTTCGCCATTTCTTACGGGAATATGGCATCTGGCAACGCGTGTTAGGCGTTGACTCATCCCTACTTAGGATTCCGGATGAAAGTCCCCAGAATTGTACTCTGGTGTCTTTTTCAATCGGTGAAAGACTAAACCGGCAACGCGTGTTAGGCGTTGACTTATCCCTTCTTAGGATTCGGGATAAAATTCCCCGTACCTGTGAGGCACAGATTTTGGGAGTTGAAAAAGGTGGTTTCTTCTCTTAGAGCAAAGACGAACCCGAAATGGGAGAGGAAGAATTTTATATTCTATCTCCCGACACTGAGGAAGAAGAATTTTATATTCTATCTTCAGCTGGAAAGGAGACTCGAGGTGGGATCTCCACCCCCAGAATCCGGAAAGGTGAAACTAAGAGTGGGATTTCCACTCCGAGAATCGAAAAGATTCAGATAACCCTAACTGTCAGAAGGTTTGATTATCGAACTAAAGATGAATTTCTCGTTTTGAAACTAAGAGTGGGATTTCCACTCCGAGAATCGAAAAGATTCAGATAACCCTAACTGTCAGAAGGTTTGATTATCGAACTAAAGATGAATTTCTCGTTTATCGAGAGTGAATTGTGGTTTTGGTCCTAACTGTCGGAATGTTTGACCAAGCAGGAGTTTTAAGATGATCCTAACTGTAGGAAGGTTTGATCGCTCGATTTGTGGACCTCTCGTTCATTGAGGGAATCAAGAGGGGGTTTTGGTTTTGGTCCTAACTGTAGGAAGGTTTGACATAATGGGAGGTTTAAGACGATCCTAACTGTAGGAAGATTTGATCGCTCAATTTATGGGCCTCCCGTTCATTAAAGGAATCGAGAGGGGATTTTAGTTGTGGCCCTAACTTTTATAGGTTTGACCTGAAAACAAAGGGAGTGGAATACAAGTAGCAGTAAAAATACTGCTTTGTACTGGCCACTCGATGAAGGGTTTTGACGTTAAGTAATCAGGACTTAACACGTCAAGCTTTGGAAATTGCCATGAATTGGCGGACAGAAAATTTAGTGGACCCACCGTCAATTGACTTGATCAGTGGGGGATTTTTGTGAGGAAAGATTAATCTGTCAAAAGGATCGAATCTCGTCTCAACAAGATAACTCATGAGAATTAGTGAATTTGATAACAATAATAGAAAACATTCCAAGCTTTAGAGTTTAAATGTGGATGTTTTAATTATCACTTTTGTAGTGATTGGGTTATCCCTAAGAATATCACCCGTGGTATTCTTTCGAGAACTTCCCGATACATGAATAATCCACCCCCAGCTTCCCTTGTAGAACTGGGTCCGACATTGTACTCAGTTGGGTGTCCGGGTTATCCTTAATAATATCAGGCATAGTATTCTCCAGGAACTTCCCGTGAAAGAAATGAAACAGTTTAGACTCATATACATGTTGGAGTATCAGGGAGTAGTTTAACCTCTTATACTGGTCAGAGGATTGAGAAGCAGTTTATACTCTTATACTTGTCGGAGTCTAGAAAGGAGCAGTTTATACTCTTATACTTGTCGGAGTTTAGAAAGGAGCAGTTTATACTCTTATACTTATCAGAGTGTAGGAAGGAGCAGTTTATACTCTTATACTTATCGGGGTGTATGAAGGAGCAGTTTATACTCTTATACTTATCGGAGTGTCAGGGAGCAGTTTAACCTCTTATACCTGTCGGATGATTAAGAAGCAATTTATACTCGTATACTTGTCGGAGTGTTGTTTCGACTTAATTGAGCGATATAACGCCGGCTTCAATCAAGGTTTGGATGCTATTCTTAAGAGCAAAGAACTCCTTGGTGGGATGAACGACCCTCCTGTGGTATGCACAGTACTTTGGGTCCGTAGTGTTGTCAGCTTCCTCCTGATTTGTGATAGGTGGTAGCTTGATCTTGTTGCTTCCAAATAGGGATTCGAAGATGGCTGGAACGTCTTCGTCCTTGAATGAGTACTCTTTTTTGAGTCTCGGGTCCAAAGTCTTTTGCTGCCTTCGGGATTGCCGTTGTGACGTTTGATTAGCACCACCAGTAGCTGCAGGTGTTTTGCCCTTACCACGAGAGGCGAAGTTTGAGTTCTGAGGATTAGCCGTCGGTAGGTTCCTCTCGGTCTTCTTCCTTCGGAGGAAGCGTTAGGCTTGTTCACCGCGCACCTTCAAGTCTTTCCAAGTGTTAGACGGCGCCGTTCCCATTGCCTCCAACACATCCAATGCGAGGTTATTGTGGCAAGTCTGGAGAATAAACTCCTCAGTGATCGGGTCCCGACAGTTCATCGCCTTGTTCCGGAACCTTTTTACGAAGGTGTCAACCAATTCCCCGTCCTTTTGTTTCTCGTCGAGCAACGTTCCGATGGATATCTCGGTGTCGTCATCGAAGAAAAATTAGCGAGGAACTTAGTTTCCATGTCGTCCCAGCTACTCACGCTTCCTGGCTTGAGGCGGCGATACCAATCGAAGGCGGCTCCACGAAGAGTGCCAACGAAGGACCGTACCATCAGAGGTTCGTTACCAGAGATGACCCCTAGGTGCGATTTGAAGTAAATCAAATGCTGAGTGGGTGAACCTTTCCCATCAAACGGCGTAAAGTTAATTAGGCTGAACTTCGCCGGGTAGGGGATTGATTCCCATTCTCTTGGGTATGGACAAGGAATGCCCGACCTCTTCACTTCTTGAGCATTCATCAACGCATTGATCTTGCTCTCCAAGTCCCTCATTTTCTTGTCTTCACTCGTATCCGTCTTCGAGTGGCTTCGGGGAGAGGTAATGTGGTCCTCCTTCGCATTATCATCCGAGGGACCGCCTCCGTTATTGTTGTTGACAGGAGGGATATTTATGTTGATGTTATCCTCTTCCCGTTCATTCTCATCTTGATTCGGATTATTGCGACGACTGGGTTCTCCTTGGTGAGTTGTCAGTGCCGCGATTTGCTGGTCATGCATCTCTCTCATCTGCTGCATGGCCATCTCCATCTCGAACTTGAAACTTTCCTTCTGCTTAGTCAGGGCCTCTTCAAGCATCTTGGTTACTTGTTCGGCGCTGATCATAAGTGACTCGTAGGGTTGTCCTGCACTAGATGCCGTGTCGTCGGACGCTATAGCCGAGCAGGAATCTGAACCATCATCTGACACCTCCTCTTCCAAAGGAAGTCTCTTTTGCATCCTTTGGTAATTCCTTAGCCTATTGGTCCCTGATCGCAATCGAGTCATATGCTGGGATATTTCGGCAAACTGATCTGGGCTAAAGCATCATGTCGATTTGCCTTTGCCAGTCATATTAGCAGACACTTCTAGGAATTCGTCCTCTTGGCGGACAGGCTTCTTCTTACGAAAATGCCTTGGCTTGGTCTCGGACGTTCTGGTGGAAATTCTCTCGAACACCGAAACTCTCCTTGGGGCTTTAGAACAGCAGCATTCTGACAATACCGCCTTAATTATGTTGGCACACGGACAGTGAGACTCCGTGTCTTGAGCGTCTCTCTTTCGAGACTTACCCGCACTCCCGGCTCTATAGTACAACTCGTCAGTTTGATAACTGGAGCAACCCATAGAGTGCTGGCATGACTTTCCAGGTATAACACTATCATTGTCAGACGAATGTGCTTCCCTCTGGGGATACGACGCTTTATTAGCGTTCTCAAGAGTCGCACGTTCAAGTTTACGCTTCTGCGAGCGTGAAAACCTAACGGGCTCCTGAACTTCGACCCGCAATCCAATGCGGTCGGTAGCAATGGCTTTCCGTCTGTTATCTTTCTTGGGGGGATTGGTATGACCCCCAGTCTGGACTATTGTTTGGGGACCCTTCAATGGCCCCAATCGCTCTTTCACGGGCGTTTTACCTTGATTTTCTGGTAAAGGACCGAGGTGACCTTTCAAAGGAACTCTGGATCTTGTGGGACCCACGTTCTTACCTGGCTCCGTCGGAGGTATAGGAACAGGGGGAACGGGATCTGGATTTGAAGGAGGCTGGACGGTAAATCCGTTCATTTTCATCTTAGGTGCTGGTCTTGCCTTTGGCACCCACACCTGCTTGTGTCTAGGCGGCTTCTTGACCGTCTCTTCTTTCTGCATCTCTTCCGCTTTCTGCAGAAGGATTCGGGCATGCGCAAGCAATGCACGACGTTTCTTGATTCGCTCTTCGAGAGTGGAGCGAGTCTTCTGGACACGGACCCATTCATTTGTCTCCGCCTTGGAGGAGAGATTGGTGGTTCGCCGTTGCTGTTCTTGGCGCTGCCTTGACTTCAGATCCTCCGTGTAGCGGATCCCGTCCATCGACTCTGCGGCCTTGGCCAATTGTCGTGCGAGGCGTTGACGACGTCTTTGGCGCGCCCTCTTCGACAAAGTTGGATCACCTTAAGCGGTCACCTTCACGGCGGAGGGGAGATCTGGACCTACAGCTTCGACCACGTTAGACGTCGTAGGAACGTCGCGGGGAGTAAGTACAATTACGGCGAGGGGATCTCGGATCTTCGAGCCGGAGGTCCCGCGAACATTTATGGAAGAGGATGCCTTCCTGCGCCTGCTTGGAGAGGCGGATCTGGAGGAGGAGGAAGAGAGATACTCTTCGAACTTCTGTTGATCGAATTCATATTCGATCTCTTCGAACCACTGTGGTCGCCAGTTTATCTTCGTCGAAAGTTACCTTCGTCATTGATTTCATTAAACTTTAAGCGTTACAAATGAATTCAAACAACAAAAGAATAAAATATTACAACTTCATTAAACTTTAAGCGTTACAAATGAATTCAAACAACAAAAGAATAAAATATTACAACTTTCTTGAAAATAAACACAAGATCCGTTTGTCGTCTCTTGCTTGCGTGGGTCTTTAGCCTGTAACGGGGATGTCGATATCCATGGACTACCTGGCAATCAGATCAGGTCCAGAGCTTTATCGATCCGCGAGGAGATCTAGAAACAGAAGCGCTTATCTCGACAAAAGCGAGATAATTGCTCTTCTTAGAATTACCACAACGGGATAATACTAAGGATTGGATGCGGGTGATGTAGATCTGACGACTTTCGATCTCTTGTGTTAAAGAACTCGATCACTCTTCAGTTCGGCAGGGCTTCACCAATTCTCTAAAATTCCAGATCTCCAAAAAGTGGGGACTCAGGGCTTCTATTTATAGGCACGGGACAAAAATTGCTTGGAGACACCTCAGGGTGTCTCAAACTTGGCCGAGACACCCTAGGGTGTCTCAAACTACTCCGAGACACCCTAGGGTGTCTCAACTTGGGCCGAGACACCCTAGGGTGTCTCAAACTGCTCCGAGACACCCTAAGGTGTCTCAACTTGGGCCGAGACACCACGTGGTGTCTCACCTAAGGTTGAGATGTATTTTCACCTCCTCGTCCGTTCCCGCCGTAATTTCTTCGTCCAAACTCGGATTTGAGTGATTCAAAGTGCATTGGAAAGCTAACGAAGAGTTCTATAAGCTCTAATGATTAGATCATCTGTGGAATAAATGAGACACAAAGGACATTCCGTCTTTTGTAAGTGACACGAGGCTCCCGATCAGTTCGTATCCTTATTAATCTGAAACTCCGTTGCTTCACGTAGTTTGTCGGTTTACTTCAAGCGTTCACCGACATCAACCAAGTTTCTGTGAATCAGATGGTGACGTTCATCGTCATTTCTTAACTCTGAGCTGTTTGTGGAGACCTATAGGCAATTTTCGATGCCTACAATATGAACATTTTAGCACCCGATAAACAAGATTTGGGAATAAACACCCAATAATCCGAAGGGTTATATAAGTAAAAAGTCCTCTCATCAAAACAAAAGTAATAATCATGAAAACAAAAGATTTGATACAAGAAAAATTGTTTTCATAACCAAAAGATTTTAAAGCATAATTTTCAAAACCAAGAAAAAGAAAGATAAAAATATTAAAATTCTTGGTTTAAAAATCAAATTTGTTTTGGTACCCAAGAACTCTTGGTACCAAAAGATTTAGGGACATGAACCTATCATTAAAGCTCAAAGCCCTAGGGTTATGAACCCATTTGGGCACATGTAGTGCACTAACACGGTCAAAGCAATAATCACTCAAATGACCCTTCCAATTGCAATACGTGCAATGAAAGAGATCCATTTGTTTTGTGGATCATTAGCTTGTGCACAGGAATCATTTGCAAATAAAGATTTTCTTTTAAAATTATTTTGCAAATGAGAAATATTTTTAAACAATGGTCTAATTGGAACATATTACAACTTAGAAGCTTTTTGTGTATCAAAACAAAATTTAGCAAGATGTCTAAACCTACCACAAACATCACATTTAAAAGCATGTGGTCTACTAGAAGCATTTGGCAAATGAGATTTCTTTTTCAAATCAAAATAATATTCGGCCAAATAACCAAAACGACCACAATGATCACACTTGAACACACTAGCATGCTTATGATGAACTTTGTGAGAATGAGCATGTGAATGTGTAAGTGTACAAGATGATGAAGCTACATGAGATGCACAAGAAGCATTTGAATTCTTATGTTTGTGTGCATCATAACAAAACTTAGCTAAATGACTGAAAGCAAAGAATCATGATCCAATTTTAATTTTTCATTGTTTTCTTTAAGGATCATATTTTCATTAAAAATAGTATCAAACTTAGAAGATAAAGACTCATGATCGGATTTCAAATTTACATGCTTGCTTTGTAAATCAATGAAATCATTTTGCAATTTCTTGTAGGCATGCAATAATTTATTACTAGCACAAGCAAGTTCATCACTATATAAATTATTATCGGGTTCGAACTCGCAAACATCACTAGGGCTATCGCCTAGTGCACGTGTGCATGAAGCTCCATATGAACTTGAAGCGGAATCCTCCAAAGCTTGTCGGATCGCCTCCAAGTCTCCTTGATGTGCTTCTATAAATTTCTAAAGTTTGTAAGCACTATCAAAATGAACAAACTTGTTAGACATAGATGAATTAAAAGCATTTAGCAAATATTCTAACAAAATATTGTTCATTGTAAACATATGATGATCATTCTTATTCCACTTGGATTTCTCCATAAGTATCATCTATAATTTCCCATAAATCAAAATATTTAGATCTAACAAATAGTTTAAATCTAACACACCATTGGGCATAGGGGAAATTATCTAATCTAGGAGCAACACTAGAATCATAGCCTAAACAAGATGCATCATTCATATCCATAAATTATAAAAATATGCAAGCAAGATGCAAATGCAATCAAAACAAGATTAGCACAAAAAGATAACTTGGATCTTTAACTCAAGACGATTAGACCTTAAATCAAAGAGCATCAAGCTTTGATACCAATTGTTAGACCCTATAGGGGAGGTGATTAGGGTCTTATGCTAATCTAATCCGATTATATGCTAATTAAAATTAATTAACAAGTTATCCTAGCAAGTATGAAATACCATAAGATATATGAGCTAGGATAAGCAATATAAACAACGAGATATATCCTATATGATAAAATATATATGCAAGGATATATAAACTAACACAAGGGTAAACAATATGACACAAGATAGAGGATGATATGAATAATGAGACAATGGCGATATGAACAATGAGCACAAATATAAATAAACGCCAAAACACATTCAAACAGACAATATGATCACGGAGTTCGGACCTTCCGTCCTACGTCTCTGCTCCCCACTCCCTGGGAGAAATCCACTATCACAACCGGGTTTTTTACGCTCACCCGAATAACGTTTACAACCACACTATGTCGGTTTTCAACGATCACCGATCAACGTTCACTCCTCACACTTGGTTTGCTAGTTCACCGAAAACTTCACTACACACTCGGTTTTCTAGCTCACCAAAAACCTTACAACACTCACAATGTAACAAATATAAATTTGTTCTCTACAATAGATGAGAACTCAATTAAGCACAACTCAATGTTACAATCTCTCACAACCCTAAAATACTATGTATGCAAATACTATAAGCTCAAGTGGGTGTGTGTAACAATGAGTATAAAAATGAAAACTTAACTCAATAAGAACTAGCAATAAAATTGATATGAAATACAATAGTAGAAATGCTAGGAAATAGAGTTAAGGAAACTTCTCTAAAAACACAAAGGGAGGATGAAAAAATGTTGAAGATGAACTCTTCAATAGCTGATGTAAACTCCTCTTTGTAACAGCAAACCCAAACCAAACTTAAACCAAACTAAACAAGCTTAAACCCTTATTTAAAAACTTCTTTTAAAAAACTTCTTTTAAAAAACTTCTTGGCTTTTGAAAGAGAACAGCAATAGGGTATTTATACCCACTCTAAATCTCAGTCAAAACCCCAAGCCAAATGACAAAAACAGCCCCAGCAACGGTAACAAAAACTAGCCGTTGGAAGCAGAAAAGATTGAGCGGAGGTCGACCGGAAATTCTTGCGGTCGACCACGATCTAGGTTCCAATCTGAGAATCGAGCAGGAACTTAGTCGGTCGACCGGTGCGGTCGACCGAAGGAAATATTGAGCTCGCGGTCGACCGGTGCGGTCGACCGACAAACTCTCTGCTGCCCAGAAACAAATGAACAATTGAGCGGTCGACCGGTGCGGTCGACCGAAATCTGATACATGAAAATCTGATTTGCTGATTTTAAAACGCTGTTTAAAAATATCAAATAAATTCCAAAAAATATAACACTTTGGGGAATGATTGTAGACATGATAATAAACATGCTACAATGACTGGTTTCCAAAAAGGACTTCCCAAATGAAAAATATCATCATTTTACAAAATAGTCCAAAACACGAAAATGTAAACTTATGAATTTTGACATTTAGGCTAAACCATGTTTTGAAACTCTGCACTAAGATTTTGTAGACTTAATAAAATATGTATATGATTATTGTTAAGTCCAAAAACTAAGAATATGATATTTTTACAAATACATTAGATAATGAAACATAGGAGTATGTATATGAAAATATATTTGGTTTCATATCTAAGTAGTTAAACCAAATGACAATAATAAATATGAAATATGTGATTTCATATTATAAACATGAAAACCCAATACCATGCATGTATATATATAACTATATATATACATAGAAATCAAATATGTGTGTGTATATAATATTGAGCTTAAGGTAATTAACACACATAATATAAAACCTAAACTAAGTTACCCAAACTATGATCTTGATCTTCAATAAGCTCGACTTGGTACACTTGTGAATGAAGCTTGAACTTGATCTTTAACTTTGAATTGTACGTTGCTTCACTCCACAATTCCGCTAACCTCCATTTGATATGATCGTTAAGGCTCGATTCCATCCATCCTCCAACTACATTGTTTGTCTATAATAAATAAAAAAATATAAATACTAGACAAACAACATTAGTGGTAAATTGTTTGTTAAACATCATCAAAACAAGAAGGCCAACAATCTCCCCCTTTTTGATGATGACAAACAATTTACAAAAAGAAATATATGCATGAAGGAAATGAATGTATAATTTATAATTCACATGCATATAAACAAGAAAGAATATACTCATAATATTTATCCCCCTTTGACAACATCAAAAAGGGGACAAAAGGATGAAGAGAGCAAAAGCTCCCCCTATCAATAAACATAGTTGAGTATAACATAAAAAAAATATCGGGAATGCTCCCCCTATCAAAAAGCCATATAGAATATAAGCAATAAAAGGATCATGGCAAACATGTGAGCAAGCATACATGAATATGCTAAATATCACTCACATACAAAAAGATAACGAGAACATATATAAATGTCTCAATATGAAAATAGTGTCTCATTAACAAAAACATAAAGATCAAAAATAGATTTATGAAATCAAGAGAAAAGGAACATGAAAATCATGTAAAATGTTTTCAAATGAAAACAAATTAACCAAATGAAATCATAAATCAACCACAATCACATAAAACCAAACCATCATTGATTTTTAAAAATCAAGAGAGGCAACTATATCTAGCTCTTAATCTAGTATCAACCCATATGAACATTTTAGCACCCGGTAAACAAGATTTGGGAATAAACACCCAATAATACGGAGGGTTATATAAGTACAAAGTCCTCTCATCAAAACAAAAATAATAATCATGAAAACAAAAGATTTGATACAAGAAAAATTATTTTCATAACCAAAAGATTTTAAAGCATAATTTTCAAAACCAAGAAAAAGAAAGATAAAAATATTAAAGATCTTGGTTTAAAAATCAAATTTGTTTTGGTACCCAAGAACTCTTGGTACCAAAAGATTTAGGGACATGACCCCTATCATTAAAGCTCAAAGCCCTAGGGTTATGAACCCATTTGGGCACATGTAGTGCACTAACACGGTCAAAGCAATAATCACTCAAATGACCCTTCCGATTGCAATACGTGCAATGAAATAGATCCATTTGTTTTTGTGGATCATTAGCTTGTGCATAGGAATCATTTGCAAATAAAGATTTTCTTTTAAAATTATTTTACAAATGAGAAACATTTTTAAACAATGGTCTATTTGGAACATATTGCAACTTAGAAGCTTTTTGTGTATCAAAACAAAATTTAGCAAGATGTCCAAACCTACCACAAACATCACATTTAAAAGCATGTGGTCTACTAGAAGCATTTGGCAAATGAGATTTTCTTTTCAAATCAAAGCAATATTTGGCCAAATGACCAAAACGACCACAATAATCACACTTGAACACACTAGCATGCTTATGATGAACTTTGTGAGAATGAGCATGTGAATGTGTAAGTGTACAAGATGAAGAAGCTATATGAGATGCACAAGGAACATTAGAATTCTTATGTTTGTGTGCATCATAACAAAACTTAGCTAAATGACCTTGACGGCCGCAAATAGAACACTTATAAGTTTTGCTATACATGTGTGCATAATGAGTAGATGATTTTGATTTAGTCTTGGCACACATGTCCATAAGCCTCTTATGATTATTAATGCATATTTTCAAAGTTGAATCTAAAGATGAAATACTATTTTTCATAAGATTCAAATCTTCATTTTTAGGCACATATGCATTTTTAGAAGTAGAACATAAATAGTTATTTATAAAAGAAGCTGTATCATTCTTTATGTTCTCTACTTCTAACATGGCATCAATCTTAGCATGAGATAAGCTAGAAATGGATGATGATAATTTCTCATTTTCCAATTTTAACATATCATTACTTTCTTTAAGAGCAACATTTTCTTTGGAAATGATATCAAAATTGGAAGCTAGCTTCTCATGATCGGATATAAGTTCTACATGCTTGCTTTGTAAATTAATGAAATCATTTTGCAATTTGTTAAAGGCATGCAATAATTTTTCACTAGCACACGCAAGTTCATCAAATGCAATCAAAACAAGATTAGCACAAAAAGATAACTTGGATCTTTAACTCAAGGCGATTAGACCTTAAATCAAAGAGCACCAAGCTCTGATACCAATTGTTAGACCCTAGAGGGGGGGTGATTAGGGTCTTATGCTAATCTAATCTGATTATATACCAATTAAAATTAATTAACAAGTTATCCTAGCAAGTATGAAATACCATAAGATATATAAGCTAGGATAAGCAATATAAACAATAAGATATATCCTATATGATAAAATATATATGCAAGGATATATAAACTAACACAAGGGTAAACAATATGAAACAAGATAGAGGATGATATGAATAATGAGACAATGGCGATATGAGCAATGAGCACAAATATAAATAAACGCCAAAGCACATTCAAACACACAATATGATCACGGAGTTCGGACCTTCCGTCCTACATCTCCGCTCCCCACTTCCGAGGATAAATCCACTATCACAACCGGGTTTTCTACGCTCACCCGAATAACGTTTACAACCACACTATGTCGGTTTTCAACGATCACCGATCAACGTTCACTCCTCACACTCGGTTTTCTAGTTCACCGAAAACTTCAATACACACTCGGTTTTCTAGCTCACCGAAAACCTTACAACACTCACAATATAACAAATATAAATTTATTCTCTACAATAGATGAGAACTCAATTAAGCACAACTCAATGTTACAATCTCTCACAACCCTAAAATACTATGTATGTAAATACTATAAGCTCAAGTGGGTGTGTGTAACAATGAGTATAAAAATGAAAACTTAACTCAATAAGAACTAGCAATAAAATTGATATGAAATACAATAGTAGAAATGCTAGGAAATAGAGTTAAGGAAACTTCTCTAAAAACACAAAGGGAGGATGAAAAAATGTTGAAGATGAACTCTTCAATAGCTGATGTAAACTCCTCTTTGTAACAGCAAACCCAAACCAAACCTAAACCAAACTAAACAAGCTTAAACCCTTGTTTAAAAACTTCTTTTAAAAAACTTCTTGGCTTTTGAAAGAGAACAGCAATAGGGTATTTATACCCACTCTAAATCTCAGTCAAAACCGCAAGCCAAATGACAAAAACAGCCCCAGCAACGGTAACAAAAACTAGCCGTTGGAAGCAGAAAAGAATGAGCGGCGGTCGACCGGAAATTCTTGCAGTCGACCGCGATCTAGGTTCCAATCTGAGAATCAAGCAGGAACTTCGTCGGTCGACCGGTGCGGTCGACCAAAGGAAATATTGAGCTCTCGGTCGACCGGTGCAGTCGACCGACAAACTCTCTGCTGCCCAGAAACAAATGAACAATTGAGCGGTCGACCGGTGCTGTTCGTCGGAAAAATCGTTGCTTTCTTCATTGTTGATTCCATTGCAAATTCTTGTAATAGTTTATCGATTACAAAAGATCCGGTCTTTTTTAGATCCGGTTACAATGAAAGTCGAAAATAAAGAAAATTAAAAAAAATTACAACTTTTTATCCTTCTTCGAACAAATCGCGAGCTCCTGTTATTCGGTCACTCGCTTGCGTGGGTTGTTTGCCTGCGCCGGGGTTGTTTGCCGTGGACCACCGCGCGATCTAGATCCGGACAGATCTACGCAGTATAACGGGTATTATTTGGTCTTTTTTAGATCCGGTTACAATGAAAGTCGAAAATAAAGAAAATTAAAAAAAATTACAACTTTTTATCCTTCTTCGAACAAATCGCGAGCTCCTGTTATTCGGTCACTCGCTTGCGTGGGTTGTTTGCCTGCGCCGGGGTTGTTTGCCGTGGACCACTGCGCGATCTAGATCCGAACAGATCTACGCAGTATAACGGGTATTATTTCACGAAGGAAATAATAGCCGGGGAGGATTGATTCACCAAGGAAACAATCGTCCAAGTCTCGGGATCTAAGACCAAGCTTAGATCCGGAGTGTAACAACGTAGATCTGAGATCTTGATCCCCTCGAACTCCTGCCTTTTTGGCCCCCCGGGGGTGGCTCGGCCTTGGTCGAGCCACTCCGGGCTTTACGTCCGTCGTTCGGTTGTTTCGGTCCTTGTATCCACTTCGTCCGTGATTCAGTTATGCGGTTGATTGGTCTGAAATCGATTCGTTGACTTGATTCCTGATTTGGAAGTCTGGATCCCGATTAGGCAGTAAATCGGCTTTGGTGTCTGAGTTCGAATCCGTTATATGGTTGGATGACTCGTTGACTCTCTGGACCGTTGACTTGATTCCGCACGCGAGTGGATTCATTCCGTCGTTCACGTGCGGTTCGTCAGCTTCGTAGCCTTATTAATCCGCTTCGTTGCGTGTCACTTGGCTTCGGTGTTGTGGACTGACGTTCGTGCTTAGATACGTCGCCTGATGGTTCATTAGTTCGTGTTGAACCGTGTCAAGGGACCTATAAGCAATTTTATATGCCTACAATAACCGAGACCCATACATTATACCGTAGAGGGTACGATGGTTTGTTACTCCGATGCCTTTCGAACAAAGAAGCAGAAGAAGTCCTTAAGGAAGCACACGAAGGAGAATGTGGTGCGCATCAGCCTGGTCCCAAACTGTATGATCGCATCAGGAGAATGGGATATTTTTGGCCAACAATGGTTCGTGACGCAATCGAATACGCCCGAGAGTGTCATGCTTGTCAAATACATGCAAATTATATGCATCAACCGCCAGAGCAGTTGCACACGTCAACCACACCATCGGTTGACGGCTTTGAATCTTTATTGTGACGCGTTGTCTGGCGTTTAACACAGTTTATACTCGTAAGTATTTTGGAGTCTACACAGTTTAAGCTCTTAAGGAGTTGGAGCGGGGAGGTCTAGTTTATACTCATACACTCCTGGGAGTTATGTTAAGTTATCCTTAAGAATATTTTTAGAAAAATATTCTCCAGAAACTTCTCAACAAAGAGGATGGAATAGTTTATACTCGTATGCCTTATTAGAGTATTCTTTAGGTTCGAATAATCTGAACCGGCCCAAAAAATGTGCCAAAAAGGCAGTATTTGGGTTCAAAAATCTCTCCGACCCTTCCAAATATACGGTAGAGGGGTTAAATAGGTGAAGGACTGAACCGTAGGTTGATCAAAAGTCGTTTCAATGCTTAATTCAGCTCCAATTTGAATTCTGGTTCAAATTTGGTTCAAACTGGTTCAATTTGGCTCAAACTGGCTCATTCTGGTTCAATCTGGCTCAATTTGGCTCATTCTGGTCTGGTCTGGTCCAGCCAGGCTCAATCTGGCTCAATTTGGCTCATTCTGGCTCAATCTGGCTCATTCTTCACCCTAGGGCCGGCCCCCCCTTTTGCCTCCTTTTTGAATTTCTCTTCCCTCGAGCCTCCGTTCTCCCTCAAAACTCGATCTTCGTCTTAGATTCATCCTTCCTTTTGATCCTTGACTGAGAAATCCCTCGAAACTTCCATATTTAGACTTTCCTTCGAGCCCCTCGAGCGCGTGGTTCGAGCACTTCCAAGATCTAATTTTTGTCGGATCCTCGAGCTTCCCCTCAGGTATATCTCCATAATCTTGATCTATTTCATGTTTGATCTAGTGTATGGAATAGCGGGATCGCATATAAGGGTTGAGGGAGTGATTTGATGCCTCAAGCTCGCCTTTTTAGGGGATAAAAAAGTGATTTTTATTTCTAGATCTGACCTCTTGAATTCTTTTTCTGTAGGCCATTATGTCGCGAGTATCGAGAGGTCGTTTTCCTGCTGCATCGGTTGATGGCGCGCTTCCCTCATATGCTGGTGATCAATTTTTTTGACCTTTTTCGAAAATTTACAAATTAGTCCTCTTTTTTCTGGATATTTGCAAATTGGTCCATTTTACCCCCCGTTGTTCTCCTTGGTGAGGCAACCGGGAAAGGCCTTGGTTCTCCTTGGTGAGGATCGACGCTTTATGGAAATTTTGCAAATTAACCCTCTTCTTCTGAGAATTTGCAAATTAGTCCTTTTACCCCATTTTGCTCTCCTTGGTGAGGCGATCGGGAAAAGCCTTGATTCTCCTTGGTGAGGATCGACGCTTTAAAGATGGGTTTTGCTTGGTCAAAACCACATCTCATAATAAAGGGGGCGTTTTGACGCTGCATCGTGCTTTATAAGGCAGGGATATATTGTCGATATACCCTATCTTATAAATGCGCAATGTGGCCAAATCGTCTCGCCCTTTATAAGGTAATGACTCTATCTTACCAATTTGTAAGATGAGTTCAATTTCCTTTTATATCTGAAATTAACAAACACTTAACTGCTTGTTTTCAGTGGAATATCCTTCCGGAGCCTTTTCATCGCATGCGGTGAATGGACGTCGTGACGAATATTATTCGACGTCTGATGACTTTTCGCCCATTCCGCTTACTCCTCAGTTTGGTCCGGGCACGTCGCTGGAAGTTGCCCAAGTGGTGAAGGAGGGTGGACATCGAGCCCTTCGCCAGCTGATTACAGATGCGCCTCTCGTGAAGGATGCTGGTTCCGTTCAGTCTCTCAGGAAGACTGACTTCTTGTTTGGTGACTCTACCAGAGATCCCGATGCAGCATTTATTGAAGCTGAGCAGTGGCTTTACCAGACTGGCAGTCGTTTTATGTATTTGCCGAAGATTCCTCGACACCGTTCTTTGACTGAGCTCAGGCGCCAGGCTGTGAAATGGGAGATGTCGTGGTGTTTGACAGAGGAGCATGAGAGCGTTCACTGCGGCTACATTACTCATCAGGCAGTTCCTGGTTCGAGCAGGGATCACATTGTTGGACTGCGTCCTGGAGTACTGGGGCTAGATGCACCGCCTCGTAACGAGTTCCTTGCCTCTGCTTCCACTTTGAGGAATCGCCTCGCTAACTTAGGACGGGAGATGCCTGCACCGCGCCACAGATTCTATGGTTGGGTCCATTCTTTGGACAGGTTTTGGTGGGCTCGTATGACGAAGTACGTCTTGAGCCGTTGGAGCGAGGAGTTGCACGCTTGCGGTCTTTATGCAGCCATTCGTGCCACCATGCATGGTTTTACCTGTTAGTGCGAGGCATTTCTTTGCCCTGTGCGAGCTTTATAATCCGGATTCGAACACTTTTCTAACTAGGCACGGAGAGTTGGGTTTGGCTCTTCATGAGATGCATAAGATTTCTGGTTTGCCCATGGGTCAGATGTTATACCAGGAGTATTTTCCTTCCAACCATGAACTGAGTCAGCTGAAGGATCGCATGCCCGACCGCTACGAGACCTTATGGGACCTCACTTGTCACTATCACATTGCTTTGGCGCAGTCTAAGCCCCTAGCGAAGAGGACCAAATCAAATGTGAGCCTGAAGCAGTTCGCATCATATTTGTTCAGGAATCTGGAGAGCCATTCTGGCAAAACTATTTGTGAACTGGCACCGCTGACTCCTTCAGAGGTTAATGAGCTGCTGAAGAAGACTGACGCCCACTCCTATACCATTAGCAGTCCTGAGAGTGGCTTTCCTGCAGGGACTAAATTCAAATCATTCTTATGCCATGCGACCGCACCGATTCGTCCGATGACTCTTCTTGCCGGTTACCTCGCTATCTGGTTAAAGAAATGCGTGGTTCCATATCAGTCTGGTGACGCTCTGCCACTGGAAGTGCTCTATCCTGCGGTTCAACTTGCCTACAGAAAGGAACTTTCACTTCTTCCGGTGATGGTGGCTAGCATTCATCGAGGACTTTGACAGATTTCTGGCGCTTTTACACGGGAGGAGAAGGAATCGCCGACTCAGATTCCTACCACTAAGGTGGAGCTTCCGTATGTTTATTTGATGGCTTGGTTCGTCCTTCATCGTTCTGACATGATGTCTGTACCGCATGCCATGGACCACTCTGTTCCCTTACTACAGCTGCTTGAGAATGGCGAGTGGGAAGGCCGAGGATTCTCTGATATCAGGAGGCAGCTACAGGTCCACAAGTGCTGGGCATTCTCCACTTGCTTTCCGCAGTTCTCCGTTCGGTATGACGAGTGTTTGATTGATGAGGAGAAGCCGAGGGAGTATCGCACTTATTTAGATATCGGCTGCTTTAATTGGCTAGTGAACATCAGGCCGGGCTACTTGACTTTCCGGGTTGGGAATCATTGTTTTATAGAGCCGTATCTACCCTGACGATTCGCTCGACAGTTTGGTTATGACCAGCTTTATGTTGGGAACCCGCGCCAGCAGCTTCGGGCTCATGGAGGTTTGGTGGACGGTCTTCGTGCATGGTTGTGGACCGTGACAGGCTGCACTGGTGCTAGGTTTAGTCTCCCGGGTACTGAGCGACAGTTGAACCTCACATTCTTGAGCTGCAGATGGTTGTTAGCAGCTAATAAGACTGTCCCTGTGAAGCCTATTGAAGAGTTGGTGGCTGAAGAAGCTTCTCGGACCGTGACAGGCTGCACTGGTGCTAGGTTCAGTCTCCCGGGTGCTGAGCGACAGTTGAACCTCACTTTCTTGAGCTGCAGGTGGTTGTTAGCAGCTAATAAGACTGTCCCTGTGAAGCCTATTGAAGAGTTGGTGGCTGAAGAAGCTTCTCAGATCGATTCTCATGTAATCCGGGACGGTGCTCGGTCACAGAGGGCGCGGGGCAAGACCCGCCGACTTGATGCAGAAGGTCATAGGGCCTTTAGTTCTGCTGAAGAGGCTTCAGGCGGAGATCCTGAAGACTACGAGGCAGATTTCGAGCGAGGGTAGTCACCCATCTTTTCTTTCTGCATTTCCAAATTGCTACTCCTGACTACTATCTGATATTTCAGGTACAGCGACAAACAGTGAAGAGGAATTCCGTCCTTTCGCCCGGGCAAGACCTTCGACTACGCCTGCAGGTCCGCGGGCCTCTGAGATGGACTTGGCTGGTGATGATCCTGCTAGTGACAGAAGTAACATCTACTCTATAGATCATTCTCTTGATCGTTTAGATTTTTAGGCTCATGCTTTCCCATTCCGTACAGGAGAGCACGAGGAAGGGGAGATGAGTTTTGATCCTGCTCCTCATGAGTTTGTATCTTCTGGTGAGCCTGACTCACCGTACCAAGTAGAAAAACCTGAAGAAGCTGCCGACTTTAGGGAGACTACCAATGTAGGACCTGATTCAGTGAATCCAGATGTATCTACGAGAGGTAACCTATTTCCATTGGTCATATTCTCTTCATTCTTCTTTCGTACTTACATTTCTTTGTGTCAGATTTTTCGATTGAAGATTTCGACGAGGCAGGTTTGCCTGCAGACACTTCTATATTCCACTTTATATATGACTCTCCTCAGATCGATGGCCCGCTGCCCGAGAGTACGTTTCCTGAGCCCGCACTCCCTCAGGATCCCGAGAATGGTTCTTTTGAAGGTACGCGCCTCTTCTCGTGTTAATTATAGGACTAGTCAATTTTTTGACTAATACAGCTATAATGTGATGTGTTTGATCGTTCTGTTTTGTGCTTAACAAGAGCTTTTGCCGAGACTGATCCTGTTGAGCCGGCTGTGTGACCAACTCCACACGTTGATGCACCTACAGCCGTCACACCTCCGATACCCCCAGTGACTCAAGGGGAAGGAGGTATAAATTAAGCAAATGACGAATATCCTTTATCTCCTTATTATGTCTTCTTGACAGATTTCTCCTTTTTATGTAGGGATTTCCTCTCGGCTCCATGTCCTCGTGAAGGAGTTGTTATCGGACAATGACCCGGAGAAGATCGTCATATGTGTAGAAGTCCGCTCTTTCTTCTCTTTCATGAATGCTATGATCGGCAAGCTTTTCCATAGTGGACTTTCTCTTCGCCAATTCAAGCCTTTCCTTGATTCTAAAGTTAATTTGATAAGGGAGGAAGGGCATCCAGATTTGGCACAGGCTATAGTTGATGACCTTGATTGTCTAGAGCATGAGCTTCAGACGTTTCGTGAGCTCCGAGATACAGGTGCCTCCTCATTTATTGCTGCCGAGCTGGACACCCGCTTACGGTCATCACGCGAGACTCAAGTTCTTGCTGAGCTCGAGATTCAGATGCAGCGGGGCCGAGTAGATCGAGTTAAGACGAGTCTTGCTACTAAATTATCTTCGCTTGCCGAGCTCGATCTTTCTATTACCTCTTGTGCGACCGAGATAGACCAGTTCAGAAGAACACTCCGTCAAAAAGAGGAGACTTTGGATATTCTTCAGATGACGAAAGCACAGGACCAGCAAACCCGCACTGTTTTATCTGATGAGTTGAGATCTCTGGAGCAGAAGCTAGCCGAGACCGAGGAGATTGCTGTGAGGACTTCAGCCACTACCGAGGAGTCCATCAGGGTTGAACTTATGCAAGCTTATGATGAGAAGCTTTCTAAGATCAGTCAGCAGATTTTTGGTCATGGTCTTGATGTATGATTTTGTTTGCTGAACACTTTGACTTTTGATTCTCTTATTATCTTTATTATGATTCCTCATCACGTTTGAAATGATTGACCATAATACTCATAGGATTTTTGGCAAACCCCCAGCCTTCAACGGGTTTGATTAGCCTTTACCGACTACCGTTTGAGTCGGGCTAGCATGCGGATTATCGGAATCCGTTCCGCATGTAACGTTGTGCTAAGGGAATGAACTCCCTTAGACTTCGTGCTATGATGTCGAATACATAGACTTCGCCATTGTTACGGGAATAGGCTACCCGGCGACACGTGTTAGGTGTTGACTTCAGGATTTTTGGCTAACCCCCAGCCTTCAACGGATTTGATTAGCCTTTACCGACTACTGTTTGAGTCGGGCTAGCATGCGGATTGTCTAAATCCGTTCGCATGTAACGTTGCGCTACAAGAATGAACTCCCTTAGACTTTGTGCTACGACATTGAATACGTAGACTTCGCCATTGTCATGGGAATAGGCTACCCAGCAACGTGTATTAGACGCCGACTTATCTCTACTTAGGCTTCGGGATAAAATACCCCAGAATCGAACTCTGGTGTCTTTTTCTTCGAAGAAAGACTAAACCGGCGGCGCGTGTTAGGCGTCGGCATATCCTTTCTTAGGATTCAGGATGAAATTCCCCATGCGTGTAAGGCATGGATTCTGGTGTTATTAATAACAACCTGTCACAATGTCGAATATGTGAACGGGTGTTCTTTTTAAACGGTTAAGAACTAACCGGCAGCGCGGGTTAAGCGCAGACTTATCCTTGCTTAGGTTTCAGGATAGAATACCCCAGAATCAAACTCTGGTGTCTTTTTCTACGGAAAAAGACTAAACCGGCAGCGCGTGTTAGGCGCAGACTTATCCCTGCTTAGGATTCGGGATAAACTTCCTAGGATGAATCCTAAATTGACAAATTTTGGAAAGATCGGTGCGGGAAAGGAAGAATTTTATATTCTATTTCCCGGTCTTCTTTTAGGGTGAAGGCGAACCCGAAAACAAGGAAGGAAGAATTTTATATTCTATTCCCTGATTCTGGAAAGGAAGAATTTTATATTCTATTTCCAGCGAAGAAGAAACTAGAAGTGGGGTGTCCACTCCGAGAATCTGGAAAATTTAGATAAACTTGCCTTTTATAGGATGAGTTATCTAAACTGAAAATGGGTTCTTCGTTTATCGAAGTGGAATTTTCAACTCCGGTTATAACCATGAACAAGGTTTAACCAAAGAGAAAAAGGGAAGGAGTTCTTTCGTTTATCGAAAAGGGACTCCGAACTGAAAGTGGACCTCTTGCTCATGGAGAGAATCAAGAGGGCCAGAAAAACATTTTTGGTGGACTCACTGTCAATTGAAATTGATCAGTGAGGGATTTTGGTGGTGAAAAAATTTTTTGGGTTATCCTCTAGAATATTAAGTGTAATATTCTTCAAGGAACTTCCCGGTAAACGAGTTATCCTGAATGTACTAGGGATAGTACTTTTTCAGGAACTTCCCATTTATTGGCATTAATTGCCTGGCGCCCTCTTGAGTAATCAGGCGATATGCGCCGTTTGAATAGACTGTGTCTATTACAAACGGTCCTTCCCATTTGGGTTCGAATTTACCTTTCTTCTTGGAGGTGAGAATTATTGGTCGGCGAGCAGCGAGGACCAGATCTCCTTCCTTGAAGCTTCTCTGTCGGACTCTTTTGTTAAAAGCCCTTGACATCCTGGCTTGGTAAAACTCGATGTGTTGTTGAGCCTCCAAACGCTTTTCATCCAGCCGCGGCGGGATAATAAGGTGTTGATGAAACGTCTTCAATTTTGAACTTGTCACAAAATCTGATGAAGGCGTTGCTTATAAATTGTGGACCGTTGTCATGAATGATCCTTCTTGGCACGCCGTGTCTGTAGATGACATGATGCTTGATCAAATTAATGGCGTTGTTCGTCTTTACCTCTTTAAGCGGAATTGCTTCAGCCCATTTTGAGAAGTAATCCGTGATCGCCAGAATGAATCGATCGCCTTTGACTGAGGGGGGAAAAATAGGACCAACAATGTCCATGCCTCATACTTCGAACGACCATGACGTGGTTGATGTGTGCAATTGCTCTGGCGGTTGATGCATATAATTTGCATGTATCTGGCAAGCGTGGCATTCTCGTGCGTATTCGATTGCGTCACGAACCATCGTTGGCCAGAAATATCCCATCCTCCTGATGCGATCATACAGTTTAGGACCGGGCTGATGCGCACCACATTCTCCTTCGTGCGCTTCCTTAAGAACTTCTTCTGCTTCTTTGTTCGAAAGGCATCAGAGTAATAAGCCGTCGTATCCCCTACGGTATAACATATGGATCTCGGCATTATAAAAGAATCTTGGCGCTCTTCGGCGAATTGATTCCCTTTCCTTTACGTCTTCTGGCAGAATATCATACTGGACGTAGTCAATGATGGGAAAACGCCAATCTCGGGACTCAGACCCAATTTGAGTTGAATTCACCTCCTTGGCGTTTACGTTTCCGTCATCTTCCTCTTCAATATCCCTACTGTATATGGGTACGCAGAGTTGATGCGTCAGTACTGTGACTAACAGCTCAGTTTCGGGAGGCTGTGCCAGTGATACCGCTAGTGCCGCCAGTGCATCTGCATAAGCGTTCTGGAGACGAGGGATATATTCGATAAAGAATTCTTCAAAAGATTCTGCCATTTTGATGGCTTCCTGGTGGTACGGGATCAGGTCTTGGTTCCTGACTTCATACTCTCCACGGACCTGGTTGACTATCAATTGAGAATCTCCAAAAGCTTCGAGATATTCGACCCCCAGCTCCTTGGCGAAACTGAGTCCAATGAGAAGTGCATTGTACTCGGCCACGTTATTGGAACACGGATCAGTCAATGAATAAGCTCGGGGCATTACATGCTTTCCCGGGGAGATTAAGACGACTCCAACTCCAGAGGAGACGGTGGGACATCCCGGGGTTATTACCCTATTAACTGCTCTTGAAGCACCATCAAAATATAATTGCCATACTTGCTGGTGCGATGTAGTGTTAACCTCGTGGGTTTCATCCGGCAAGTCATCATATACTTCTGCCGCATCTGCGGTCGGGTTTGCCGCCAAAAGATCACAAATCGCTTGTCCCTTGACCGACTTTTGCTGTTTGAAGTGCAGATCATACTGGGACAAGAGGATGGCCCATTTTGCCAACCGCCAATTCATCGAACCCGGTTGCGTCATAAATACTCGCACGGGATTAACATTGGAGATAACATAAATTGTCTGTCCCACTAAGTAATGCCGCATCTTTTGCACTGCAAACACCAACGCGAGACATTCTTTCTCAATCATCGGATATCGAGACTCAGCGCCCACCAAAGTCCGACTTAAATAATAAACTGCCTGTTCGTGACCATTATCATCGTCTTGTGCTAACAAAGCACTTATCGAATGGTTCATCGCCTTGATGTAAATCAAGAACGGTTTACCTGATTTTGGTGCAACGAGAACAGGGGGATTTGTCAGATATGTCTTGATATCTTCGAGTGCCTTTTGGCAGGCGTCGTCCCAAATAAATGACACACCCTTCTTGTTTAGCTTAGAGAAAGGTTGGCACTTCCCAGAGAGATTTGAGATGAACCGCCTGATGTAAGCTAAACGCCCTTGCAATCCTCTGAGTTCTCTCAGATTCCTCGGGGGTTGCAATTCATGTATCGCCTTCACCTTATCGGGATCGATATGTATACCCTTAGTGGTGACGACGAACCCAAGGAATTTTCCGCTGGACATTCCAAGGAATGATTTAGTGGGGTTCATCTTCAATTGATGACTCCTCATGAGATCGAACATCGTCTTCAAATCCTTGATGTGATCTTCTTTGTTGCGGCTTTTCACAACCAAATCATCAACGTAGCATTCGACTGTTTTCCTGAGATGTTCTTGGAAAATCTTAGTCATCGCTCGCTGGTATGTGGCACCGGCATTCTTCAGACCGAAAGGCATCACCGTATAGCAGAAGACGCCGAGGGGTGTTCTAAACGCCGTATGCTTCTCATCCTCTGGATGCATCTTGATCTGGTTATATCCCGAAAATCCATCCATGAAGGACATCCTCTCAAATCCACATGTATTGTCGATAATGACATCCGTGATTGGGAGAGGGAAATCATCTTTCGGACATGCTTCATTCAGGTTCCTGAAGTCGATGCAAATCCTGATTTTGCCATTCTTCTTCATGACGGGAACGATGTTGGCTAACCAGTCTGGATGTTGTTCCTCTCGGATAAATCCTGATTCGATCAACTTCTTAACCTCTGCCTCAATGGCTTCCATAATCTGCGGACGAAACCGTCTTTGCTGTTGCTTGACAGGTTTGGCATCCGGCTTGATATCGAGGCGGTGCATTGCGACATTGGGGTCGAGCCCTGGCATGTCTTCATAATTCCATGCGAAGACGTCGATATATTCCCTGATGAGAGCAATCAATTCCTCCTTCTCATCTGGGGGAAGACTGTCGCTGATGAATATAGGCTTTGGGTTGGCCTCATCACCCATGTTAATCTGGACTATTTTATCTTCAGTGGGTGGTTCTCTTTGCTCGAACCTATCGCCATATTGCATATTCAGATGGTGAACCCACGGGTCTTCCCATGTTGGCATTTGATCGTCGTCTTCCATGGTGGATGGATCAGCTGTAGCCATATTTGCCATTAGGGCTTTGAAAACTTCTCCCAGACTTGTATCGGAGTCCCACTCTGAAGCATCGGGAGAGTATCCCTTCTTGGCTTTGTTAGCAATTTGATCGATAATTTGCCAACCACATTCGTCATCTGATGAAACATAACCTAAGCCTCGCCCATATTTATAATAATCCTCAGGTTTACCTTTTGGTACATATACTGCTTTGGCTGGATTACGAGGACCTCGATCGAAGTATAAACCTTCTCCGAGTGTGAAATCGTAGCCCTGCTTTTCCATGAGCTTGCGCGCTTCTGGACTATACTTGGATAGATGTCGACCAGGTTTGTCATCATCTTCGTCTTCACTTAGGAAATGATCTGGTAACGGAGAGCTTTTTCCTTTACCGTAAATCACTTCTTTAGCACCTCTTACTTTGTTCGGGATGACCATGGTTGTTCCGAAAGAATGCTGGAGGTGTTCCTTCGTTACATAGGATGATCGGATCGGCATATACAACTCAGGATTATCATACAGCCCTTTCATCACATCATCAAGAGACAAGGAGTACTCTAAATCATCTTTTATTGCAATATCGGCAAGTTGCCAGTTACAACCTCCATCTGACGATTGTTCATCGTCAAGATTGATTACAAAGGGTACAATGTCATTTAAAACAAAACCGCCATTGTAATCGAATCCGGCTTCAGAATCAGCTTCTTCTCCGCTGTCTGTGCCCTGGGCCGATGGTTCAGTATCGGATTCGTTACCATAAAGGAGAGAATCGGTGAAATAATTCTCATACCCCTTGAATGGTTGCTTATCCGCGACCACCGTCCTAACCTCATTGTCAGTGTCGACATACTTCAAACACTGATGGAGAGTAGAGGGAATTATCACGTTACTATGGATCCAAGGCCGACCCAATAGTAAGTTGTACGAAGTCTCCGCATCGATCACATAACACGTGACTTCTGTCTTCAGATCTCCCATCTGGCACTTCACCCGGATCTTACCCAAGGGTCTTGACCCACTAGTGTTGAATCCATAAATAACAGTGCCTGTGGACGCCAACTTGCTTACTGGGATGCCGAGGAAATGCATCAATCGAAGCGGCATAATACTCACAGCAGAACCCGGATCCACTTGGATTCGGTTGACTTGGCTGGAGCCAATGTATCCGACGAAATATAACGGCCGATCGTGGTTCGAATTCTTCGTCTGCATATCTTCTTTGGTGAAAGTAATGCAGGGAAGGTTCTTAGTCGCTATGTTGCACTGTTGACTCAGCGGTTCTGGCTGTTCAGGTATCGGCTTGACTTGAGTCAGAAATACCTCTGCATTGGCCAAAGCTTCTTGTAGGGCCTCCCTGGTTTCTTTGGATAATCGCAGCAACTCATACAGCGTTATCCGTGCAGGAATGTTGGCTAATTGCGCCATAATGTCGAAGCTATGCGGAGTCTTCGAGCTTTCCGGTTTGTCTCTTCCAATTGGACGACTGAAACGAGACTGCTTCGGATTCTGTACCTCTTGGGGATTCTTCTCTTTTGGTTTATTCACCGGTTGTCGTAGAGCTTCTTTACCCGGTGTGGGACTTGCAATCACTCCCATCTCCGTGAGAGTTTTGGCTGGTCCCCGCTTGTTCACCCCCTGCTCACTAGGTGGCGGATAATTGTAGTGGTCCAGGCGAAGACATCAATGTATTCTCTGATTAGGGCAATTAATTCTTCCTTCTCATCTGGAGGAAGACTACCGCTGATGAATATGGGTTTTGGATTGGCCTCATTGCCCATATTGATTTGGATTACCTCATCTTCGGTTGGTGGTTCTCTCTGTTCGAACCTATCACCGTATTGCATGTTTAGGTGATGAACCCATGGGTCTTCCCACGTTGGCATTTGATCGTCATCCTCCAACGTAGATGGATCAGCTGTAGTCATGTTTGACATTAAGGTTTTGAACATTTCTCCCAAACTGGTGTCGGAATCCTCAGCTAAAGAATCTGGCAAGTACCCATCCTTAGCTTTATTAGCAATTTGGTCGATAATTTGCCAACCACATTCGTCATCTGATGAAACATAGCCTAAGCCTCGCCCGTATTTATAATAATCCTCAGGTCTCCCTTTTGGAACATACACCGCTTTGGCTGGAGTATGAGGACATCGATCGAAGTATAAACCCGACCAAGTTTGTCATCATCTTCATCTTCACTTAGGAAATGATCTGGTAATGGAGAGCTTTTTCCTTTACCATAGATTACTTCTTTTGCACCTCCTACCTTGTTCGGGATGATCATGGTTGTTCCGAAAGAATGCTGGAGGTGCTCTTTCGTTACATAAGACGATCGAAGCGGCATATACAAGTCGGTATTATCATACAGTTCTTTTATCACATCATCAAGAGACAAGGAGTACTCTAAATCATCTTTTATTTCAATATCGGCAAGTTGCCAGTTACAACCTCCATCTGACGATTGTTCATCGTCAAGATTGATTACAAAGGGTACAATGTCATTTAAAACAAAACCGCTATTGTAATCGAATCCGGCTTCAGAATCAGCTTCTTCTCCGCTGTCTGTGCCCTGGGCCGATGGTTCAGTATCGGATTCGTTACCATAAAGGAGAGAATCGGTGAAATAATTCTCATACCCCTTGAATGGTTGCTTATCCGCGACCACCGTCCTAACCTCATTGTCAGTGTCGACATACTTCAAACACTGATGGAGAGTAGAGGGAATTATCACATTACTATGGATCCAAGGCCGACCCAATAGTAAGTTGTACGAAGTCTCCGCATCGATCACATAACACGTGACTTCTGTCTTCAGATCTCCCATCTGGCACTTCACCCGGATCTTACCCAAGGGTCTTGACCCACTAGTGTTGAATCCATAAATAACAGTGCCTGTGGACGCCAACTTGCTTACCGGGATGCCGAGAAAATGCATCAAGCGAAGCGGCATAATACTCACAGCAGAACCCGGATCCACTTGGATTCGGTTGACTTGGCTGGAGCCAATGTATCCGACGAAATATAACGGTGATTCCCACTCTCTTGGGTATGGACAAGGAATGCCCGTCTTTCTCGTCTCTTGAGCGGAAATCAATGTATTGATTTTGCTCTCGAGGTTTTTAATTTTTAGGCTTTCACCTGTGTCTTCACTAGTATTCTCGTTACCACCCCCTGCATTGATGGGAGGGTTATTGGTATTACGAGCTATATTTGTGTCTTCGTCCTCCTGATGGACTTGGTTGCGACGACTCGGCTCGCCTTGCTGGTTCGTCAATGCTTGGATTTATTGATCATGCATTTCTCTCATGTTCTGCATGGTCATCTGCATCTCGAACCTGAAAGTTACCTGCTGCTTAGCCAAAGCGTCTTCAATCATCTTGGCAATTTGCTCCGCACTTATCATAAGCGCCTCGCGGGGTTGTCCCTCGTTACGAGCATTTGTATCCTCATCTTCCACATTAATCGGGTTACGATGATTCTGCTCGCCTTGTTGGTTCGCCAATGCTTGGATCTGTTGGTCATGCATTTCTCTCATCTGCTGCATGGCCATCTCCATCTCAAACTTAAAACTTTCTTTCTGCTTAGCCAACGCGTCTTCAAGCATCTTGGCCATCTGTTCCGCACTTATCATCAGGGCCTCGCGGGGTTGTCCCTCGCTGGATACTGTATTATCTGATGCGACCGCGGAGTCGGCATCAGATTCTTCATCTTCTGAAGGGCGTCTTATCCGAACTCTACCATAGGTTGCTCGCTCGATGGTTCCGGACTACAGACGGGTTCTAGGTCGGGAGGCTCTCAGAATCGACTCGAAATCATCCCGTGCCAATGTCCCCTTACTGGTCATGTTGGTGGTGACCCTCGGAAATTCTCCGTCTTCAATCATCCTTCTTCTTCGTTGAAAACGCCTAGGCCTGGGTTTTGGCATCTCTGCACTGAGTCTTTCAAAAACTGAAACTCTTTCGGGGACTGCCTTAATGCAGTTGCATTCAGACAATACCGCCCGAATGAGTTTGGAACAGGGACATTGAATTTCCTGTTCTCGGGGACTCCTCTTCCTGGTTCTATTCGTACCCCCAGCACGATAGTACAACTCGTCATTTTGACAGTCGGAGTAACCTACCGTGTGCGGGCACGACCTCTCAGGTATAACACTATCGCTATCACATGATAATGTTTCCATCTGAGGTTGGATTTCCTTCTTTGGGTTTCCATGAGTCACACGCCTCGAAACGCGCCTTTGTGGGTGTGAATCTTCAGCGGGCTCCTGCACTTCGATGCGCAAAGTTGTGCGTTTGGGTGCCACGATTTTCTCCAAATGTTGAGGGTTGCGGCGACCCCCAGCATGTTGAATTGTTTGGGACTTCTTCATTGGCCCCAATCGTTCTTGAACTGGAGTTTTGCCTCGTTCTTTGGGAAGTGGACCGAGGCGCTCCAAAACTGGCTTCCTCCTTCGGGATGATTCTGCATGATCTCCCGGAGTGACCATAGGAATTAACGGCGACTTTGGTTGACTCGCCGGAGTTTGACCTTGCCTAGAAGGCTGCGATGGTTGCTTTTTGGCCTGAGTCACCACTTCAGATTTCGGCTTTCAGACTTGGCGGGTTGGTGGTGGCTTCTTTGTCACCTCCTTTTGCAGTCTTCTACGAGCTTCTTCAGCTTTGGCCCGTACTTGCACCGATAATGCGCGGCGCTTGTGGATACGCTCCTCCAGCATCGTACGGTTCCGTTTGACCCGGACCCACTCCATTGTTGATGGCTTGGAGGAACCATTCTTCACTTGATGTTGAGGCTGTTTGCCTCGTTTGTTCTTCAGATCCGCATTGTAGCGGACCCCGTCAACGGACTCCATGGCCTTGGCGAATTGCTTCGCGAGGCGTTGACGCTGCCTCTGGCGAGCTCTCTTAGAGAGAGTCACCACGCCTTCGATGGCGGATTTGACCTGCTTAGAGGCCGATGGGACTTCACCCGACGCAACTTCGGCGTCGATCGGGGTGAGGTTGTCGTTGGTGGCTTCAACTTCCTCGCACCAACGGACTTTTCTCCTGGAGGAGAACTTCTGGAATTTCTTGGACTTACGGGGGGAGGTTGATCCAGACGAGGACACGTACTCCTCGTACTTCTGCTGGTCGAACTCATACTCGACCTCCTCCACGACCGGGATCGAGATCCGCGGCTGCGACGCTCCGATCTCGGCAGCGAGATCGGTGGCTCCCACTGTGGTCGCCAGATTGTTCGCCGGAAAAATCGTTGCTTTCTTCATTGTTGATTCCATTGCAAATTCTTGTAATAGTTTATTGATTACAAAAGATCCGGTCTTTTTTAGATCCGGTTACAATGAAAATCAAAAATAAAGAAAATCAAAAATTACAACTTTTTCTCCTTGTGAACAAATCGCGAGCTCCTGTTATTCGGTCACTCGCTTGGGTGGGTTGTTTGCCTGCGCCGGGGTTGTTTGCCGTGGACCACCGCGCGATCTAGATCCGGTCGGATCTACACGATTATACGGGTATTATTCCACGAAGGGAATAATAGCCGGGGAGGATTGATTCACCAAGGAAACAATCGTCCAAGTCTCGGGATCTAAGACCAAGCTTAGATCCGGAGTGTAACAACGTAGATCTGAGATCTCGATCCCCTCAAACTCCTGCCTTTTGTGATGCGGGTGCTCGCCAAGAATCAGATCTGGACGTCCAAGTCTTCAAGCCTTCAAAAAACTCCGAGATGAGGCCGAGCCACCCCAGGGTGGCTCGGCCTTGGCCGAGCCACTCCGGGCTTTGCGTCCGTCGTTCGGTTGTTTCGGTCCTTGTATCCGCTTCGTCCGTGATTCGGTTATGCGGTTGATTGGTCTGAAATCGATTCGTTGACTTGATTCCTGATTTGGCAGTCTGGATCCCGATTAGGCAGTAAATCGGCTTTGGTGTCTGAGTTCGAATCCGTTATATGGTTGGATGACTCGTTGACTCCCTGGACCGTTGGTTTGATTCCGCACGCGAGTGGATTCATTCCGTCGTTCACGTGCGGTTCGTCAGCTTCGTAGCCTTGTTAATCCGCTTCGTTGCGTGTCACTAGGCTTCGGTGTTGTGGACTGACGTTCGTGCTTAGATACGTCGCCCGATGGTTCATTAGTTCGTGTTGAGCCGTGTTAAGGGACCTATAAGCAATTTTATATGCCTACAGGTGCGGATGACCAAAATCTGATACATGAAAATCTGATTTGCTGATTTTAAAATACTATTTAAAAATATCAAATAAATTCTAAAAAATATAAAACTTTTGGGAATGATTGTAGACATGATAATAAACATGTTACAATGACTGGTTTCCAAAAAGGACTTCCCAAATGAAAAATATCATCATTTTACAAAATAGTCCAAAACACGAAAATGTAAACATATGAATTTTAACATTTAGGCTAAACCATGTTTTGAAACTCTGCACTAAGATTTTGTAGACTTAATAAAATATGTATATGATTATTGTTAAGTCCAAAAACTAAGAATATGATATTTTCACAAATACATTAGAGAATGAAACGTAGGAGTATGTATATGAAAATATATTTGGTTTCATATCTAAGTAGTTAAACCAAATCACAATAATAAATATGAAATATGTGATTTCATATTATAAACATGAAAACCCAATACCATGCATGTATATATATAACTATATATATACATAGAAATCAAATACGTATGTGTATATAATATTGAGCTTAAGGTACTTAACACACATAATATAAAACATAAACTAAGTTACCCAAGCTATGATCTTGATCTTCAATAAGATTGACTTGGTACACTTGCGAATGAAGCTTGAACTTGATCTTTAACTTTGAATTGTACGTTGCTTCACTCCATAATTCCGCCAACCTCCATTTGATATGATCGTTAAGGCTCGATTCCATCCATCCTCCAACTACGTTGTTTGTCTATAATAAATAAGAAAACACAAATACTAGACAAACAACATTAGTGGTAAATTATTTGTTAAACATCATCAAAACAAGATAGCCAACAGTTTAGGTTTTGAAATTTGATAAACAGAGGACTTTAGGACAGTCTCTGTGTATGTCTTTTCTCGGAAAGTGTGGTATCAACATATCATTATCACAAGCATAATAGTTCATATAGTTGATGATGACATGGTAGATTATCTATCACAGGAGACTATGTGTTGATCATCAATTGGCTCGGTGTTAATGTTGAACTAATCAGCGTTTAGCAACCTAAACAACCCAAGAGCCATAGTGTGATATCCTAGGTGGAAGGGAATCCTAAGAGTCAAAGTATAATAAGTGGGGTGGTATTCTAAGAGATCGACTCTTTGTATTCTATGAAAGTAAATGTGTAGAGTATGAAGGTTCATGTATAAGTCTATATAAACCCATGAGTGGGAGAATTTGATATGAATAAAAAAAGAAAAGAAAAGCACCAAATTCTCTATCTTCTTCTACATCACACTCTCTCTCTAATTCTCTATCATACTAGCCTTTGCCAAAGTTTTCACTACTCAGTTCAAAATTACAACATGGTATCAGAGCTTCGTTACGACAACTGAGTGTAAAGAAACCCTACCTCTACAAAAACACCAACACCCACTACCAAAACTCTTCCAAATAGCCTCCTCAAAATGACAAAAACACCAACACCCACTACCAAAACTCTTCCAAATAGCCTCCTCAAAATGACCGATATAACCGTCGATTCTCCAACTTCATCTCGGGTTCAAGTGGCTGACCCAATAGTCATTGAGTCCGGCCCAAAACCTACCTCCAGCGAGATACGAACACCGATCTTCTCCGGGGAGAACTACGACTTTTGGCGGATCAAGATGAGGACGATATTCAGAGCGCATGACCTTTGCAAGCTGGTGGAGAAAGGTTTCGAGGTGTCAGAAGACGAAGACCCTCTTACCCCGGCGGAGCAGAAGAGATTAAAGCTCAACTATATGAGGGATACCAAAGCCCTCAGGTTGATCCAAAATGCCATCTTCCCCAAGATCTCCAACGAGGAGACAGCAAAGGCGGCGTGGAAAATCCTCCAAGAAGAGTACCTTGGAAGTGAAAAGGTACGGGCGGTTAAGCTTCAAACTATTAGAAAATAGTTTGAGCAAATCTCTATGAGAGTAGAAAAAAGACTCGATGATTTTCTTACTAGATTCACCAATGTTATAAATCAATTAAAAACATATGGTGAAGATGTAACAAATCAAAGAGTAGTTCAAAAATTATTATTTCTCTCTCTAGTAGATATGACCCCATTGTAAGTGTGATAGAAGAAACAAAAGATATGGAGAAGCTTTCATTACAAGAGCCAATCGCATCCATCAAGGCGTTTGACCAAAAGCTTGAGAAGAGGAATGAAGCTTCTACCATAGAGAGAGCCTTCCAAAGCTTCAACATGAGCTCAAATCAACAACAGAGCCAGATGTTGCGCGCAGCGGAAATTTCGGCAGCACTTCGGTAGCACAACAAGAGTCAGGTCGCAATAGGAAATCTTGTTTTATCAAGGAAATAAGAACCTTAAGCAAAATATCTCAACCAAGTGAGATATCAGCTCTTCCTCTCATCAGTTCTAGGACTGACCTGTCGAGGGAACCTAAAAGCTATTATAAATCACACAAATAGCGAGATAACTAATTTTACATGGTTCGGCAAATAGCCTACGTCCACGGGGCAAGGAGGGGGGAGATCTACTATTAGAGAGAATACAAATAGGGTTTACACACATAAGATCTCACAAATAAAACCCTCACAATCTCTCTCAAAGGGATGCACAAACCCCAAAAAAGCCTCTGCTTTTCTTTTGCACATGCAGCCGGAAAAAAAAACCCTGTGTTTTTGCCCTTGCACGCCTCCTGCGGTTCTTCCCCTGCTATTTCGTACTTGCACTCTTTTCTGCAACCGCCAAACCTCCGTGCACCAAAAACCTAAGAAATAAAAACAGAGGTATTTATAAACCTCAACAAACGCAGAAACCGAAACCGCGTTCGCAAGCCTACTTCACGCGCTTTGCCCAGCTCGTGGCCCCCACTCCATGTTCACAAACTCTTCATGTGGATTGCTGCGAACTCGAACTCCTCATGCGCCTTATTCACCCACGCACCCATGTGGTCCCCACAATTCTCCACCTCAGCGAAAATTTCCCAAAACTGAGCCGACACCAACCAAACAAATGTCTCACTTGTTGCGTCCAGGACGAAGTAAAACAATTCACAACAATGGACTCAATCCACAATAAGTCGAGACCCAAACGAGAATGCGAACACTCTCCAAATGTTAGTATCAACCCATCAAATCGGCTATATCATAAAGACAACCTACGTATCCTCTTGCCTAAGGAATTAAGCCTTCACGTAGTTCACCTAAATGGCCGTCTGCGGCCTCAATAATCACAAATGTGCAATAAGTTTCGACAATGATCAAACTTGTTGCTCGGAACCACCTTAGTGAGCATATCCGTCGGATTATCCTTCGTGTGGACCTTCACAATCTCCACATCGCCATCTTTAAGAACATCATGAATAAAGTAATAACGAACGTCAATGTGCTTCGTCCGCGCATGAAAAACCTGATTCTTCGCCAAAATAGATAGCACTCATGCTATCACAATGAATAGTGACGGACCTCTGTGATATACCAAGTTCCTTCAAAACTCCTTGAAGCCAAATAGGCTCCTTCACAGCCTCCGTAACTGCTATATACTCTGGTTCCATCGTAGACAAAGCCATCATCGATTGTAAGGTACATCTCCAACACACCGGCGCATGGGTCAAAGTGAACACATACCCCGACGTAGACCAGTGATTATCCAAATCCCCGGCATAATCCGAATCAACATAACCAATGCATAGCTGCCCACCTGTAGTGTCCCGCTCATAAACTAAATCAACATTGAGCGTACCTCGAATGTACCTCAAAATCCATCTTACGGCGTTCCAATGACCCACTCGTGGATCATGCATGTATCTCGAAACCATGCTCACCGCCAGTGATAAATCTGGCCTCGTACATACAATCGCGTACATCAAGCTCCCAACCGCACTCACATATGGAGTCTTCAACATCAACTCTCGATCTTCATTTGGCTTCGTATCCAGGCTAACATGAAATCGCTGTAGTACCTTCTTCAAATAAGCCACCTGTGTCAAACAAATTCTACCCTTCTTCTTGTCTCTGTCGATCTCCATCCCTAAAATACGCTTCGCCTCGCCCAAGTCCTTCATCTCAAACTCATTTGAAAGCTGAACTTTCAACTCATCTATAACCGACCTGGAAATAGAGGCAACCAACATGTCATCTACATAGAGCAACAAATAAATGTACACACCTCCTTTCAACTTGTAAAAATATACACAATGATCAAACTAGCTCCGAGTGTACGAATGACCAATCATAAAACCATCGAATCGCCTATACCACTGTCGAGGAGACTGCTTCAAACCGTATAGCGATTTCTTTAACCTGCAAACCAACTTATCTTTTCCTGCAGCTCGGAATCCCAATGGCTGAGTCATATATATTTCTTCATCAAGATCACCATGAAGAAATGTCGTCTTCACATCCAACTGATCTAACTCCAAACCATACTGTGCCACCAAAGCTAGCAAAATCTGAATCGAAGAATGCTTCACCACCAGAGAGAAAAACTCATTATAGTCAATACATTCCTCCTGTGCATAGCCCTTTGTAACCAACCTAGCTTTGAACCTTAATGGAGTGCTCTCAATGCCCTCCTTCTTCGTGTATACCCACTTACAACCAATTACCTTCAGCCCCTTTGGAAGCTCAACAAGCTCTCATGTATCGTTCTTATGAAGAGATTCCATCTCCTCCTACAAAGCCACCAACCTATAATGCCAAAGCCTACTCATGTCCACCTCTGAAATAACCGAAGCAACCTAGCCAATCTCGGTGCTACCCTTCAGATAGTATAAGTTTCGACTGCAGACTCCTTTCATCACCACCAAAGATCCCTTAGTAACCTTTGCTACAGCGTCTTCAAAGGTCATCTTGAATCCCTTCGCCTCCAAAGCTCCAACTGAGATAAGATTCTTCTTCAGCTGAGGAACGAAACTCACCTCCTTCAATTCACGAACTACTCCATCATGCATCCGGATCCGCACAGTACCTATCCCACAAATGACACAGGATTAATCATTTCCCATGACTACAACTCTCCCATCGAGCTTCTCAAAAGATACAAACCAATCTCAACTAGAGGTCACATGATAGGTAGCACCGGAATCAAATATCTAATCTGATGCATCCAAGTAGTTCACTTCCAGAGTAATCAGTAGAGAAAAGCTCGAATTATCGGAATCATCGCCTTTTGTAATATTTACCTCATTGGCCTTCGGGCCATTTTTCTTGCCATTCTCCTTCTCCTTGAGCTTCGGGCAGTCTCTCTTCCAATGTCCATACTCCTTACAGAATGCACATTGGTTCTTTGCTAACTGGTGACGACCTCTAGACTTTGACCTTCCTTTATTACCATCTTTCGGATATGGACTTCTACCTCTCGTCGACAATGCCTCTCCTGAAGTACTAGCACGGGAAGTCTCCTTATCCTTCCTCCTCAAATCGTAGTTCGTCAAAGCATTAGTCACTTCATTATAGCTGATAGAAGATCTCCCGTTCAATAAAGTGAGCACGAAGGTATCATACTCCTCATCTGGTAAGGAGCCCAATAAGATAATAGCCTTGTACTCATCCAAAATCTTCTCATCAACATTTGCCAAGTCTGACAACAACTTAGTATAGTTGTTCACATGCGCCGCTAGTGAGGTGCCTCGAGACATCTGAAATCTGAAGAGTCTTCGTAGTAAGTGCAACATGTTCTCAACACTCTTCGTGAGATACTTGTTGTTAAGAATTTCTCACATCTTCATTACAGACGTTACCCCAATCACATCATATTTTAGTTCTTGTTCCAAACAGGACCTGATCACCCCCACACGCATTCCTATTCATCTTCTCTCAAAACGTCTCATCATATTTAGGTGGCCTATCGTGGACCATGATGGTCTCTTCCAAATTTTGAGCATTGAGCGCATCTTGTACATCACTCATCCACAAACCAAAGTTAATTTTACCATCATACTTCACCACATTAATCTTAGTGTTCTGAAAATCAACTTGTATTGTACTCACCATCGACTTGCTGCTTTCACTTTCTTCTCCCATTGCAAACTAACTCCAAATTATAGAGAAAGAATAAATTTGATAAAAATTAGGAACCACCTAACTAAACCCTAGATCAGATTCCAAATATCTCTCCTATCCACACGAGGAAAGCGAAATCTTTAACGACAACTCCTAATGCTATCTCCACCGAAGCCTAGAACTCCAAGAACTAAGTTTCACACAAGAATCTTCCTCCACCAAACTCTAAAACCCTAGATCTGAAATCTGGGCTCTGATATCACTTGTTGCGCGTAGCAAAAATTTCGGCAGCACTTCGGTAGCACAACAAGAGTCAGGTCGTAATAGAAAATCATGTTTCACTAAGGAAATAAGAACCTTAAGTAAAATATCTCAACCAAGTGAGATATCAGCTCTTTCTCTCATCAGTTCTAGGACTGACCTGTCGAGGGAACCTAAAAACTATTACAAATCACACAAATAGCGAGACAATCAATTTTACGTGGTTCGGCAAATAACCTACGTCCACGGGGCAAGGAGGGGGGAGATATACTATTAGAGAGAATACAAATAGGGTTTACACACACAAGATCTCACAAATAAAACCCTCACAATCTCTCTCAAAGGGATGCACAAAACCCAAAAAAGCCTCTGATTTTCTTTTGCACACGCAGCCGGAAAAAAAACCTCTATGTTTTTGCCCTTGCATGCCTCCTGCGGTTCTTCCCCTGCTATTTCGTACTTTCACTCTTTTCTGCAGCCACCAAACCTCCGTGCACCAAAAACCTAAGAAAGAAAAACAGAGGTATTTATAAACCTCAACAAACGCGAAAACTGAAACCGCGTTCGCAAGCCTCCTTCACGCGCTTTGCCCAGCTCGTGGCCCCCACTCCACGTTCACAAACTCTTCATGTGGATTTCTGCAAACTCAAACTCCTCACGCACCTTATTCACCCCCGCGTCCATGTGGCCCCCACACCAGAAGCAAAAGAAGAAGAAGAAAGGAGGCAAGCCCAATTTTGCTCCAAAGCCTCAACGACAACAACAAAGTAGCAACTCCCAACAAGGTAGCAAATCCACATGTAGAACTTGTGGCAAGTCTCATCAAGGGAAGTGCTGGTTCGAGGGGAAGCCCAAGTGCACCAACTGCTCCAGATTTGGGCATACCAAAGAGCAGTGCAGGACTCAAGGAAATCAAAACCAAAACTACCGGAAAGTCTTTGTAAACCAAGAAGAGGACGGCGAAGGTAATGTTTTCTTTGCTTGTCATGGAGGAAAAGATAGTGATGATAGTCTTTGGTATATTGACAGTGGCTGTAGTAACCACATGACCGCGAACCGGTCACTGTTGATAATCTTAGACACATCCTATCTTGGTAGTGTTAAGATGGGAAATGGGAATATTGTAAAATCTGAAGGAAAGGGTATCTTGGTTGTAAATACAAAGAAAGGAAAAAAGATACATCAAGGATGTAATGCTTGTACCAGGTTTAGAGGAAAATATGTTAAGTGTAGGTCAAATGCTCCTTAATGGTTATTTTCTAGTTTTTCGTGATCAAGTAGTAAAGATCTATGATGATAGGAGTTTTAACAACTTGGTGGCCAAAGTCAAGATGCAACCCAACAGAAGTTTTCCTCTCTCACTGCACTACTGGAACACTCAAGCTCTAAAGGTCGAAGAGGTGAACTCCTCCTGATTATGGCACAAGAGGCTCGGGCATCTCAACTTCCAAAGCCTCAAGACTCTTCAAAGAAGAGAAATGGTGTATGGCCTCCCAACCATTGAATGATTTGAAAGTGTCTGCTCCAGTTGCATGAAAGGCGAGCAGCACCGAGGCGAGTTCCAAAAGGAAGGAGCATGGAGGGCGACAAAGCCTTTGGAGTTGATCCATACAGACCTATGTAGTCCAATAAAGACGGAGTCCCTAGCCGGCAACAAACATTTTATTACTTTTATTGATGACTTTAGCAGGATGACCTGGGTCTACTTTTTGAGGCTCAAATCAGAAGCTTTCACCGTATTCCAAAAGTACAAAGCAATGGTGGAAAGACAAACAGACCTAGAGATCAAGAAGATTCAAAGTGATCGGGGTGGAGAGTACACTTCAGCAGAGTTCGAGGACTACTGCAGCAACCTTGGCATCAAGAAGCAAACCACATGTCCATACACTCCTCAACAGAACGGAGTGGCAGAAAGGAAGAACCGGACTATCGTGGAGATGGCCAAGAGTCTCCTACATGAGAAGAACCTTCCCTACAAGTTCTGGGGAGAAGCAGTCAACACCGCAGTGTACCTTCTCAACCGGTGTCCAACAAGAGCATTGAAGGACAAGACACCCTTCGAAGCATTCTCAAGTAGAAAACCTTCCTTACCACCTTAAGGTTTTCGGTTGTGTTTGTTTTGCTCACATCCCAGGCCAGTTGAGATCCAAACTGGAGGAGAACACAAGAAGTTGTATCTTTATGGGATACACAAGCCATACAAAGGTACAGGCTCTTCAACATGAAGACTCAAAAGATCATCATCTCACGGAATGTGGTCTTTGACGAATCAGCCAAGTGGAACTGGGATCTCAAGAAGGATGAGCAGGTGCCCACAAACTTCATCTACCTAGATTCATAGAGAACCCAAGATCTAGATCCAGAGCCAGAAGTACAAACTCCACAAACCAGTTCAAGTTCAACAAGCTCCGACTCAACCACACCAAGATAAAGTGCTAGCTCCTCAAGCACACCATCCAACTCTAGTCCCAGTTCTTCTTCCTCCTCAGATAAAACTCCAGTAAGATACAAAAATCTTAATGAGATTTACGCTTCATGTAATTTTTACATATTGGAGCCTGAGTTATTTGAAGAAGCCATCAAAGAAAAAGATTAGAAGAAAGCCATTAAGAAGGAGATCTCCATGATAGAGAAAAATGGCACCTGGGAGCTGGTAGAGAAACCTGCAGCCAAGCCAATCATCGGCGTTAAGTGGGTCTATAAGACTAAGCTGAACCTTGACGGGTCCTTCAACAAGAAGAATGCATGGCTTGTGGCGAAAGGCTATTCACATAAGACCGGAGTGGACTTCAATGAAACCTTTGCCCCTGTCTCCAGACTAGAGACAATTCGTCTCTTGATTGCTCTAGCTACTGACATAGGATGGAAGGTATTCCAGCTCGATGTGAAGTCAATGTTCCTCAATGGCGTGCTACAAGAAGAAGTCTACATCCATCAACTGTAAGGGTTCGAAGTTGCAGGAGCCGAGGATAAAGTCTACAAGCTCCACAAGGCACTCTACGGTCTCAAGCAAGCACCAAGGGCGTAGTATGAAGAGGTCAACTCCTACTTCACCCAACACAACTTCAAAAGGAGCCCTAGTGAATCCACACTTTACATTCGAAGAGATGAGGTAGATATTCTCATTGTAGCTGTATATGTAGACAATATTATCTATACATGCAACAGTGAGAAGCTTATGCATGAGTTTAAGAAAGACATGATGGAGGTGTATGAGATGACAGATTTAGGCCTCCTTCACCACTTTCTTGGCATGAGGATCCAGCAGGACAAAGATGGTATCATCATTCATCAGCAGGCCTATGCATAGTCAATCTTGAAGAAGTTCGGCATGGCAGACTGCAAGCCCATCTTTACCCCACTGGTGGTCAGTAATAAACTCAAGAAGTGAGACGGTACCGAAGGAGAAGACCTCAACCTCTACAGAAGTATCATAGGGAGTCTCCTCTACCTCTCTAATACTCGACCTGACCTCAAGTTTGCCTCAAGTCTCTTAAGCAGGTTCATGCATTGTGCAACAAGAGTGCACAGAGGAGCTGCCAAACGAGTCCTTAGGTACATCCAAGGCACCCAGAATTTTGGGATCCATTTTGAGAAGAACTCCTCAGCAAATCTATTTGGATTTTGTGATAGTGACTGGGGAGGTGATGAAGATGACATGAAGAGTACCTCTGGATACTGCTTCACACTCAGATCAGGTGTGTTCTCGTGGGCGTCGATGAAGCAAGAGTCTGTGACACTATCAACTGCAAAAGCCGAGTATGTGGCGGCTTCTTAAGCAGCATCACAAATCAAGTGGCTGAGGGATGTGCTTGAAGACATTGGTGAAAAACAACTGCAGCCTACTTCTCTCCTCTGCGACAACAAGTCAATGATCGCAATGGCAAAGAACCTCGTCTTCCACCAAAGGACGAGACATATCAAGAGAAAATACCACTTCATGAGGGACGCGATCGTGGACAAGGAGATGGAGGTCATCTACTGCAAAACTGATGATCAAGCTGCAGACATTCTCACCAAAGCTTTGCCGAAGGATCGCTTCTGCACACTTTGAGAACTAATGGGTATTAAACCTGCTAACCCCTGAGGAGGAGTGTTGAACTAATCAGTGTTTAGCAACCTAAACAACCCAAGAGCCATAGTGTAATATCCTAGGTGGAAGGGAATCCTAAGAGTCTAAGTATAATAAGTGGGGTGGTATTCTAAGAGATGACTCTTTGTATTCTATGAAAGTAAATGTGTAGAGTATGAAGGATCATGTATAAGTCTATATAAACCCATGAATAGGAGAATTTGATATGAATAAAAAAAGAAAAAAAGTACCAAATTCTCTTTTTTCTTCTACATCTCTCTCTCTCTCTCTCTCTCTCTCTAATTCTCTATCATACTAGCCTTAGCCAAAGTTTTTCTTCACTACTCAATTCAAAATTTCAACAGTTAATTGATTTTGGATTACGAACAAAGAGCAAAGGCTTAGAGAGTCACTATCTACTTATTTTAGATACCAATATTTAGCGCGTCAATCTGATAGATTTCTTATAATTTTCATGTTTGTTACTGTTAGCCTTCTTGTTTTGATAATGTTTAACAAACAATTTACTTCTAATATTGTTTGTCTAGTGTTTGTATAATATTATTTATTGTAGACAAATAATATGTTGGAGGATGGATAGAATCGAGCATTCATGATCATATCAAATGGAGGTTGGCGGAATTGTGGAGTGAAGCCTATGCAATTCAAATTGAAGATCCAAGTTCTAGCTTCATTCGCAAGTGTACCAAGTTAAGCTACATCGAAGATCTACCAAGCTTGGGTATATTTAGTTTAGCTTTTATATTATGTGTGCTAGTACTTTAAGCTCAATATATATACACACACATATTTGGTTTTTATATATATAGTTATATATATACACAAGTTTTGGTTTATGAACTTAAAAATAATTGTATACATATTTCATTAAGTCTATAAAATTATTTTATTGGGTTTCAAAATATTGTTTATGTCAAAACATCAAATTTCATGTATATCACATTTTCGTGTTTTGGACATACTTGCAAAATACATGTGTTTTCACAAATGAGAAATTCAATTTGAGAAATTATTTTTCTAACATGTTCAATTTCATGTTTATAAATGTTTCCTAAAATTTTAGCAATTTTTGAATTAATTTGTTATGATTATTTGAATTTACAAAATTAAGTTTTTAATAAGCTCATGTTCGTGCACATGTTCGTGCATGTTTTTACAAAACAGATATATTTTCATAATTGTGAAATGTGATTTAAAAAATTTCTTCGTTTACATGTTTATATTCATATATACAAACATTTTCCCAAGTTTTACTAATTTTGGAGTTGTTTTGTTATTTTCAATTGAATTTACAAAACCGAGTTTTCTGCAGTTTTTTTAGAAACTATATATCTATGTTCAAATATTTATTTCTCTCAACTGGGAAGTGATATTTTATAAATTCTTTTTATAACATATTTATCTACATGTCTAGAATCTTCTCTAAAAATTTCATGATTTTTTGAGTTGATTTACTATTTTTAATTTATTTTATAAAGTCAGATACATAAAATTTCAGAATCTGTCAAAATCAAAAACTATCCGTGAACAGTGTGGTCGACTGCTACAGACGATCGTGCTACAGTGCAGTCGACCACCACAGTCAATCGTCTGCAGTCCAAAGAGTAGTTTTGTAGTTATATTTCTCGTGGTTGACCGTCACGGTCAACCGTCGAAGTTACCATTACACAGTAACGGTAACTTGCTGATTTTTATTTTTTAGTGGGTTTTTGGGTTGTTTTCTTCTTCTCTATATATACCCCTTTTCCATAACTATTTTCTACCATCAAGGGATGTTTTAAAGAATTTTTTACAAGAGTTTAAGTTTTGTTTAAGTGTGGGTTAAAAATTTTAAGTTTGTGAAGATTGTTTCACAAGAAGAGGAGATCATCTTTGGTTTGAGGTTTCCACTTCACATCTCCATCTCTCTTGTTCTAGAGAAGTTTTCTTAACTTAATTATCTAGCTTGTTTATATTTACATTGTCATATTTATATTTGCTAGACTTTAATTAAGTTTGATTTTATTTCTCTTTGTTTACACACACAACCATTGAGCTTATTGTATTTGCATACATTGTATAATTGGGTTGTGGGATTGTGTGACTTAAAGAGTGAGTCTACATTAAGTTCTCATCTATTGTAGAGAACAAATTATTTATTATCATGTGAGATTGTAAAGTTTTCGGTTAGCTAGAAAACCGAGTGTGTAGTGGAGATCTCCTCGAGGTGAGGAGCGGAGACATAGGTCGTGGGGACCGAACTCCGTGAATGAAATTATGAGATGCAAACGTTATTCGGGTGAGCGTAGAAAACTCGATTGTGATAGTGGATTTCTCCCCGAGAGTAGGGAGCGAAGACGTAGGACGGAATGTCCGAACTCCGTGATCATATCGTTTGTTTGTGATTGCATTGGCGCACTTTTCTTATGCTCATATCTTATATCGCCTTTGTATATTGCTTGTTGTTTATATTGCCCACTATCTAGTTTAGATTGTTTATCTTTGTGTTCATTGTATATTCTCGCATATATCTCATAGTATATATCATTGCTAGGATATTGCTCTTTGTTCATATTGATTATTCTTGCTTGTAACATATTGTATATCTCTCTTGTAAGAATAATTTGTTAATTAGTTTTAATTGGTATAAAATCGGATTAGATTAGCATAAGACCCTAATAAATCTGGTGTGTTCTTTCTTATTTACTTTCTTGCAAGTTTATCTTTATTTGCGGTGATTTTTCTACTTTTCTACTCTCAACACAAGGTCCGGAAGGGCATGAATTCGATTTGATTGTTTCCAATCCCAATAACTGGTATCAAAGCTTCGTTCAGAAGGTTTGTGTGAGAGCCATGGCAGAGAAAGCAAATCTAAGATTGAGAAGTTTGACGCCTCAGACTTCGCCTACTGAAAATCGCAGATGGAGGACTATCTGTACCAGAAAGGATTTGTATCGACGTTGATGGGCAAAGTTAAGGAAAGAAGAAAAAAAATCAGACGAGAAGTGGGAGATACTGGATAGGAAGGCTCTAGGGCAAATCTGCTGTTGTTGCTCGCCAAGACAGTCGCATACAATATATTGAAGGAGAGACGATGGTAGGGCTTATGGAAGCGCTTGCGAAGATGTACGAGCAACCGTCAGCCACAAACAAGCTGCATCTTGTCAAAACACTTTTTAACCTTAAGATGGCAGAAAGATGTTCCTTCACAATGCACATCAACGAGTTCAATACGATTGTCAATCAACTTATCTCGTGGACATCACGTTGATGACGAAGTACAGGCCCTATTGATCCTATTATAGTGCCAGATAGTTGGCAGATTATGTGACCGTAATTAGAATTCGACGGGGAAGGAAAAGTTAAACTGATCAAGGTTGTTAGCATGATTCTATCCGAGGAGGTTAGAAGAAAATCGTCTGAATCAGGAGGTTCAGGATCAGCCCTAAATCTCGAGCAGAGAGGGCAGAAACAGAAGAAGGGTAACCAGAACAGGAATCGATCGAAGTCAACCAAAGAAGATGTCAAACTCAAAGTTAGACCTATCAAAGGGAAGTGTTAAAACTACGGCCAGGATGGCCATATGTCTTCAGCCTATAAAATGTTGGACCTAGAGGCGGGGTTGGAAACTTGTGTTTTTGTACATGGAAATGCATTTCCCTATATCTAGGAAACGAACCAAACAGCCCCTTAGTGAGAACAAAGACTTATTTGTTAGGTTTTCTGTTTAGGTGGTAATGCTACAAGATCATGTTTCTTTAAACTAATCATTAAAATCTACTTGCTTTAATTATACATATCTTGAAGTTTGAATCAATTATTTTTCTCCATAATGTCTAGACTAATAGATTATATCAAAATTATTTTTATAATACTGGTATAATGCTCGTGCTTTGTACGTGAACGTTTTAATTTTTAAATTTTTCATTGAATAGTAAAACTATAGGTTAATAAATAAAATTACTCTAAACCCTAATGAAGTTTCAACCCATATGAAGTTTCAAAATTACACTAAACCACTAATGAATTTTTTGTTTCAAAGAAGACCCCAATAACTTTTTTGAATTTGTAAATAACCCCTATAAATTATAACCATAAAATGGCATAAAAAGGCATTTGGAAAGTCAATGGGGGTTCGATGTATTTATCTAAAAGATAATGGGACTTTCTTTAAATTTTATTAGGGGTTTAGTGTGATTTAAAAGTTCATAGGGTCCATTTAAGGGGTTTATTATTATTTACCTTATTTAATATTATAATTCTTAGTTAAATAACATTAAATAATTATATTGTCTATATACTATAAAATATTTATCTAATTTAATATTTTTAATTATTCTCTTAAATAGTTTAGTATTATAAATATTTTATTAATCATTATTGCACTAACATTAACAATTAGTAGTATTATTATATATTATATTTTTTTTAAATGGTTAGTTTTTAATCATTAGCAAGTAGATTATTCAGTACAATGTAATAATTTTTTATAAAATACTCTAAAAATAACATTAAATTATTTATATAATTTATGTAATAATGTAATACTAAATAAATAGTATAATTCATAATTTATGTGATATTATTAAAATAATTACACTATTTATGTGATTCAAAATTTATTCTATTAATTTTATTACTAAATAAATTATAGTCTAATTCTTAATAGTATTTAGTAATATATTATTCTATTTATAATATTATTTTAATAATTTTATTATAATTCATAATATAATTATAATAATAATTTAATTGGTTACTACTAATAATTGTGTACACTTTTATAAATTAATTTATTTTATTATTTTTAAGCAATTAATAGTTATAATATTATTGATAATTATAATTATTTAGGAAGGTAACGAGGTGAATAATTAATAAGAGGTTATATTCATTTAATGAAAGATTAATCAGAGATAATGGCATAGTTAGATTTATCAAAATTTGAGCGGGCAGAAAAAAGGTAAATGTTTTAACACCCCAATTCTCTTTTTATAATAGTATAGATTACAATATCCATTATTTTTTATCATAAATGTAAAAATTTATAAATGTACACAAGGTGTGGCACACCCAAAATCTAGGGATCAAATGGAGATTCTTAAGTTGATGAGGGTTATTTCAAGTCCCATGTCCGCAAAAAAGAACCATGTAGTCTCGCTCATTATTTTATATTATCGCTTCGGTATATTCATTTTATTCTCATCTAACTTTGCAAGTTACAAATACTTTTGTACTCATAGTCACTTGATGTATGGATTTTAAAGAAACTTGTTTTTTAGTCTCCACGGTATTCAAACTATTCTAAAATTTTGAGAATATTGATCTCAAAAGCCATGTTAAAGTAATGTTCAAAACTTTTGTATGTAATGTTCAAAACTTTTGTCATATTTTTCTTCAAAGTTTTTAAATCAAAACCTAAGTCCACATGTAGTGCACATGTATTATACTAGTCTATAGTCCACGCAAGATTCAATTAATCAGCCAAGAATCATGATAAACCACCTAGGATTCGTCTTTGATGGGCCAGAATTCAAAATACAATAAAAGTAAATTCATGATAAACCACGGAGGGTGCGTCTTTGGGCCAGAATTCAAAAGTCATTGTTTTCCCGCTTGCCGTAAGCCTATACTTATTAACTTTGGTTTCTGCTAATTTAAGTGTGTAGACCCAAAGCTAGAATTAAAAAGACGAAGAAAACAAGAAACATTTTGGTCGGTCGACCGCCAGGTCTAATCCGATCGACCGCGAAGCCTGTAGCAGACTGAGCAGAAATAGCCCTGGCCAGTCGACCGCGACCGCTGGTCCGGTCGACCACGAACGTGCACCGTGCAGGGTGCAGAATCAATGCGCTGGCCGGTCAACCGCGGGACCAAGCCCGGTCGATCGCGACGGGATTTTCCTTTTTCCTAATCTGTTTTGTATTTGTTTGGGTTGGGATTCCTATATATACCTAAACGATTTTAGTGTTTCGTGTGCATAAAAAAAGGGAGTTTTTGAGAGGATTCTTAAGAGAGATCTCAGAGAGATTAAACCATAGTTTGTGAGCTTGTAATCTTTCTTCAAATTAATCAAAGAATTGTGTGGTGTGGCTCATGAGGACGTAGGCACGTTGCCAAACCTCGTTAAATCTGGTGTGTTCTTTCTTATTTACTTTCTTGCAAGTTTTATCTTTTATTTGCGGTGATTTTTCTACTTTTCTACTCTCAAACACAAGGTCCGGAAGGGCATGAATTCGATTTGATTGTTTCCAATCCCCAATAACTGGTATCAGAGCTTCGTTCAGAAGGTTTGTGTGAGAGCCATGGCAGAGGAAAGCAAATCTAAGATTGAGAAGTTTGACGCCTCAGACTTCGCCTACTGAAAATCGCAGATGGAGGACTATCTGTACCAGAAGGATTTGTATCGACCGTTGATGGGCAAAGTTAAAGGAAAGAAGAAAAAAAATCAGACGAGAAGTGGGAGATACTGGATAGGAAGGCTCTAGGGCAAATCTGGTTGTTGCTCGCCAAGACAGTCGCATACAATATATTGAAGGAGAAGACGATGGTAGGGCTTATGGAAGCGCTTGCGAAGATGTACGAGCAACCGTCAGCCACAAACAAGCTGCATCTTGTCAAAACACTTTTTAACCTTAAGATGGCAGAAAGATGTTCCTTCACAATGCACATCAACGAGTTCAATACGATTGTCAATCAACTTATCTCCGTGGACATCACGTTTGATGACGAAGTACAGGCCCTATTGATCCTATTATAGTTGCCAGATAGTTGGCAGATTATGTGACCGTAATTAGTAATTCGACGGGGAAGGAAAAGTTAAAGCTGATCAAGGTTGTTAGCATGATTCTATCCGAGGAGGTTAGAAGAAAATCGTCTGAATCAGGAGGTTCAGGATCAGCCCTAAATCTCGAGCAGAGAGGCAGAAACCAGAAGAAGGGTAACCAGAACAGGAATCGATCGAAGTCAACCAAGAAGATGTCAAACTCAAAAGTTAGACCTATCAAAGGGAAGTGTTAAAACTACGGCCAGGATGGCCATATGTCTTCAGCCTATAAAATGTTGGACCCTAGAGGGGGGGTGATTAGGGTCTTATGCTAATCTAATTCGATTTAAATGCCAATTAAAATTAATTAACAAGTTATCCTAGCAAGTATGAAATACAATAAAATATGTGAGCTAGGATAAGCAATATGAACAAGGGATATATCCTAGCAATGAGATATACTATGAGTTATATGCAAGGATAAAAAACTAAGGGAGATATAAACATAAACAAGATAAACAAGATAGTGGATAATATGAACTAAGAGCAAATGACAAAGGCGATATAAACAATAGGCATGAATGTAAAAGAACGCCAATGACAAAATCAAACACACGATATGATCACGGAGTTCGGACCTTCCGTCCTACATCTCCGCTCCCCACTCCCGGGGAGAATTCCACTATCACAACCGGGTTTTCTACGTTCACCCGAACAACGTTTATACCTCACAATTTCTCTCACGGAGTTCAGTCCCCACAACCTATGTCTCCGCTCCTCACCTCGAGGAGATCTCCACTCACACTCTCACAATGTGGCTACACTCCACCCTCACAATACGGTTTTCTAGCTAACCGAAAACTTTACAACACTCTCAAATAATAACAAATGATTTGTTCTCTAATACAAGGCGAGAACTCAATTAAGCACAACTCAATGTCACAATCTCTCACAACCCCAAATATATTATGAATGCAAATACAATAAGCTCAAAGTGGGTGTGTGTAACAATGAGTGAAATCAAAATCAAACTAAACTCAAATATAAAATCTAGCTTAAGAACAATGATAATCAAGTAAGTATATAAATGTAAAGCTAGAGTTTGAGTTTAGAAAACTTCTCAAGATCAAGATGGAGAGATGGAGATTTGAGGCCCAAACAAGAAGATAATCCCCTCCACTTGTGAAAGCTAAAACTGCTTTAAACCAAACCCTTAAACAAGCTTAAACTCTTTTTAAAACCCTTGTTAAAAACTTCTTGGTTTTTTTGAAAACTGAGATCAAAGAGAGTTTTTATAGCCTCCAAAACCTCAGCCAAAAACCCCAAACAAAATGACCAAAAAACCATTCTGTAACGGCTCTAAAAAGAGCCGTTGGAACTACAGCGGTCGATCGATAAAAATCGCGGTCGACCGCGAACAAGGTCAGAAACTCAGGAGACATCCAGAGAGTTCGTCGGTCGACCGGCGGAAATATCAGTCGACCGGCGGTACTGTAGCAGGTATATCCGATTTTATAAAATCGGTTAAAAATAGTAAAACAGCTCCAAAATTATGAAATTTTGAGAGAATGTTCTAGACATGTATAAAAACATGTTAGAGAAAGAATTTCTGAAAAAGAATATCCCAGTTGAGAGAAATAAATATTTGAACACAGAAATACAGTTTCTGAAAATCTGCTGTGATACACGATTTTGTAAAATCAATTAGGCACAGTAAATCAACTCCAAAAATAGTAAAATTTTGAGGAAAGTTTCTAAACATGTAGATAAACATGTCAAAGAAAGAATTTATTGAATATTTTGTGAAAAACACTGTATTCTGCAAAAGCACTAAAAGACGTATATATGAAAAACATGTGATTGTTATTTTTGACTCAAAACAAGTTTTGAAAACTTATGGAATATTTATATGGACATAATAAAAGTTGTTTATGGTGTAAATATAGTCCAAAACTTATTTTGCATAAAAACACTTATAGTTACGAAAAACACAAATATATATGTGTGTGTATGTTTGAGCTTGAAGTATTAACAGACATAATATAAGCCCTAAACTAATTTACCCAAGCTTGATTGGTCTTCAATATGCTTGACTTTGTAATCTCGCGGATGAAGCTTGAACTTGATCTTTAACTTTGAATTGCAAGGCTTCACTCCACTATTCCGCCAACCTCCATTGGATATCATCGTTGAAGCTCTATTCCATCCATCCTCCAACTATGTTGTTTGTCTATAATAAATAAGAAAACACATAATACTAGACAAACAACATTAGTGGTAAATTGTTTGTTAAACATCATCAAAACAAGAAGGCCAACATAAAGTACAAAAGAAGGATGTGAATGAGCAGGAGGTTTATCTCGTGCAAGATGCATTGATCCTTGCTATGGATAGCGATTCAGATTCATTGGTTATTAATTCGGGAGTCTCGTTCCACACCACTGCCAATAAGAAGCTTCTTCATAACTATATAGCCGGGAACTTTGGAAAAGTATGCTTGGGGGATAATGAACCATGTAGTGTTGTTGGAAGAGGTGATGTACAAATACAGCTGAAGGGCTCTAAGTGGAATCTCTAGAATGTATATTGAAGCTAAAGAGGAATCATATTTCGGTTGGCCAGCTTGGAGCGGAATGCTATGTTTTAACATTCACCAGGAATTCATGGAAAATATCCAACGGCACGATGGTGGTTGCCCGAGGTAACAAAACAGGAACTCTCTACCTCACCACACATGCGAGTGACACCCTCATAATTGTAGTTGGCAAGGAGAGTGCGGATCTGTGGCACAATAGGCTAGGACACATGAGTGAGAAGGGGATGAAAATTATACATCACTCGAAAAGTAAATCGGCATCAATTCAGTGGAAGTTGGTGCTTGTTGAAAGCACCCTAAGGAGGGGGGTGAATAGGGTTATTGCTAATCTTATTAGATATAACAAATATATCCTAGCAAGATAGATATTCGATTGAATTAAAGTAAGGATATATATGCAAAGGGTAAAATAAACAAGAAACAAAATAAAATAAATAGTGGACACAAGGAGCAAATCAAACACAATGATATGATCACGGAGTTTGGTCCTTCCGACCTACGTCTCCGCTCCCCACTCCCGGGGAGAAATCTACTATCACGACATACCCGGTTTGGAAGCTGTAACTTCTCTACATACTCGGTTTTTTAGCTCACCGAAAACTCTACAAGTCACTCACAATGTACATACACAAACTACAACCTCAAGCCTCACGTATCGCCTCCCTCAAGTGCTCGGCTTTACTACCTCTCTCTAGAATTTACTACTGATGTCACTCCTCTTAGTATCGACTACGTCCTCACCACACACTTTTCTCGGTGTAAATGTGTATTACAAAGTGATACTCTCACAATAAGGCTTAATTATAAGATTTGCTCTCTATAATAGATGAGAACACAATTTTGGCTCACACTCAAGGTTACACTCACCACAAACTCAAATTATACAATATGTGAAGATACTTAAGCTCAATGGTTGTGTGTACAAGCAATGAGAAAATCAAATATAAACTCAAATAAATCTAACAAATATGAATATAACAATTAAAGCATAAACAAGCTAGAGATATGAGTTGAGAAACACTTCTAATAACAAGAGAGAGGGTTCGAAGATTGAAAGCCCAAACTGAAATTGATCTCCTCTTCTTGTAAAATAATCTTCACAAAACTGATTTTGTAAATAAACACTTAAAACAAACTAAAACTCTTTTTAAACTTGTTTTAAATCATTTTCTTCTTAGTTCAGAAGTGAAATGATATAGGGTATATATAGGATGAAGAAACAAAGTTCAAAATCCAAGTGAAATCCAACAAAAATAAAAAAAACAAAAACTGAAAAAATAGCCGTTACAGGCCATCAGTCGACTGACGAGTTGGATCAGTCGACTGATGAGCTGACCGTTGTAGGCGTTTACCAGCTCATCAGTCGACTGATGGATCATCAGTCGACTGGTTAGTCGATCGAAACAAAACAGAAACCTTTTGATGATTGTAGGCACTTTCATCAGTCGGCACATCATTCGACTGACATCATCAGTCGACTGACCAGTCGACTGATAACAGGTTATCAGCCTGAATTGAATAGTATAAACAAAATTCAAACCTTTTTTAAAAATATCAAATAAATTCAGAAAAATGTAAAACTTTGAGAAATGATTGTAAGCATGATAATAAACATGTTACAAAAAGAATCAATTTGCATTTTCCATTTTTAAAATCTCATTATTTTGTAAAATCACATAAGTATGAACATGTTGAAAACTTGATTTTGCTAGAATGACTTAAACAAAACTTTGAAACACTTTAGAATGGATTTATAGACTTACACAATATATGAAAATAGTGTAAATAAGTCTTCAATTCATAAACATAATATTTTGCAAATTCAATAGAGTATGAAACACATAAATGTGAAAATAAAGATATAAATTCATAAACATAATATTTTGCAAATTCAATAGAGTATGAAACACATAAATGTGAAAATAAAGATATATATTGCTTTCATATCTATATAGCTAAACCAAAACAACTTATGCACATAGAAACTAAATAAGTATTATATATTTATTTGTTTGCAAAAACTTTTATGGATAAAACACATAAACCATTAATTGTGTGTGTATAATATCGAGCTTAAGGTATTAACACACAAAGTATAAACCCTAAACTAATTTACCCAAGCTATGAGATCTTCAATATGCTTGACTTGGTTGCGGATGAAGCTTGATCTTGAATATGACTTGATGTGCAATGGCTTCATTCTGATATTCCGCCAACCTCCATTTGATGTGATCGTGAATGCTCGATTTCATCCATCCTCCAACTTGGATCTTATGTAGAATACCTTAAAAAAATAAATACAACACTCGACACACATTGTTAGAAATTGTTTGTAATCATCAAAACAAGATTAGGGAGTAGGCTCATAACCATGAGACCTAACAAGGCTAACAATCTCCCCTTTTTTTATGATGACAAATAATCTACACAAAGAGATATAAAATATGCATGATACATAAAAGAATATGTAAATTATAAACATCATGCATAAAACCAAAGCTATACCCCCCCCCCCCCCCCTTTGGCAACATCAAAAATGAGGGAAACAACAAGAATGAACAGAGCGAAATCTCCCCCTATCATAAAGTATAGGTGAGTATATACAAAAATTAGAAGGATATGGGGAAGGCTCCCCTATAAAAAAGCCATATAGAAAATATGCAATGATGAGCATGGTAAATAAATGTGAGTAAGCATGGATATAGAATATCCTACACACAACTCACATTAAAAAAGACCAAGTGACCACATATATGTATTGTTAAGTAAAGAGTCACAAGTGTCTAAAACATAGATATATATCCATAGGATATATATCAAAAACAATAAAAAATTCTAAAAATAAAAGTCAAGGATTTAAAATACAAATATCAAGAATCAAATGATTTGTTAATAATTTAAAAAGAAAATTTATAAGTTATCAAACCATAAATTATGATTTATTTGAGAACATATATAAATACATTATTATGAGAATGATGTCTCAATACATAGAAACAAAGTATAAGTTCATATAAATACATTATTATGAGAATGATGTCTCAATACATAGAAACAAAGTATAAGTTCATGAAAACTTATAAAAACCAAAATCATGAGAATGATGTCTCAATACATAGAAACAAAGTATAAGTTCATGAAAACTTATAAAAACCAAAATCTTTTTCATGAAAATTCATGAATCCAAGAAAGGCAATAAGAATAGTACTAAAAGAGAGTCCAAAAGAGAGTTCATGAAAAGCATAAAGTATCATTTTAACAAAAATGATTGAGCAAATGCATGATTCAAATGACAAACATGCAAAAAAAATCTCTAAGCAAAGAGGTTAGGCAAAGATGTCCACTAAAAAGGATTTTTGTATTAATGTAAATAATGGACACATCTTTCGTATATATATGATCACAAAGAAAATTTGTCGAAACATTTATAAGTTTTATTCATAAAGATCAAATATTAGTATGCTTTGGATAAATACATAAAAGATCAATATACTAATTTTCAACAAAAACAAGAAAACTTGTTTCAACCCATATGAGTACCCGGTGAACATGATATGAAGTAAAAGATTAATAAATCCGGAGGGTTGCTAAAACATGTAATCTCTCATATGTAAATACAAAATAAAGTATATATCTAAAAAGTGTTTGATCAATAGAAGAAATACTTTTTATAAAACTTGATCAAACCATATAAGAAATACATTATAAACCACAAGCAAATGATCTGAAAGCTCAAACACATAAATATCATCATAAGAGTATTTTATAATGATCCCATAAATACAAACACATTGCTCAAACTTAAAAATTAAAAACAAGATATGCTAACAAAAATGTTATTTTAGTATAGAAAAAATCATCTTGATAAAAATTGTATCAATTCATAAAAGATAAAAACATGAAAGTCTATGAAAGAGAATCATGAAAAAATATGAATGATAACTTTTCAAATCAAATACCAAGTATAAAATTATTTTTAATTTTGTTTATAAAACTTAAAAATCGTCTTTAAGAACATGAAAAACTAAAAAGCAAAAGAATTTATTCTTAAAGATCAAACATATTTTGGTACCCAATTACTCTTGGTACCAAAAAGTCTAGGGACATTACCCCTATTATTAAAACTTAAAGCCCTAGGGTTATGATCCATTTTTAGCATATTTTGTGCACTGATACGGTCAAAACAAAAATTATATACATGACATTTACGATTGTAATATGTGCAATATAAAGGTTGAAAAGATTTGTGTTGACCAATTTGTTATACACGGAGATCATTTGCAAATATAGATTTTTCTTTAAAATTATTTTGCAAACGGGAAGTTCTTCTCAAATCAAAACAAAACTTAGTCAAATGATCAAAACGACCACAAAAATCATGTTATACACATGGTATGTTTATGATATTCAATATGTGCATATGCATGTGTATGAGATGAAGTAGCTTGATGGGATGCACAAGGATCAATATTTTTAGGCGTAATAGATTTTTGTGTATCATAACAAAATTTAGCAATATGGCATTTTCGGCCGTAAATAGTGCACTTATAAATTTTGTTATACTTGTGTGCATAGTGAATAGGTTTCTTGGAAACATTTTTGTGGGACTTTACACACAAGTCCATAAGTTTTTCATTATTGACAATGCATGTATTTAATGTTGAATCCAAAGATGATATGCGTTTTTTTATTTGATTCAACTCATCATTTGAAATATGTACATTGTCACAAGAAGTAGAACAAACAAGAGTATCTAATTTATTTTTATTAGTCTCTACTTCTAACATGGCATTATTCTTATCATGAGTCAAACGTGTAATATCCAATCTTGATTTTTTATTGCATTCTTTAATATTAACATTTTCATTTGCAATAAAATCAAACTTAGATACAAGGGATTCATGATCGGATTTTAATTGAACATGCTTGCTTTTTAAATCTTTAAAATTATGTTGTAAATTCTTATGGTCATGCAATAATTTCTTAAATTCATGTGCGAGTTCATCAAAAGTAAAATCATCATTATTACGGACCCGCATACCTCACTAGAGCTATCGCCTAGTAGTCGTGTACATAAAGATGATGTTTCTTTTGAACTTGAAGTCGAATCCTCCAAATATTGTCGGATTGCCTCCAAGTCCCATTAATGTGCTTCTATTAATTTTTATAACATATAAGCACTATCAAAAGAATCAAGTTTGTTAGCAAAAGATAAGCCAAAGGTATCAATTAGAAATTCTAACAAGGACTTGTTCAGAACAAACAATCTATTATCATTATTACTCCACTTGGTTTTCTCCGAAGTGGGTACAGTATAAGTGCAATCAATAATTTTCCATATATTGACATTTGTAGATCTAGCAAAAAGGTTAAATCTAGCACACCATTATTCATAGGGAAAATTACTGAATCTAGGAGCAATATTAATAGAATAACCAAGACTAGGTGTACCGTGCATATCCATGATATATGAGCAAGCAAAATATATAATATCAAAATAAGATTAACGACAATATTAAAGCTTGGACTATTAACTCAAGGTGATTAAACCTTAAATCAAGAGTACCAAGCTCTGATACCAGTTGAAAACACCCTAGAGGAGGGGGTGAATAGGGTTATTGCTAATCTTATAAGATATTAATGCCGATTAAAACTTATTAACAAATATATCCTAGCAAGATAGATATTTGAATGAATTAAAGCAAGGATATATATGCAAAGGGTAAAATAAACAAGAAACAAAATAAAACAAATAGTGGACACAAGAAGCAAATCAAACACAATGATATGATCACGGAGTTTGGTCCTTCCGACCTACGTCTCCGCTCCCCACTCCCGGGGAGAAATTCACTATCACAATGTACATACACAAACTACAACCTCAAGTGTTGGTCCTCACGTATCGTCTCCCTCAAGTGCTCGGCTTTACTACCGCTCTCTAGGCTTTACTACCGACGCCACTCCTCTTTGTTAGACCCTAGAGAGGGGGTGATTAGGGTCTTATGCTAATCTGATCTGATTTTATGCCAATTAAAAACTGATTCAAACTATTCTTCTTACAAGATAGATATACAATATGTTATAAGCAAGAATAAGCAATATGAGCAAATGAATATATCCTAGCAATGAGATATACTATGAAATATATACAAGGATATATAAACTAAGCAAATGAATATATCCTAGCAATGAGATATACTATGAAATATATACAAGGATATATAAACTAACACAATGGTGAAATAAACAATCTACAAATGTGATAGGGAAATTTACGATGGCTACAAGAATGTAATGAACACTAAGCACAAATAAAACGCCAAAGCAAACTCAAACACAAGCAAATGATCACGGAGTTCGGACCTTCCGTCCTGCGTCTCCGCTCCCCACTCCCGGGGAGAAATCCACTATCACGATCGGGTTTTCTACGCTCACCCGAATAACGTTTACAACCACACTATGTCAGTTTTCAACGCTCACCGATCAACGTACACAATCACTCACAATGTCGGTTTTTAACGTTTACCGATCAACGTATACACTCACACTCACAATGTCGGTTTTTAACGTTCACCGATCAATGTCCACTCCTCACACTCACAATGTCGGTTTTTAACGTTCACCGATCAATGTCCACTCCTCACACTCGGTTTTCTAGCTAACCGAAAACTTTACAATCTCACACTCGGTTTTCTAGCTAACCGAAAACTTTACAATCTCACAATTGTAACAAATAATAAATTTGTTCTCTATAATAGATGAGAACTCAATATAGCTCACTCTTAATTGTTACAACTCCCCACGATCCAAATTATACTATGAATGTAAATACAATAAGCTCAGTGGTTGTGTGTGTAAGCAATGAGAAAATAAAATCAAATCTAAACTCAATATAAAAACTAGCTATAAAGAATGATAATCAAATAACTAAGCAACATGTAAAGCTAGATAGAGTTTAGAAAACTTCTCCAATAAATAATAAGAGAGAGAGATGGATTGAAGCTCAAATATCAATGAATTGATCTCTACTTCCTCTTGTAGAATTCTTCACAAACCAAACCCTTAAACAAACTTAAAACCAAACTTAAATTCTTTTAAAACTTGTTTAAAACATTTCTTGGATTACTATAAGAACTAAGGTATAAAAAGGGTATTTATATGAAACCCCAAAGCCAAGAGAAAACCAAGAAAAGACCAAAAAACCAGCTCAACAACGGCTCTGGAAACTAGCCGTTGGAGCAGATTTGACAATGCGGCAGTCGACCGCGGCGGCGAAAGTTATCAAAGGAGAGAAAACTTCCAGAGAGTTTGACGGTCGACCGTGGCGGTCGATCGTGGGAATTTTCAGCTTGACGGTCGACCGTGACGGTCGACCGTGAAAGTTTCTGCTATAACCTGAGGGAAAAACAAAGGCGCGGTCGATCGTGGCGGTCAACCGTGAACTGATATATGAAATTTTTAGGTTTGAAAACAGTTTGCTGATTTTAAAACACTGTTTAAAAACATCAAATAAATTCAGAAAAATATAAAACTTTGGGGAATGATTGTAGACATGATAATAAACATGCTATAAAGACTGGTTTGTAAAAAGGACTTCCCAAATGAGAAATATCATTATTTTGCAAAATAGTCCAAAACATAAAAATGTGAACACATGAGTTTTGACATTTTAGTTTAACCATGTTTTGAAACATTACAAAATGATTTTATAGACTTAAAGAAAGATATAAACTATTGTTATGAAGTCTATAAATAATGAATATAATATTTGTACAAGTACAATAGGATATGAAACATATGAGTATGTATATGAATATATATTTGTTTCATATCTATGAAATTAAACTAAAACAACTTATCCACATATATATATATATATATATACATAGAAACCAATAAAATGTGTGTGTGTATGATTAAGCTTAGAGTTCTAACACACATAATATAAAACCTAAACTAATTGTTACCCAAGCTTGATCTTGATCTTCATTGTAGCTCAACTTGGTAAACTAGGATGAAGCTTGTAATTGGATCTTTAACTTGATAGCAAGGCTCCACTCCACTATTCCACCAACCTCCATTGGATATATTCGTTGAAGCGCAATTCCATCCATCCTCCAACTCATTATTTACCTAGAATAAATACGAACACACAAACACTAGACAAACAACATTAGAAGTAAATTATTTGTTAAACATCATCAAAACAAGAAGGCCAACAATCTCCTCCTTTTTGATGATGACAAACAATTTACAAAAAGAATATATGCATGAAAGGAAATGAATATACAAAGTATAATATATCATGCATATAAATAAGAAATTTCTCCCCTTTTGACAACATCAAAAAGGGGAAAACACAAAGAATGAAGAGAGCGAAAGCTCCCCCTACATATAAACATGGGTGAGTATAAATATAGAAAGATATAGGGATTGCTTCCCTTTGTAGGCTGTCTAAAAATTACTACAGATAGCTTATCTCCATCAAACACCAATGATAAAAGTTATAATCTGACGACTTTCAGAAGGTTACAATTTGAAGACTTTCACGTAGATCGATGAAGGTTACGATCTAACGACCTTCACAACAACTGATGAAAGCGCTAATCAACAACCTTCATAATCAACATCGGGAGTTACAATCTGACGACTCTCACATATCAAAGAGTTAAAGCAAAGATTACAAAACGACTATCTTTACAATGCTTTGATAGAAAAAGACTACAAATCGACGGTCTCTTCAAACCAAGACGTGGAAGTCCTCCCTGCGTACCATTATCAAGACGCAACACCAATTTGACCGTGGATGCAGGTCAAACCTGGCTGCAAACGTAGCTCACATTCAGCTTCAGACGCTACAAATGCAGCTCAGATCCAGCTGCCAACGCAGCTTATGTTCGATCGCAAACGCAGCCTCTGAAAGCTGCCAACGCAGCTTTCATCCGCTGCCAAACGCAGCTTATGTTCGATCGCAAACGCAGCCTCTGAAAGCTGCCAACGCAGCTTTCATCCGCTGCCAAACGCAGCTTCCAACAAACAGCCAAATGAGCTTTTAGCTGCTGTGTCCGAGCTTTCAGACACTGCGTTCAAGCTTCCAGACAACGCGTTTGAACGCAGAATTAACACCAGAACGTGGATTTTGCATTTGACTCATTCAAACACGAGCTGAACGGTTTCAAAACTGTTTTCCACGATCTGAGGGGACCACAACTCCACTCAGGAGTGATTTAAGGGGCGGTTACATCCCATTAGCCCCACTTAGAAGCGAATTAAAGGGGACAGTTACACCACTTAATCCCTTATAAATAACTAAGAAATCAGCTTAGTTCGGAGGTTGGATCTTTCATCCTTCTTTTTGGTAGCAAAGAAGAGATATTTGGGGGAAATTGCTGGAGCTTTGGAGATCAGTAATAGGAGCTTTCTTCATGCTTGGCTTATAGACCGATTTCGGTTAAATCAACTCTTTCATAGAGTTTCAAACTCGTTCAGAGTTCTCCACAACATCAAATCGTGAGGAGAAGACCATGTTTTAGTGAATCAAGACATTCGGATCGTCAACGGAGAGCAAACTCGACGCGAGCATTCGAGGGAGGCACTCCATCGCCACCGTGAAAAACCCAGAATTAAACAAAGGGGAGAATTCAGATCATTCTCTTCTCTTTTGTAATCAGGAAATCTAATTGTAATTAAGATTAAAAGAATACAGATCAATTTTCCTTTATTTCTTTTTTACTTCAAATTTTCCACCAAACACCCCTATCAAAATGCCATACTAAAAATATTCAATGAATGCTAAGGCATACATATGTGAGCAAGCAAGAAACATGCTAAATACAACTCACATACAAAAAGACAATAAGGACACATATAAATATATCAATATGAAAAAGTATCTCAAATGTACAAACATAAAAACAATGTATAAAATAGATTTATGAAATCACAAGAAAGAAGACATGAGAATCATGTAAGAAGTTTCCAAATGAAAACAAATCAACCAATGAAATCATAAATCACAAGTAAATCATATAAGAACATAAAACCAAATCATCATTGATTTTCAAAAATGAGAGAGGCAACCATATCTTGCTCCTGAGCTAGTATCAACCCATATAAACATTTTAGCACCCGATAAACAAGATTTAGGAATAAACACCCAATGAATCCCAGCGGGGGTTATATAAAAGCAAACCTCTCCAGAAAATTTAAACTAATAATCATGAAAACAAAAGAATTAATCAAGGAAAAATTGTTTTCATAACCAAAAAATTTTTAAGACATAATTTTCAAAACCAAGAAAAGGAAAAATAAGAACACTAAAATTCTTGGTTTAAAAATTAAATTTGTTTTGATACCCAAGAACTCTTGGTACCAAAAGATTTAGGGACATGATCTCTATCATTTAAGCTCAAATCCCTAAGGTTATGAACCCGTTTGGGCACATGTAGTGCACTAACACGGTCAAAGCAATAATCACTCAAATAACCATTCCGATTGCAATTTGTGCAATAAAAGAGATCCATTTGTTTTTGTAGACCATTAGCTCATGCACGGGAATCATTTGCAAATAAAGATTTTTCTTTTAAATTATATTGCAAATGAGAAACATTATTAAACAAAGGTGGTTTACTTGAGAAATTTGACAAGTTTGAATATTTTTTCAAATCATAACAAAACTTCGCCAAATAGCCAAATCTACCACAAACATCACATTTAAAAACATGTGGTCTACTAGAAACATTTGGCAAATAAAATTTCTTTTTCAAATCAAAATAATATTTTGCCAAGTGACCAAAACAACCACAAAGATCACACTTGAACACACTAGCATGCTTATGATGAAGTTTGTGAGAATGAGCATGTGAATGTGTAAGTGTACAAGATGAAGAAGCTACATGAGATGCACAAGGAACATTAGAATTCTTATGTTTGTGTGCATCATAGCAAAATTTAGCTAAATAACCTTTTCGGCCGCAAATAGAGCATTTGTAAATTTTGCTATATATGTGTGCATAATGAGTAGATGATGACTTAGACTTGGTACACATATCCATAAGCCTCTTATTATTATTAATGCATATTTTTAAAGTTGAATCTAAAGATAAAATACGATTATTCATAAGATTCAAATCTTTATTTTTAGGCACATATGCATTTTTATTAGAAGTAGAACATAAATAGTCATTTATAAAGGAAGCAGTATCATTTTGTATGTTCTCTACTTCTAACATGATTATCTCTTTCATGAGTTAAACTAGCAACATTTGAAGTTAAAGAAACATGATCCAATTTTAATTTTTTATTGTTTTTTTAAGGATCATATTTTTATTAGAAATAGTTTCAAACTTAGATGCTAACAACTCATGATCGGATTTCAAATCCTCATGCTTGCTTTTTAAATCAACAAAATCATTTTGCAATTTCTTATATGCATGAAATAATCTTTCACTAGCACAAGCAAGTTTATCATTAGGTAAATCATTAATAGATTCGAACTCGCAAACCTCACTAGGGCTATCGCCTAGTGCGCGTGTGCATGACGCTCCTTTTGAACTTGAAGCGGGATCCTCCAAAGCTTGTCGGATCGCCTCCAAGTCCCTTTGATGGGCTTCAATAAGTTTCCATAAGGTGTAAGCACTATCAAAATGAACAAACTTGTTAGACAAAGATGAATCAAATGCATTATGTAAGAATTCCAACAAGAGCTTGTTCATAATAAATAATCTTTTATCATTTTTATTCCACTTGGATTTCTCCAATGTGGGCACAATATAAGCAAAATCAATGACTTCCCATAAATTGATATTTTTAAATTGAACAAATATTTTGAATCTAAAACACCATTGAGCATAACGGAAAACATTGAATTTAGGAGCAATACTAGAATCATAGCCTAAACAAGATACATAATTCATATCCATAATTTATAAAAAATATGCAAGCAAGATACAAATGCAATCAAAACAATATTAGCACAAAAAAATAACTTGGATCTTTAACTCAAGGTGATTAGACCTTAAATCAAAGAGCACCAAGCTCTGATACCAATTGTTAGACCCTAGAGGGGGGTGATTAGGGTCTTATGCTAATCTAATCTGATTTTATGCCAATTAAAAACTAATTTAAACTATTCTTCTTGTAAGATAGATATACAATATGTTATAAGTAAGGATAAGCAATATGAGCAAATGAATATATCCTAGCAATGAGATATACTATGAAATATATGCAAGAATATATAAACCAACACAAGGGTGAAATAAAAAATCTACAAATGTGATAGGAAAATTTACGATGGCGACAAGAATATAATGAACACTAAGCACAAATGAAACATCAAAGCAAACTCAAACACAAGCAAATGATCACAGAGTTCGGACCTTCCGTCCTATGTCTCCGCTCCCCACTCCCGGGGAGAAATCCACTATCACGACCGGGTTTTCTTGGATTGCTATAAGAACCGAGATATAAGGGGGGTATTTATATGAAATCCCAAAGCCAAGAGAAAACCAAGAAAATACCAAAAAACCAGCTCAACAACGGCTCTGGAAACTAGTCGTTGGAGCAGATTTGACAGTACGGCGGTCGACCGTGGCGGTCGATCGCGAAGGTCATCAAAGCAGAGAAAACTTCCAGAGAGTTCGACGGTCGACCGTGGCGGTCGACCGTGTGAATTTTTAGCTTGACGGTCGACCGTGACGGTCGACCGCGAAAGTTTCTGCTGTAACCTGAGGGGAAAACAAAGGCGTGGTCGACCGTGGCAGTCGATCGTGAACTGATATATGAAATTTTCAGGTTTGAAAACAGTTTGCTAATTTTAAAACACTATTTAAAAATATCAAATAAATTCAGAAAAATATAAAACTTTGAGGAATGATTGTAGAGATGATAATAAACATGAAAATATCATCATTTTACAAAAATAGTCCAAAACATGAAAATATGAACACATGAGTTTTAACATTTTAGCTTAACCATGTTTTGAAACATTACAAAATGATTTTATAAACTTAAAGAAAGATATAAACTATTGTTATGAAGTCTATAAACAATAAATATAATATTTTCACAAATACAATAGAATATGAAATATATGAGTATGTATATGAATATATATTTGTTTCATATCTATGAAATTAAACCAAAACAACTTATCCACATAGAAAACAAACATGTATACATAATTTTCAGAATTTATTTGTAAAAACTTTGATTGTGGATAAAACTAAAAACCAAGATGTATATGTATATATAACTATATATATATACATAGAAACCAATAAAATGTGTGTGTGTGTGTGTGTGTATGATTGAGCTTAGAGTACTAACACACATAATATAAAACCTAAACTAATTGTTACCCAAGCTTGATCTTGATCTTCATTATAGCTCAACTTGGTAAACTAGGATGAAGCTTATAATTGGATCTTTAACTTGATAGCAAGGCTTCACTCTACTATTCCACCAACCTCCATTGGATATATTCATTAAAGCGCAATTTCATCCATCCTCCAACTCGTTGTTTGCCTAGAATAAATACGAACACACAAACACTAGACAAACAACATTAGATGTAAATTGTTTGTTAAACATCATCAAAACAAGAAGGCCAACACTCTTGGTATCGACTACTTTCTCACCACACACTCTTCTCGGTGTAAATGTGTATTACAAAGTGATACTCTCACAATAAGGCTTAATTACAAGATTTGTTATCTATAATAGATAAGAACACAATTTAGGCTCACTCTCAAGGTTACACTCACCACAACCCCAAATTATACAATATGTGAAGATACTTAAGCTCAATGGTTGTGTGTGCAAGTAATGAGAAAATCAAATATAAACTCAAATAAATCTAGCAAATATGAATATAACAATTAAATCAGAAACAAGCTAGAGATATGAGTTTAGAAACACTTCTCTAATAACATTAGAGAGGGATTGGAAGATTGAAAGCCTAAACTAAAATTGATCTCCTCTTCTTGTAAAACAATCTTCACAAAACTAATTTTGTAAACTAATACTTAAAACAAACTAAAACTCTTTTTAAACTTGTTTTAAAACATTCTCTTCTTAGTTCAGAAGTGAAATGATATAGGGTATATATAGGATGAAAAAACAAAGCTCAAAATCCAAGTGAAATCCTACAAAAAGACAAAAAAAAATAAAAACTAGAAAAATAGTCGTTACAGGCCATCAGTCGACTGACGAGTTGGATCAGTCGACTGATGAGCTGACCGTTGTAGGTGTTTACCAGCTCATCAGTCGACTGATAGATCATCAGTCGACTGATAGATCATCAGTCGATAGGTCAGTCGATAGAAACAAAACAGAAACCTTTTGATGATTGTAGGGACTTTCATCAGTCGACACATCAGTCGACTGACATCATCTATCGACTAATAACAGGTTATCAACCTGAATTGAATAGTAAAAACAAAATTCAAACATTTTTTAAAAATATCAAATAAATTTAGAAAAATGTAAAACTTTGGGAAATAATTGTAAGCATGATAATAAACATGTTACAAAAAGAATTTTTCAATTTGTATTTTCCATTTGTAAAATCTCATTATTTTACAAAATCACATAAGTATGAACATGTTGAAAACTTAATTTTGCCAGAATGACTTAAACAAAACTTTGAAACACTTTAGAATGGATTTATATACTTACACAAGATATGAAAATAGTGTAAATAAGTATTTAATTCATAAACATAATATTTTGCAAATTCAATAGAGTATGAAACACATAAATGTGAAAATAAAGATATATATTGCTTTCATATCTATATAGCTAAACCAAAACAACTTATGCACATAGAAAATAAATTAGTATTATATATTTATTTGTTTGCAAAAACTTTTATGGATAAAACACATAAATCATTAAATTGTGTGTATATAATATCGAGCTTAAGGTATTAACACACAAAGTATAAACCCTAAACTAATTTACCCAAGCTATAAGATGTTCAATATGCTTGACTTGGTTGCGGATGAAGCTTGATCTTGAATATGACTTGATGTGCAATAGCTTCATTCTGATATTCCATCAACCTCCATTTGATGTGATCGTGAATGCTCGATTCCATCCATCCTCCAACTTGGATCTTGTGTAGAACACCTAATAAAAATAAATACAACACTCGACACACATTATTAGGAATTGTTTATAATCATCAAAGAAAGATTAGGGAGTAAGTGTTGGACCCTAGAGGGGGGTGATTAGGGTCAAGAGGCTCTAATATGCAATAAAAATTAAGCACAAGCAAACCACAAAACAGTAAAGCAATTAAAGTAAGAGAGATAGGGTTAGGAGTTCGTTATCCTTGACGCGCGATGTGTTGACGAGGTTCGGCCCTCTGGCCTACGTCCCCGCTCCCCACTCTCGAGGAGAAATCCACTACCCACCCGGTTTGGAAGCCGGAACTTCGTCTACACAGTGATCCCACACGATCTCTCTCACTACACAGGTTGATCTCAACAGATCACACTCCCTCACAGTTGATCTACACAAGATCTCACTCACACAGCAGAAGAAAAGATGCAAGAACCTCTCTTTACACAGCCCCTATAGCAAAGAGAAGGTTTACTGAAGCTGGGAAGTGAATCACACTTAAAACAGAGAGAAAACAGGCTTTGAAAATTTTTCTCAGGAAACAGAAAGCTCTCTCTAGTTTTTGCAAACGTTAGGGCTGAGGAAGAAGAAGAAGTCTGGGGGGGTTTTTATAGAAGAAATTAAATCATTTTAAAACAAAACTCAATCTTCCCATTTAGGAAGATAATCTTCTTTTCAGATTGTTAGCTCAGACTGTGCCAAACACTATTAAGTAAAAGCACAACAAACGAGGCAAAACGACCGTTTAAAAAAGTCGCGGTTGACTGAAGGAAATTTCAATCGTCCGAAATAAACCTTCGGTCGACCGAAAAACTTAGTCGGTCGACCGACCAAAAAATTCGGTCGACCGCCAGGCACTATGGAAACTTAGAAAACAAACAGAGCCATCGTCGGTCGACCGGCACGGTCGACCGATTTGAAAATCGAGATTTCGGTCGACCGTACCGGTCGACCGACGACCTCTCTGGAAAATTCTGAGGAATGGTCATGGGAGCGGTCGACCGGACCGGTCGACCGCTTTCTGATATGTTTTTTTTTACCAACTTTAAATATTTGCAAAATATTTATTTGACCTCTGAAAATTCTGAAACTTTGTAAAATGTTTTTAATACTAAAAACAAACTGTTTAGAAAAGGAATTTTGCAGATAGGTCCTCATACTTGTGAAAAATAGTATTTTATGAAATACGCTCAAAAAAATAAATATGAAAATGTGTGTATGATATCCCAATAGCTTCAAGTGAAATCGATAACTCTTTGCCTACATTCTAGTACTAGAGAGGGAAACAAAAGAAAGCTAATATCCTTATATAGAGAGCAATACTTGAGCTTTGATATAGCTTGAATCGGATGAAGCTTGTATTCGAATTTGTCGTTCTTAAAATAACGTTGCTTCATCTCTTAGCCTCCTCCTCCTTTGGATATCTTCGTTGTAGCGTATATTCCATCCATCCTCCATTAATGGCACTAACGAGCTTAATAAAGGAGTTTGCTACATTTACACTCAATAAGCCATTAGTACCGATAATGGTGGTTGTAAAACATCATCAAAACATAAGGGCTAACAATCTCCCCCTTTTTGATGATGACAACCAACCATTATATAAGAGCAAAAAATAAAATAGCTTATAGATAGGTGCTCCCCCTATCTATGAGCTCCCCCTAAATATATGCAACAAATGAGGAGATTTCTCTCCCCCTTTGTCACCATAAAAAATGGGGTAAAGAGAAATGCTAAAAATCTTCATTGTCTTTAATTCTACAATGAGTAGAAATGTGTCCATGTCTCATACAATAGGTGCATACAAAATTTCTTTTGTATGTACGAATGTTGGAACTATGAAACCTATTTCTACCATGGTGATTGTAGTTGTCATAAGCATGAGTGGGTCTAGTTCTACAACCCTCAATTTCTAATTTTTCAATCTTTGATCTTAATTGCTTGTTCTCGAAATCGAGATCTCCTAGCAATTCATCTTTTAGAGCAAGAGAGGTTGTTAGTTGCTCTAGCTTAATATCACAAGAGGTATGCAATTTTTTGAAAGAAGAGTATTCTTTAGACATTCTTTTAAATTCAAAGTTCAACTCTTCTAATGCCATAGCTATGTCACATTGCATATAGAAAGATTCACTTTCGGCCTCGGATATTACCTCTTGTTCATTTGCCATGAAACAAACATTTGGGTCATGAAGAGCAAATTTGGCTCCTTCTTCATCACTATCCGAGTCACTTGGTTCGGATTCTTCCCATCCGGCATACATAGCCTTCTTCTTTTTGTACTTCATGTACTTTTCCTTGAGCTTGGGGCAATCCTTAGCGATGTGACCCGGTTCGTTGCATTCAAAGCATTTTCCTACACGAGATGAAAACTTGTTGTTAGATCGGGGATTAAATTTTTTGTTCATTTTGATAAGTCTAGAGATTCTTCTAGAGAGATGAGCCACTTCTCTAGAAAAATCAACTTCACTCTCCGACGACGAAGATGAGTTGTCACTAGCTCCCTTGAGAGCTATGGTCTTCAATTTTGGTGACGGCTCCTCAACTTCGCGTGATGACACTTCCTCCTTTTCCTTCCCCTTGAGCTTCTTCTCATGCACTTTGAGCTTTCCGATGAGGCTATCAAGAGCTAAGGTAGTGAGGTCATGAGCTTCCTCAATGGCCGTAGCCTTGGGTTCCCATGTCGGAGTCAAGGAGCGAAGTATCTTGTAATTCATCTCTTGAATGGATAATTGCTTATCTAGACCATGTAATTCATTGATGATATTAGTAAAACGAGAAAACATAGCATCAATGGATTCATTTGGAAGCATTTTAAATAGCTCATAATCATGCATAAGTCCACTAATCTTAGATTCCTTAACTTGGGGGGTTCCTTCATGTGTGACACATAATTTTACCCAAATTTCGTATGCGGTTGCACACGTGGAAACTCTATTATATTCATTAGGGGAAAGACCACAAATTAAGGCGTTCATAGCCTTAGCGTTGAGATTAGCTAGGTGCCTTTCTCCATCGGTCATGTTCCCGACTTTGGACTTTTCTTCATATTTCTCTTCTATGAGCTCTAGAATGTCAAGGTCTATGCAACGAAGGTAAATTCTCATCCTAGCCTTCCAATAAGCAAAATTAGTGCCGGTGAAGAGAGGTGGTCTAGTTGTGGATTGTCCTTCTAGCATATGCATATTCAAAGAGGCCTCCATTAGATCTTTTCTCTAAGGTTGTTAAACCAAAAACTGATATAGAGACCAAGCTCTGATACCAATTGTTGGACCCTAGAGGGGGGGTGATTAGGGTCAAGAGGCTCTAATATGCAATTTAAAACTCAGCACAAGCAAACCACAAAACAGAAGTGCAATCAAATAGAAAGAGATAGAGTTAGGAATCGTTATCCTTGACGCGCGATGTGTTAACGAGGTTCGGCCCGCTGACCTACGTCCCCGCTCCCCACTCTCGAGGAGAAATCCACTAACACATCCGGTTTGGAAGCCGGAACTTCGTCTACACAGCGATCCCACAAGATCTCTCTCTCACTACACAGTTTGATCTCACAGATCACACTCCCTCACAGTAGATCTCCACAGATCTCAACCACACAGCAGCAGAAGAAAAAACAAGCAAGAACCTCTCTTTACACAAGCCCCTATAGCAAAGAGAAGAGTACTGAAGCTGGGAAGTGAAACACACTTGAAACAGAGAGGAAAAACAGAGTTTTGAAAATTTTCTCAGGAAACAGAAAAAGCTCTCTGGTTTTCAAACGTTAGGGCTTAGAGGAAGAAGAAGAGGTCTGGGGATTTTATAGGAGAGTTTAAATCATTTTAAAACAAAAACAAATCTACCCAAATGAGATAATAATCTCTTCTTCAGACCCTCATCACAGACTGTGCCAATCACTAACAAGTGAAAGCACAGGGTTCGAGGCAAACGACCGTTTTAAAAAAGTCGCGGCTGAACAGAGGCAAAAATCGGTTGACCGAAGAAAATATCGGTCGACCGAAAAATACCTTCGGTCGACCGACCGAAAAAATCGGTCGACCGCCAGCAGCTAAGGAGTTTTGACAAAACATCCAGAGACTCATCGGTCGACCGGCACGGTCGACCGATTAAGGGTTGAGAAATTCGGTCGACCGTATCGGTCGACCGACGACACTCTGGAGACATAGAGAAGAAAGGTCATCGGATCGGTAGACCGGACCGGTCGACCGATTTCTGACATATTCTGAAATCAGGTTATTTGACCAAGTTGAAATATTTCCAAAATATTCATTTGACCTCTGAAAATTCTGAAACTTTGTAAAATGTTTTTAATACTAAAAACAAACTGCTTGGAAAAAGAATTTTGCAGATAGGTACTCAAACTTGTGAAAAATAGTATTTTGTGAAAAACGCTTAAAAGCACAAGTTTAAAAACGTGTGTGTGATTCCCAATAGCTTCAAGTAAACTCAGTAACTCTTTGCCTACATTCTAGCACTAGAGAGAAAAAACAAAAGAAAGCTAATATCCTCATATAGAGAGCAATATACTTGAGCTTTGATATAGCTTGAATCGGATGAAGCTTTTGATTGAATTTGTCGTTCTTGAAATAACGTTGCTTCATCTCTTGGCCTCCTCCTCCTTTGGATATCTTCGTTGTAGCGTATATTCCATCCATCCTCCGTTAATGGCACTAACGAGCTTGACAAATGATTTTACTACATTTACACTCAATAAGCCATTAGTACCGATAATGGTGGTTGTAAGAACATCATCAAAACATAAGGGCTAACAATCTCCCCCTTTTTGATGATGACAACCAACCATTATATAAGAGCAAAAATAAAATAGCTTATAGATAGGTGCTCCCCCTATCTATGAGCTCCCCCTAAATATATGCAACAAATGAGGAGATTTCTCTCCCCCTTTGTCACCATCAAAAATGGGGTAAAGAGAAATGCCAAATGCAAAATGCAACTAATCAAGCAAGCAATGTAGAACTTTCACATAGTGCATAAGCCCAAACCATTTCTTATGCGACAAAAATCATCCTCTCCAAGAGGCTTAGTAAATATATCCGCTAGTTGAGATTTGGTGTCAACAAATACTAGGGATACATCTTGTCTCTCTACATGATCGCGTAAGAAATGATGGCGCACGTCAATATGCTTAGTTCTAGAATGCAAAACCGAATTTTTGGAAATATTTATGGCACTTGTGTTATCACAAAAGATTTTAATATTTTGAAAATTCAAATCATAGTCAACTAAACTTTGTTTCATCCATAAAACTTGAGCACAACATAAGCCGGCGGCAATGTATTCCGCTTCCGTAGTGGACAATGCAACACAATTTTGTTTCTTGGAAGCCCAAGAAACAAGGGAATTTCCTAAGAATTGGCATGTTCCACTAGTACTCTTGCGATCTACCTTACATCCGGCAAAGTCGGCATCACAAAAACCATATAAATCAAAAGTGGTACTTTTTGGATAAAACAAACCAAGGTTAAAAGTTCCATTAACATACTTAATGATTCTTTTAACCGCAATTAAATGAGACGCTTTGGGAGAAGCTTGAAAACGTGCACATGCACATACACTAAACATGATGTCGGGTCTACTAGCGGTGAGATAAAGAAGACTACCTATCATACCTCGGTATAGTTTTTGGTCCACATCTTCACCACTCTCATCCGCATCAAGCTTAACACTAGTACTCATGGGAGTAGGCGCATGCTTAGAATTCTCCAACTTAAATTTCTTCACCAATTCCTTCGCATACTTGCTTTGTGAAATGAAGATCCCATCCTTAGTTTGCTTGACTTGGAGCCCGAGAAAGAATGTAAGCTCTCCCATCATACTCATCTCAAAGTGATCCTGCATAACTTTAGAAAATTCCTTGCACAAGGATTCATTAGTAGCACCAAAAATAATGTCATCCACATATATTTGAACTAAAATGAAATCATTTTTCCTTTTTCTCACAAAAAGTGTGTTATCAATAGATCCTTTTGAAAAACCATTTTCAACAAGAAAACTAGAGAGGCGAGCATACCAAGCCCTAGGAGCTTGTTTCAACCCATATAAGGCTTTTTGTACCCGGTAAACATGATTAGGAAAAGCATGATCTATAAAACCGGGGGGTTGCTCAACATACACTTCCTCTTCTATAAAACCATTTAAGAAAGCACTTTTGACATCCATTTGAAATAGTTTGAAATTTTTAAAACTAGCAAATGCCAAAAACATCCTAATAGATTCCAACCTTGCAACCGGTGCAAAGGTTTCATCATAGTCTATGCCCTCCTCTTGATTGTATCCTTGGGCAACCAAACGTGCTTTATTTCTAGTTACAATGCCATGTTCATCAAGTTTGTTTCTAAAAACCCATTTTGTACCAATTACACTAGCATTGTTAGGTCTAGGAACTAACTTCCAAACTTCATTTCTTTGAAAATTGTTTAATTCTTCATGCATAGCCAAAACCCAAAATTCATCATTCAAAGCATCATTAACCTTTTTAGGTTCTAGTTGAGATAGAAATGCAACATTACCACATTCACTCAAGGCTTTTGAGCGAGTTATAACTCCTTTTGAAGGGCTCCCAATGATTTGTTCCTTTGGATGATTTGATGTGAATTTCCAAGCTTTAGGTGGTTCAACTTGATCTTGAGCGTTTGTGCTATCCACATCCTTTTGAACTTCTATAGAGGGAGTGTCATTGATTTGCAACAAGTCCAATCCTCCCTCAATATCATCATCATCATCTTTCCTAGGCAACACAACTTGAGAGCCAACATTAGTCTCATCAAAAGTAACGTTTATAGACTCTTCAACAACGAGGCTTCGTTTATTGAAGACCCTATAAGCCTTACTTCGAGGTGCATAACCCAAGAAAATACCAACATCAATTTTGGAATCAAATTTATCATGGTGATCTTTTGTATTTAAGATAAAACATTTGCAACCAAAAACACGAAAATAACCAATGAAAGGAGTTTTTCCATGATAAAGTTCATAAGGGGTTTTCTTAAGCCTTGGTCTAATCAAAACACGATTTAAAACATGGCAAGCCGTATTGACGGCTTCCGCCCAAAAGTATTTTGGTAAATCAAAAGAATTTAACATAGTACGTGCCATCTCTTGTATGGTGCGATTTTTCCGTTCAACAACACCATTTTGTTGTGGTGTTCTAGGAGCGGAAAACATATGAGTTATACCATGATGAGCACAAAAATCATAGAAAAATTCATTTTGAAATTCACCACCATGATCACTTCTTATCTTAACAACTTTCAAATCTTTTTCATTTTCAATTCTTTTAACATGATTTGCAAATTCTTCAAAACAATCATTTTTCTTAGCAAGAAATATTGTCCATGTAAAACGAGAAAAATCATCAATAATCACAAAAACATAGTGTTTGCCTCCAAGAGAGGTAACACGCATAGGACCAAATAAATCAAGATGAAGTAATTGCAAAGGTTTAGAAGTTGATACCTCATGAATGGATTTGAAAGAAGATTTCGTTTGTTTACCTTTGGCACAATCCTCACAAATTGTATCTTTTATGAAGTGTAAGTTAGGTAGCCCTTTCACAAGATTCTTCTTAGACAATTTTGATATTAACTCCATATTTGCATGTCCAAGTCTCTTGTGCCAAATCCAAGGGTTTTCATCAATAGCCGCAAGACACTTCACATCTTGATTAACTAACTCATTCATCTCAAAAATATAAACATTAGACTTGCGATTTGCAATAAAAACAATATTTCCATCCATACTAATGATGCATTTATCCGGTTTAAAGGAAATATCAAAACCTTTATCACTTAATTGGCTAATGCTAAGAAGATTATGATTCAAACCACTTACTAAATAAACATCTTCAATTGTGGGTGAGGGTTTCTTACCAATAGACCCGATACCAATGATTTTACCTTTCTCACCACCACCGAAGGAGACATTGCCTCCTTCAATCCTTGATAGGGTTGCAAATAACTCTTTGTTGCCCGTCATATGATGTGAGCAACCACTATCAAGGTACCACATCTCCTTACGTCGTTGCCGTGACGTTCCCTACAAAAGAAGAAGATGAAGGTGTAGTAGCTTTAGGTACCCATGTCTTGGGTCCTTGGTGGTTAGTAGTGTTGGTACCTTTGGGTACCCATATCAAACCATAAAAATCTTCATTGTCTTTAATTCTACAATGAGTAGAAATGTGTCCATGTCTCATACAATAGGTGCATACAAAATTTCTTTTGTATGTACGAATGTTGGAACTATGAAACCTATTTCTACCATGGTGATTGTAGTTGTCATAAGCATGAGTGGGTCTAGTTCTACAACCCTCAATTTCTAATTTTTCAATCTTTGATCTTAATTGCTTGTTCTCGAAATCGAGATCTCCTAGCAATTCATCTTTTAGAGCAAGAGAGGTTGTTAGTTGCTCTAGCTTAATATCACAAGAGGTATGCAATTTTTTGAAAGAAGAGTATTCTTTAGACATTCTTTTAAATTCAAAGTTCAACTCTTCTAATGCCATAGCTATGTCACATTGCATATAGAAAGATTCACTTTCGGCCTCGGATATTACCTCTTGTTCATTTGCCATGAAACAAACATTTGGGTCATGAAGAGCAAATTTGGCTCCTTCTTCATCACTATCCGAGTCACTTGGTTCGGATTCTTCCCATCCGGCATACATAGCCTTCTTCTTTTTGTACTTCATGTACTTTTCCTTGAGCTTGGGGCAATCCTTAGCGATGTGACCCGGTTCGTTGCATTCAAAGCATTTTCCTACACGAGATGAAAACTTGTTGTTAGATCGGGGATTAAATTTTTTGTTCATTTTGATAAGTCTAGAGATTCTTCTAGAGAGATGAGCCACTTCTCTAGAAAAATCAACTTCACTCTCCGACGACGAAGATGAGTTGTCACTAGCTCCCTTGAGAGCTATGGTCTTCAATTTTGGTGACGGCTCCTCAACTTCGCGTGATGACACTTCCTCCTTTTCCTTCCCCTTGAGCTTCTTCTCATGCACTTTGAGCTTTCCGATGAGGCTATCAAGAGCTAAGGTAGTGAGGTCATGAGCTTCCTCAATGGCCGTAGCCTTGGGTTCCCATGTCGGAGTCAAGGAGCGAAGTATCTTGTAATTCATCTCTTGAATGGATAATTGCTTATCTAGACCATGTAATTCATTGATGATATTAGTAAAACGAGAAAACATAGCATCAATGGATTCATTTGGAAGCATTTTAAATAGCTCATAATCATGCATAAGTCCACTAATCTTAGATTCCTTAACTTGGGGGGTTCCTTCATGTGTGACACATAATTTTACCCAAATTTCGTATGCGGTTGCACACGTGGAAACTCTATTATATTCATTAGGGGAAAGACCACAAATTAAGGCGTTCATAGCCTTAGCGTTGAGATTAGCTAGGTGCCTTTCTCCATCGGTCATGTTCCCGACTTTGGACTTTTCTTCATATTTCTCTTCTATGAGCTCTAGAATGTCAAGGTCTATGCAACGAAGGTAAATTCTCATCCTAGCCTTCCAATAAGCAAAATTAGTGCCGGTGAAGAGAGGTGGTCTAGTTGTGGATTGTCCTTCTAGCATATGCATATTCAAAGAGGCCTCCATTAGATCTTTTCTCTAAGGTTGTTAAACCAAAAACTGATATAGAGACCAAGCTCTGATACCAATTGTTGGACCCTAGAGGGGGGGTGATTAGGGTCAAGAGGCTCTAATATGCAATTTAAAACTCAGCACAAGCAAACCACAAAACAGAAGTGCAATCAAATAGAAAGAGATAGAGTTAGGAATCGTTATCCTTGACGCGCGATGTGTTAACGAGGTTCGGCCCGCTGACCTACGTCCCCGCTCCCCACTCTCGAGGAGAAATCCACTAACACATCCGGTTTGGAAGCCGGAACTTCGTCTACACAGCGATCCCACAAGATCTCTCTCTCACTACACAGTTTGATCTCACAGATCACACTCCCTCACAGTAGATCTCCACAGATCTCAACCACACAGCAGCAGAAGAAAAAACAAGCAAGAACCTCTCTTTACACAAGCCCCTATAGCAAAGAGAAGAGTACTGAAGCTGGGAAGTGAAACACACTTGAAACAGAGAGGAAAAACAGAGTTTTGAAAATTTTCTCAGGAAACAGAAAAAGCTCTCTGGTTTTCAAACGTTAGGGCTTAGAGGAAGAAGAAGAGGTCTGGGGATTTTATAGGAGAGTTTAAATCATTTTAAAACAAAAACAAATCTACCCAAATGAGATAATAATCTCTTCTTCAGACCCTCATCACAGACTGTGCCAATCACTAACAAGTGAAAGCACAGGGTTCGAGGCAAACGACCGTTTTAAAAAAGTCGCGGCTGAACAGAGGCAAAAATCGGTTGACCGAAGAAAATATCGGTCGACCGAAAAATACCTTCGGTCGACCGACCGAAAAAATCGGTCGACCGCCAGCAGCTAAGGAGTTTTGACAAAACATCCAGAGACTCATCGGTCGACCGGCACGGTCGACCGATTAAGGGTTGAGAAATTCGGTCGACCGTATCGGTCGACCGACGACACTCTGGAGACATAGAGAAGAAAGGTCATCGGATCGGTAGACCGGACCGGTCGACCGATTTCTGACATATTCTGAAATCAGGTTATTTGACCAAGTTGAAATATTTCCAAAATATTCATTTGACCTCTGAAAATTCTGAAACTTTGTAAAATGTTTTTAATACTAAAAACAAACTGCTTGGAAAAAGAATTTTGCAGATAGGTACTCAAACTTGTGAAAAATAGTATTTTGTGAAAAACGCTTAAAAGCACAAGTTTAAAAACGTGTGTGTGATTCCCAATAGCTTCAAGTAAACTCAGTAACTCTTTGCCTACATTCTAGCACTAGAGAGAAAAAACAAAAGAAAGCTAATATCCTCATATAGAGAGCAATATACTTGAGCTTTGATATAGCTTGAATCGGATGAAGCTTTTGATTGAATTTGTCGTTCTTGAAATAACGTTGCTTCATCTCTTGGCCTCCTCCTCCTTTGGATATCTTCGTTGTAGCGTATATTCCATCCATCCTCCGTTAATGGCACTAACGAGCTTGACAAATGATTTTACTACATTTACACTCAATAAGCCATTAGTACCGATAATGGTGGTTGTAAGAACATCATCAAAACATAAGGGCTAACAATCTCCCCCTTTTTGATGATGACAACCAACCATTATATAAGAGCAAAAATAAAATAGCTTATAGATAGGTGCTCCCCCTATCTATGAGCTCCCCCTAAATATATGCAACAAATGAGGAGATTTCTCTCCCCCTTTGTCACCATCAAAAATGGGGTAAAGAGAAATGCCAAATGCAAAATGCAACTAATCAAGCAAGCAATGTAGAACTTTCACATAGTGCATAAGCCCAAACCATTTCTTATGCGACAAAAATCATCCTCTCCAAGAGGCTTAGTAAATATATCCGCTAGTTGAGATTTGGTGTCAACAAATACTAGGGATACATCTTGTCTCTCTACATGATCGCGTAAGAAATGATGGCGCACGTCAATATGCTTAGTTCTAGAATGCAAAACCGAATTTTTGGAAATATTTATGGCACTTGTGTTATCACAAAAGATTTTAATATTTTGAAAATTCAAATCATAGTCAACTAAACTTTGTTTCATCCATAAAACTTGAGCACAACATAAGCCGGCGGCAATGTATTCCGCTTCCGTAGTGGACAATGCAACACAATTTTGTTTCTTGGAAGCCCAAGAAACAAGGGAATTTCCTAAGAATTGGCATGTTCCACTAGTACTCTTGCGATCTACCTTACATCCGGCAAAGTCGGCATCACAAAAACCATATAAATCAAAAGTGGTACTTTTTGGATAAAACAAACCAAGGTTAAAAGTTCCATTAACATACTTAATGATTCTTTTAACCGCAATTAAATGAGACGCTTTGGGAGAAGCTTGAAAACGTGCACATGCACATACACTAAACATGATGTCGGGTCTACTAGCGGTGAGATAAAGAAGACTACCTATCATACCTCGGTATAGTTTTTGGTCCACATCTTCACCACTCTCATCCGCATCAAGCTTAACACTAGTACTCATGGGAGTAGGCGCATGCTTAGAATTCTCCAACTTAAATTTCTTCACCAATTCCTTCGCATACTTGCTTTGTGAAATGAAGATCCCATCCTTAGTTTGCTTGACTTGGAGCCCGAGAAAGAATGTAAGCTCTCCCATCATACTCATCTCAAAGTGATCCTGCATAACTTTAGAAAATTCCTTGCACAAGGATTCATTAGTAGCACCAAAAATAATGTCATCCACATATATTTGAACTAAAATGAAATCATTTTTCCTTTTTCTCACAAAAAGTGTGTTATCAATAGATCCTTTTGAAAAACCATTTTCAACAAGAAAACTAGAGAGGCGAGCATACCAAGCCCTAGGAGCTTGTTTCAACCCATATAAGGCTTTTTGTACCCGGTAAACATGATTAGGAAAAGCATGATCTATAAAACCGGGGGGTTGCTCAACATACACTTCCTCTTCTATAAAACCATTTAAGAAAGCACTTTTGACATCCATTTGAAATAGTTTGAAATTTTTAAAACTAGCAAATGCCAAAAACATCCTAATAGATTCCAACCTTGCAACCGGTGCAAAGGTTTCATCATAGTCTATGCCCTCCTCTTGATTGTATCCTTGGGCAACCAAACGTGCTTTATTTCTAGTTACAATGCCATGTTCATCAAGTTTGTTTCTAAAAACCCATTTTGTACCAATTACACTAGCATTGTTAGGTCTAGGAACTAACTTCCAAACTTCATTTCTTTGAAAATTGTTTAATTCTTCATGCATAGCCAAAACCCAAAATTCATCATTCAAAGCATCATTAACCTTTTTAGGTTCTAGTTGAGATAGAAATGCAACATTACCACATTCACTCAAGGCTTTTGAGCGAGTTATAACTCCTTTTGAAGGGCTCCCAATGATTTGTTCCTTTGGATGATTTGATGTGAATTTCCAAGCTTTAGGTGGTTCAACTTGATCTTGAGCGTTTGTGCTATCCACATCCTTTTGAACTTCTATAGAGGGAGTGTCATTGATTTGCAACAAGTCCAATCCTCCCTCAATATCATCATCATCATCTTTCCTAGGCAACACAACTTGAGAGCCAACATTAGTCTCATCAAAAGTAACGTTTATAGACTCTTCAACAACGAGGCTTCGTTTATTGAAGACCCTATAAGCCTTACTTCGAGGTGCATAACCCAAGAAAATACCAACATCAATTTTGGAATCAAATTTATCATGGTGATCTTTTGTATTTAAGATAAAACATTTGCAACCAAAAACACGAAAATAACCAATGAAAGGAGTTTTTCCATGATAAAGTTCATAAGGGGTTTTCTTAAGCCTTGGTCTAATCAAAACACGATTTAAAACATGGCAAGCCGTATTGACGGCTTCCGCCCAAAAGTATTTTGGTAAATCAAAAGAATTTAACATAGTACGTGCCATCTCTTGTATGGTGCGATTTTTCCGTTCAACAACACCATTTTGTTGTGGTGTTCTAGGAGCGGAAAACATATGAGTTATACCATGATGAGCACAAAAATCATAGAAAAATTCATTTTGAAATTCACCACCATGATCACTTCTTATCTTAACAACTTTCAAATCTTTTTCATTTTCAATTCTTTTAACATGATTTGCAAATTCTTCAAAACAATCATTTTTCTTAGCAAGAAATATTGTCCATGTAAAACGAGAAAAATCATCAATAATCACAAAAACATAGTGTTTGCCTCCAAGAGAGGTAACACGCATAGGACCAAATAAATCAAGATGAAGTAATTGCAAAGGTTTAGAAGTTGATACCTCATGAATGGATTTGAAAGAAGATTTCGTTTGTTTACCTTTGGCACAATCCTCACAAATTGTATCTTTTATGAAGTGTAAGTTAGGTAGCCCTTTCACAAGATTCTTCTTAGACAATTTTGATATTAACTCCATATTTGCATGTCCAAGTCTCTTGTGCCAAATCCAAGGGTTTTCATCAATAGCCGCAAGACACTTCACATCTTGATTAACTAACTCATTCATCTCAAAAATATAAACATTAGACTTGCGATTTGCAATAAAAACAATATTTCCATCCATACTAATGATGCATTTATCCGGTTTAAAGGAAATATCAAAACCTTTATCACTTAATTGGCTAATGCTAAGAAGATTATGATTCAAACCACTTACTAAATAAACATCTTCAATTGTGGGTGAGGGTTTCTTACCAATAGACCCGATACCAATGATTTTACCTTTCTCACCACCACCGAAGGAGACATTGCCTCCTTCAATCCTTGATAGGGTTGCAAATAACTCTTTGTTGCCCGTCATATGATGTGAGCAACCACTATCAAGGTACCACATCTCCTTACGTCGTTGCCGTGACGTTCCCTACAAAAGAAGAAGATGAAGGTGTAGTAGCTTTAGGTACCCATGTCTTGGGTCCTTGGTGGTTAGTAGTGTTGGTACCTTTGGGTACCCATATCAAACCATAAAAATCTTCATTGTCTTTAATTCTACAATGAGTAGAAATGTGTCCATGTCTCATACAATAGGTGCATACAAAATTTCTTTTGTATGTACGAATGTTGGAACTATGAAACCTATTTCTACCATGGTGATTGTAGTTGTCATAAGCATGAGTGGGTCTAGTTCTACAACCCTCAATTTCTAATTTTTCAATCTTTGATCTTAATTGCTTGTTCTCGAAATCGAGATCTCCTAGCAATTCATCTTTTAGAGCAAGAGAGGTTGTTAGTTGCTCTAGCTTAATATCACAAGAGGTATGCAATTTTTTGAAAGAAGAGTATTCTTTAGACATTCTTTTAAATTCAAAGTTCAACTCTTCTAATGCCATAGCTATGTCACATTGCATATAGAAAGATTCACTTTCGGCCTCGGATATTACCTCTTGTTCATTTGCCATGAAACAAACATTTGGGTCATGAAGAGCAAATTTGGCTCCTTCTTCATCACTATCCGAGTCACTTGGTTCGGATTCTTCCCATCCGGCATACATAGCCTTCTTCTTTTTGTACTTCATGTACTTTTCCTTGAGCTTGGGGCAATCCTTAGCGATGTGACCCGGTTCGTTGCATTCAAAGCATTTTCCTACACGAGATGAAAACTTGTTGTTAGATCGGGGATTAAATTTTTTGTTCATTTTGATAAGTCTAGAGATTCTTCTAGAGAGATGAGCCACTTCTCTAGAAAAATCAACTTCACTCTCCGACGACGAAGATGAGTTGTCACTAGCTCCCTTGAGAGCTATGGTCTTCAATTTTGGTGACGGCTCCTCAACTTCGCGTGATGACACTTCCTCCTTTTCCTTCCCCTTGAGCTTCTTCTCATGCACTTTGAGCTTTCCGATGAGGCTATCAAGAGCTAAGGTAGTGAGGTCATGAGCTTCCTCAATGGCCGTAGCCTTGGGTTCCCATGTCGGAGTCAAGGAGCGAAGTATCTTGTAATTCATCTCTTGAATGGATAATTGCTTATCTAGACCATGTAATTCATTGATGATATTAGTAAAACGAGAAAACATAGCATCAATGGATTCATTTGGAAGCATTTTAAATAGCTCATAATCATGCATAAGTCCACTAATCTTAGATTCCTTAACTTGGGGGGTTCCTTCATGTGTGACACATAATTTTACCCAAATTTCGTATGCGGTTGCACACGTGGAAACTCTATTATATTCATTAGGGGAAAGACCACAAATTAAGGCGTTCATAGCCTTAGCGTTGAGATTAGCTAGGTGCCTTTCTCCATCGGTCATGTTCCCGACTTTGGACTTTTCTTCATATTTCTCTTCTATGAGCTCTAGAATGTCAAGGTCTATGCAACGAAGGTAAATTCTCATCCTAGCCTTCCAATAAGCAAAATTAGTGCCGGTGAAGAGAGGTGGTCTAGTTGTGGATTGTCCTTCTAGCATATGCATATTCAAAGAGGCCTCCATTAGATCTTTTCTCTAAGGTTGTTAAACCAAAAACTGATATAGAGACCAAGCTCTGATACCAATTGTTGGACCCTAGAGGGGGGGTGATTAGGGTCAAGAGGCTCTAATATGCAATTTAAAACTCAGCACAAGCAAACCACAAAACAGAAGTGCAATCAAATAGAAAGAGATAGAGTTAGGAATCGTTATCCTTGACGCGCGATGTGTTAACGAGGTTCGGCCCGCTGACCTACGTCCCCGCTCCCCACTCTCGAGGAGAAATCCACTAACACATCCGGTTTGGAAGCCGGAACTTCGTCTACACAGCGATCCCACAAGATCTCTCTCTCACTACACAGTTTGATCTCACAGATCACACTCCCTCACAGTAGATCTCCACAGATCTCAACCACACAGCAGCAGAAGAAAAAACAAGCAAGAACCTCTCTTTACACAAGCCCCTATAGCAAAGAGAAGAGTACTGAAGCTGGGAAGTGAAACACACTTGAAACAGAGAGGAAAAACAGAGTTTTGAAAATTTTCTCAGGAAACAGAAAAAGCTCTCTGGTTTTCAAACGTTAGGGCTTAGAGGAAGAAGAAGAGGTCTGGGGATTTTATAGGAGAGTTTAAATCATTTTAAAACAAAAACAAATCTACCCAAATGAGATAATAATCTCTTCTTCAGACCCTCATCACAGACTGTGCCAATCACTAACAAGTGAAAGCACAGGGTTCGAGGCAAACGACCGTTTTAAAAAAGTCGCGGCTGAACAGAGGCAAAAATCGGTTGACCGAAGAAAATATCGGTCGACCGAAAAATACCTTCGGTCGACCGACCGAAAAAATCGGTCGACCGCCAGCAGCTAAGGAGTTTTGACAAAACATCCAGAGACTCATCGGTCGACCGGCACGGTCGACCGATTAAGGGTTGAGAAATTCGGTCGACCGTATCGGTCGACCGACGACACTCTGGAGACATAGAGAAGAAAGGTCATCGGATCGGTAGACCGGACCGGTCGACCGATTTCTGACATATTCTGAAATCAGGTTATTTGACCAAGTTGAAATATTTCCAAAATATTCATTTGACCTCTGAAAATTCTGAAACTTTGTAAAATGTTTTTAATACTAAAAACAAACTGCTTGGAAAAAGAATTTTGCAGATAGGTACTCAAACTTGTGAAAAATAGTATTTTGTGAAAAACGCTTAAAAGCACAAGTTTAAAAACGTGTGTGTGATTCCCAATAGCTTCAAGTAAACTCAGTAACTCTTTGCCTACATTCTAGCACTAGAGAGAAAAAACAAAAGAAAGCTAATATCCTCATATAGAGAGCAATATACTTGAGCTTTGATATAGCTTGAATCGGATGAAGCTTTTGATTGAATTTGTCGTTCTTGAAATAACGTTGCTTCATCTCTTGGCCTCCTCCTCCTTTGGATATCTTCGTTGTAGCGTATATTCCATCCATCCTCCGTTAATGGCACTAACGAGCTTGACAAATGATTTTACTACATTTACACTCAATAAGCCATTAGTACCGATAATGGTGGTTGTAAGAACATCATCAAAACATAAGGGCTAACAATCTCCCCCTTTTTGATGATGACAACCAACCATTATATAAGAGCAAAAATAAAATAGCTTATAGATAGGTGCTCCCCCTATCTATGAGCTCCCCCTAAATATATGCAACAAATGAGGAGATTTCTCTCCCCCTTTGTCACCATCAAAAATGGGGTAAAGAGAAATGCCAAATGCAAAATGCAACTAATCAAGCAAGCAATGTAGAACTTTCACATAGTGCATAAGCCCAAACCATTTCTTATGCGACAAAAATCATCCTCTCCAAGAGGCTTAGTAAATATATCCGCTAGTTGAGATTTGGTGTCAACAAATACTAGGGATACATCTTGTCTCTCTACATGATCGCGTAAGAAATGATGGCGCACGTCAATATGCTTAGTTCTAGAATGCAAAACCGAATTTTTGGAAATATTTATGGCACTTGTGTTATCACAAAAGATTTTAATATTTTGAAAATTCAAATCATAGTCAACTAAACTTTGTTTCATCCATAAAACTTGAGCACAACATAAGCCGGCGGCAATGTATTCCGCTTCCGTAGTGGACAATGCAACACAATTTTGTTTCTTGGAAGCCCAAGAAACAAGGGAATTTCCTAAGAATTGGCATGTTCCACTAGTACTCTTGCGATCTACCTTACATCCGGCAAAGTCGGCATCACAAAAACCATATAAATCAAAAGTGGTGCTTTTTGGATAAAACAAACCAAGGTTAAAAGTTCCATTAACATACTTAATGATCCTTTTAACCGCAATTAAATGAGATGCTTTTGGAGAAGCTTGAAAACGTGCACATGCACATACACTAAACATGATGTCGGGTCTACTAGCGGTGAGATAAAGAAGACTACCTATCATACCTCGGTATAGTTTTTGGTCCACATCTTCACCACTCTCATCCGCATCAAGCTTAACACTAGTACTCATGGGAGTAGGCGCATGCTTAGAATTCTCCAACTTAAATTTCTTCACCAATTCCTTCGCATACTTGCTTTGTGAAATGAAGATCCCATCCTTAGTTTGCTTGACTTGGAGCCCGAGAAAGAATGTAAGCTCTCCCATCATACTCATCTCAAAGTGATCCTGCATAACTTTAGAAAATTCCTTGCACAAGGATTCATTAGTAGCACCAAAAATAATGTCATCCACATATATTTGAACTAAAATGAAATCATTTTTCCTTTTTCTCACAAAAAGTGTGTTATCAATAGATCCTTTTGAAAAACCATTTTCAACAAGAAAACTAGAGAGGCGAGCATACCAAGCCCTAGGAGCTTGTTTCAACCCATATAAAGCTTTTTGTACCCGGTAAACATGATTAGGAAAAGCATGATCTATAAAACCGGGGGGTTGCTCAACATACACTTCCTCTTCTATAAAACCATTTAAGAAAGCACTTTTGACATCCATTTGAAATAGTTTGAAATTTTTAAAACTAGCAAATGCCAAAAACATCCTAATAGATTCCAACCTTGCAACCGGTGCAAAGGTTTCATCATAGTCTATGCCCTCCTCTTGATTGTATCCTTGGGCAACCAAACGTGCTTTATTTCTAGTTACAATGCCATGTTCATCAAGTTTGTTTCTAAAAACCCATTTTGTACCAATAACACTAGCATTGTTAGGTCTAGGAACTAACTTCCAAACTTCATTTCTTTGAAAATTGTTTAATTCTTCATGCATAGCCAAAACCCAAAACTCATCATTTAAAGCATCATTAACCTTTTTAGGTTCTAGTTGAGATAGAAATGCAACATTACCACATTCACTCAAGGCTTTTGAGCGAGTTATAACTCCTTTTGAAGGGCTCCCAATGATTTGTTCCTTTGGGTGGTTTGATGTGAATTTCCAAGCTTTAGGTTGTTCAACTTGATCTTGAGCATTTGTGCAATCTACATCCTTTTGAGCTTCTATAGAGGGAGTGTCATTGATTTGCAACAAGTCCAATCCTCCCTCAATATCATCATCATCATCTTTCCTAGGCAACACAACTTGAGAGCCAACATTAGTCTCATCAAAAGTAACGTTTATAGACTCTTCAACAACGAGGCTTCGTTTATTGAAGACCCTATAAGCCTTACTTCGAGGTGCATAACCCAAGAAAATACCAACATCAATTTTGGAATCAAATTTATCATGGTGATCTTTTGTATTTAAGATAAAACATTTGCAACCAAAAACACGAAAATAACCAATGAAAGGAGTTTTTCCATAAAAGAGTTCATAAGGAGTTTTCTTAAGCTTTGGTCTAATCAAAACACGATTTAAAACATGGCAAGCCGTGTTGACGGCTTCCGCCCAAAAATATTTTGGCAAATCAAAAGAATTAAGCATAGTGCGTGCCATCTCTTGTATGGTGCGATTTTTCCGTTCAACAACACCATTTTGTTGTGGTGTTCTAGGAGCGGAAAACATATGAGTTATACCATGATGAGCACAAAAATCATAGAAAAATTCATTTTGAAATTCACCACCATGATCACTTCTTATTTTAACAACTTTCAAATCTTTTTCATTTTCAATTCTTTTAACATGATTAGCAAATTCTTCAAAACAATCATTTTTCTTTGCAAGAAATATTGTCCATGTAAAACGAGAAAAATCATCAATAATCACAAAAACATAGTGTTTGCCTCCAAGAGAGGTAACACGCATAGGACCAAATAAATCAAGATGAAGTAATTGCAAAGGTTTAGAAGTCGATACCTCATTGATGGATTTGAAAGAAGATTTTGTTTGTTTACCTTTAGCACAATCCTCACAAATTGTATCCTTTATGAAGTGCAAGCTAGGTAGCCCTTTTACAAGATTCTTCTTAGACAATTTTGATATTAACTCCATATTTGCATGTCCAAGTCTCTTATGCCAAATCCAAGGATTTTTATCAATAGCCGCAAGGCACTTCACGTCTTGATTCACTAACTCATTCATCTCAAAAATATAAACATTAGACTTGCGATTTGCAATAAAAACAATATTTCCATCCATACTAATGATGCATTTATCCGGTTTAAAAGAAATATCAAAACCTTTATCACTTAATTGGCTAATGCTAAGAAGATTATGATTCAAGCCATTTACTAAATAAACATCTTCTATAATGGATGAGGGTTTCTTACCAATAGAACCGATACCAATGATTTTACCTTTCTCACCACCACCGAAGGAGACATTGCCTCCTTCAATCCTTTATAGGGTTGCAAATAACTCTTTGTTGCCCGTCATATGATGCGAGCAACCACTATCAAGGTACCACATCTCCTTACGTCGTTGCCGTGACGTTCCCTACAAAAGAAGAAGA
>NC_033802.1:47052451-47058839 GCF_001876935.1 Asparagus officinalis | reverse complement strand
CGGTTGTTTTCCCTGTAGATTCTTCGTCCGGACTCGGATTTGAGTGATTCTGGGTGCGTTGGATGCTTGACGAAGAATTCGATCCGCTCTGGTGATTGGATTATCTGTAGAGTGGTCGAGGCGCGAGGGGCGTTGTCCTTTTTGTGAACAGTGCCGGGTTCCCGATTGGTCCGGGTCTTCGTTGTTCCGAAATCCTATCAGCTCATGTAGCTCGTTGATTCACTTCAGTCGTTCGTCGACATCGATTGGACTCCTATGGATTGGGTAGTGATGTTCATCGTCGCTCTTTAACACTGAACCGTTCGTGGAGACCTATAGGCAATTTTCGATGCCTACAATCTGCATACCTGTAGATCCATCATCAGTAGGCATCTGAGAAATGCCAGGAGTCATAAGAGAATCAGCCCCGGTGGCTGGTCCTATGATTGCACTCATGTATTAGTTAACAGTCAGATGAACATAGAGAAGTACGATATCCCTAAATCGTAGGCGTACCTGCGAGTCCGTCATTCCGAGGCAAGCTAGATATGCCAGGAATCGATATTGGGCTAATCCCAATGGTTGGCGCTGTAATATTAATCCTTCGTTAGTCAGATAAAAGATCAGGTAAGATGAAGGGAATCAGATATATACCGGTGAATGAATCATTCCCAAAGAATGGTCTCTCGGTTCCTCTGGTAGTCTGTTCAGCCAGCATATCGGCTAATAAGCCAGCATCGGGTTTCGAGAAGCTTGGTACAGGAGCACACCCCCGCTCCTCGAAACCTACATCATGACAGGCTCCATCCTCAGCTGGCCTTTCCATCGCGACATCTGCAGGGTAGCCTGAATGTTGGGAGATGAGGAAAGCTCAAAAATACTTGCAGCAAAAACGGAAGATCTTCCTTCCCCATGCTTGGGGAAAGTAACATTGGATGTAGATATACCAGAATATGGGACTGTGGGTTCAACATTATTCATCTGCTCAAGATCGATGTTTAGATCGATGCCCAGAGACCCGTCATGAAGGGCGTCGCACATTTGCTGCATAAAGCAATCTATGTTATCAACACAAGGAGATACCGAACCCGGTGGGAGTTCGCCCTCTTCGAAGAACCCTGGAGCATAAAACATGGTTACGAATCCCAAAAGGAAAATCACCTTAAAGCAATAAAATGTTACCTTCCCCTCCATCGGCAGTACTTCCTAAGTCCACTCCACAAGGACGCTGACCATCGTGGGACTTATGAACGGTCTTCTTCCTCTTCGGGGCACCAACCCTCCTAGGACCGACGGGTCGGTCATGCACAGGCCTGTCACACGTTTCAACGTGTGTAGGAGCTGGCGGCTCATGATCGCCAACTGTCCTACCTAAAGTGACAATGGTCATTTCATTAGACGAACGAGAGCTGTCGTTTATACCAATTAGAATGGAGAAGGAAAATCAAAGAAGCAGGACAAACCGGTATCGAGTTCTCCTCTGTCGGTATCTGCATCCACATATTCTTCCTCGGAGGTCTCGTCGTCATCATCCGTAGGAAGGAGCTCTTCATCATCTGTGAGAAGAGATTTGGCATGTCCCTTTCTCTGCTTCTGAGCAAGCTCAGCCCTGCGAGCAACCACCATAGCAGCCCGGACCGAGTGCTCAGACTGTAACTCTGAAAGGCTCCTCACACCTATGGATTCATAGGCGGAAAGGAACCACTTGCAACTAAGGAAAGTGGTCAGCGGCTTACGCCTATATGAAGGAAGAGCAAAACGGGCTCCAGTGCAGCCCACCATAGTCCACAGCCATGCTCGTACGCCATCAATAAGTCCTCCCTCAACCTGCAGGCTACGGCTTGGATTCCCGACATATAGTTGGTCATAGCCGAACTGACGAGCAAAGCGGCAGGGGAGGTAAGGCTCTATGATGCATTGATTCTTCACCCGGAGGACAAGATACCCAACGCGGATGTTCACTAACCAGCGGAAACAACCAACGTCGAGAACAGTCCGGTCACTTCTAGGTTTCTCCTCGTCAATCAGCACGTCACCATAGCGACCCGAAAAGTGAGGAAAACACTTGAAGAACTCCCAGCTCTTACGGACTCGAAGCTCTCGTTGAACATCACTGAATTTGTTCCCGAGCCATCTGCTCTTCTCCAACAGCTGCATGAAAGGAACGGGGACATCAACAACGCTGGGCGCCGACATCAAGTCAGGACGGTGAAGGACAAGCCACGCCATCAGATAAGTGTAAGGAAGCTCGACCTTCGGACAAATAAGCTCAGTCGATGGTTCAGAACCCATCTGTGTGAAACTGCTGACTAGACACCTGAGCCCGCAATGGATGCCAGCAACCATTGCTGGGAGCAGGGAAAGCTCTCTCCCATAAGCTAGCTGAACTGCTGGGAAGAGCACCTCGATGGGTAGAGCATCTGAAGGCTGGTGCGGGACAACACATTTCTTCAACCAAAGAGCAAGGTAGCCTGCTAGGAGAGTCCGGGGCCCAATGGACTTCTGTGCACGGCAGAGAAAAGAACGAAACTTGGTTCCCGCAGGAAAAGCTCCCTCAGCACTGGCAATGGTGTAAGAACGAGCCTCAGCCTTCTCCAACAACTCATTAACGGCGGAAGGGGTCAACACGTCTAATTCACGAATAGGCTCGCCGGAACTACCCTCCAAGTTCTGGAACAAATAGCAAGCAAACTGCTTCAAGCTGACCTGCCTCTTCCTTTTCGCTAGAGCAGAAGTCTGGACCAAGGAGGTATAATAGTGACAAGTAAGATCCCAGAGAGTGTCATACATATCGGGAGTATCTTTCTTCATACACTCCAACTGCTGGTTCGAGGGAAAATACTCCTGATACGGACAATCCCCCATCGGAAGACCCGAAACATGATGCAGGAAAATACTCCTGATATGGACAATCCCCCATCGGAAGACCAGAAACCTGATGCATCTCATGCAAGGCCAACCCTAACTCGCCACCGCTGGTCAGGAAGGTGTTACTGTCAGGCATGTAGGTCTCTAGCAACGCCAAGAAATGGCGACAGCTGACCGGGATTCCGTACATGGTGGCTCGTATAGGTGCATACAATCCACTGCTCTTCAAATCCCTCTCCCAGCGCGCCAAGACGAAACTGGTCATGCGTGCCCACCACCCCTTGGCTAGTGAGGAAGCCCAACCATAGCATCTATAATCTGGTGGAGGTAACCTTCTCCCCAGAAGAGCCAGACGATTACCCACGGTAGGAGCAGCTGCTGATACCTCGCCTGGGGGTGCAGTGTCAAGGCCCATAATCCCGGGTCGAAGACCACGAACGTCATGATACCCGTTAGAGCCAGGAGTCTTGTGGTGAGTGGCATATCCACACTGAACTCGCTCAGCATCTTCAGTAAGGTGCCAAGACATCTGTCGCTCCACGGCCTGTCCCTTCAAGTGACTGAAAGAATATTGACGTGGAATGGAGGGAATGTACAAGACAGCCCCTTCGTCGAGAGTCAGCCAGTGTTCCTCAGTAAGGGTCAGCGTAGCAGGATCCTCGACGTGATCTCCGAATAGGAAACTCGGCTTCTTTAAAGCCTGAGTAGAGGAAGAATCCGCAGTAAAGGTGGCATCCGTGATAAGCTGGCGCAAACAATGACGCCCTCCTTCCCGTATCAAATGACAAGATTCGTCTGAGCGATCTCTGTCAAACCGAGGGAGTGGACTAATGGCCTGCCTGAGAGAAGCTGAAGAGAAGACCTCCCGGCTACAACCAGTATTGGCATGAGGAGGAAGGCTCCCCGCAGGAAACTCTACTGCAATAAAGCACAAGGGTGGAGTCAGAAAATCCATCTCATAAGAAGAATGATAAGCTCATTCACGGAATAATTGGAGAGACGATTTTGAGTGTCCTACACCGGAAGAACGGTATGCATCATCACGTAAATAACGTGGTAACATACACCGACCTATGAGGCGTAGGACGACACAAAATCGCCCCAATATACCAGAAGACTTGAATTGGCCAAGCAAAACAAGTCTGAAACCTTAACCCCCGCAAAGGAGGGTGTCGGTTCTTCCTTCATGACCCGCAAAGAGGTCAATCAGGGATACAAGAAAAAAAATATATATATTCTCACCCCCGAAGAAAGAGGCCGCAGGGGAAGATGTCGCGGGAACCTCTTCCTCGCTGTGCTGCGAGTGAGAACGACTCCTACGAGGTCGAGATCGGCGCGGGGACATTGAAATCTGCAACGCAAAGCAGCAAGTCAGGTACAATCTAAAATATGAATACGCGAAATTTAAAAGGGAAATTAAGAACTTTAATTGAAATCCTATGAATAAATAGGATTTCATAATTGAAGTCTAGTTAAACCTACAAATTTCGTGCATGCGAAACAATGATTGTCATTTTTCGCGGTGAATTTTGGTGAAATACCCAAAATACCCTTCGTGTTCAAGGCTAAAAATTCAGGTCAAGGACACGCTCGGGTTGGATTTCATAATTGAAGTCTAGTTAAACCTACAAATTTCGTGCATGCGAAACAATGATTGTCATTTTTCACGGTAAATTTTGGTGAAATATCCAAAATACCCTTCGTGTTCAAGGCTAAAAATTCAGGTCAAGGACACGCTCGGGTTGGGTCATGGTCATCATATCTGATCATATAGTATGCCCCGATACCCCACAATTTCGGTTAATTTTACAAATGAGCCCTTTTGTATAATTTAGCCAATTTTGCAAATAAACCCCTTCACAAATTTCAATTCAACGGCCACATGCCCTTATCAAACTTTGATTATTGGGTTGTGGTCTAAACTTTTGGAATTTCAGCCCTTTTGCAAATAAACCCCTCTACAAAACCCCTCTACACTTTGTGGGTTGCTTTTTGCAAATAAAACCCCTCAAACAACATTGGTCTTCTTGCATAAAGCACCCCTCAAATTTTCGACCAAGTGGACATGCAATCCAAAGCCAAATTTCAGTCCAATTTTGCATAAAAGCCCCCTCAAATTTTCGGCCATATTGTAATTTTACATAAAGGCCCCCCAAATTTCGGCCCCATGGTAATTTTGCATAAAACCCCCCAAAGCTTTGTGCATCCACAACCCATCATCAAAGAGCCTATCTTTTAACTCATGAGAACAAAAAGTTGTAATCTTTGCATATGAGTTCATAGCATACCCCCATTACAAACATAAAGCTACAATCTTGTCAAAAAAAGAAAGAGATCTTGTAAAGGGGAACTTACCAAATCAAGAGGCTTTTCTTAAGCTTGAGGATGAAGGAGGAACCCTAGCTTGAAAGGAGATCAAACTCGGCCAAGAGGGGAACAAAAATCCGAAAAAAAAGCTTGGTATGGGTTTTAGAGAGGAACAATGGTGGAAAGATGAAAAGAAGAAGAAGGAATTTGAGAGGGATTTTCTTTTGAAAATTTGAAAAGAAGGGGGAAAACAAAAGAGGTAATAAAACCAAAACAAGGGAAAGCTAAGCAAACAAAAGAATGTCTCGGTTCTAGGGCCGAGACACCCCAGGGTGTCCTGGCCAAGGGTGAGACACCCACGGGTGTTTCGGGTCCCGTTTTGTCCCCGTACGCCTATTTTAGGCCCAGATTCGCCCGTTTTCGTCGATTATTGGATATCTTGATGAAAATCGACACCAGTCAACGTTCGACGATTCGAAACCCTAAGGGTCAACGCCGGTCAACGCGTAACCCTAGGTCAATGCCAGTCAACGCGTTGCGACAAAAGTCAACGTTTGACGATCCAAAACCCTAGGGTCGACGCCATTCAACGCGTAACCCTAGGTCAATGCCAATCAACGCGTTGCAACACAAGTCAACGTTTGACGATTCGAAACCCTAGGGTCAACGCCGGTCAACGCGTAACCCTAGGTCAACGCCAGTCAACGCATTGCAACACAAGTCAACGTTCGACGATTCGAAACCCTATGGGTTAACGCCGGTCAACGCGTAACCCTAGGTCAACGCCAGTCAACGCGTTGCAACAAAAGTCAACGTTCGAGGATTCAACGCGTTGCAACACAAGTCAACGTTCGACGATTCAAAACCCTAAGGGTCAACGCCGGTCAACGCGTAACCCTAGGTCAACGCCAGTCAACGCGTTGCAACACAAGTCAACGTTCGACGATTCAAAACCCTAAGGGTCAACGCCGGTCAACGCGTAACCCTAGGTCAACGCCAGTCAACGCGTTGCAACACAAAGTCAACACACGGTGATCCGAAACCCTAAGGGTCAACGCCGGTCAACGCGTAACCCTAGGTCAACGCCAATCAACGCGTTGCAACACAAGTCAACGTTTGACGATTCAAAACCCTAAGGGTCAACGCCGGTCAACGCGTAACCCTAGGTCAACGCCAGTCAACGCGTTGCAACACAAGTCAACGTTCGACGATCCGAAACCCTAAGGGACAACGC
>NC_033802.1:47036786-47051959 GCF_001876935.1 Asparagus officinalis | reverse complement strand
GCCGGAAGAACTTCGGTTATTCGTCAAAGCATCGAATAGACCGAAAATCGAAGGAGCCAAGAGTTGAAGCTAACTACAGGTCCTTACGCCGGCTGAAGGCTAGACCAATCACATCCAAAGTATTCCAGCCTCTTCTATAAAAGAAACGAGTCCGGAACGCTTTGGATGGGGTATCTGTAGGCATTGAAAACTGCCTATAGGTCTCCACGAACGGTTCAGTGTTAAAGAGTGACGATGAACGTCACTATCCGATCCACAGGAGTCCAATTGACGTCGATAAATGATTGAAGTGAATCGACGAACTACGTGAGCTGATAGGATTTCGGAACAACGAAGACCCGGGCCAATCGGAAACCCGGCAATGGTCACAAAAAGGACAATGCCCCTCATGCCTCGATCACTCTACAGATAGTCCAACCACCAGAGCGGATCGAACTCTTCGTCAAGGGCCGAGACACCCAGGGGTGTCTAGGCTTTTCCTAGACACCCCAGGGGTGTCTAGGCACCCTAGGTGCTCCTATTGCCTATAAATAGCCACCCCCTTGCCTCATTTTTGAAGATCTGGGATTTTTGGAGAACTTGGCGAAGCCCTGCTGCAGTGAAGAGTGGTCGAGCGCTTCAACAAGGAGAGGAGAGGTCTTCATCAGAGTCTTCATCACCCGTCCCCCCCTTTTCCTTAGTATTACCCTTCGCCGGTAATCACTAAGAAGAGCAGATATCTACCTCATTTTTCAAGATCTGGATTTTTGGAGAGTTGGCGAAGCCCTGCTGCAGTGAAGAGTGGTCGAGCGCTTCAACAGAGGAGAGGTCTTCATCAGATTCTTCATCACCCGTGTCCGTTCCTTAGTATTACCCTTCGCCGGTAATCACTAAGAAGAGCAGATATCTCGTTTTAGCCGAGATAGACGCTTCAGGCTTCTAGATCTTACGCGGATCGACGAAGCTCTGTCCGATTTTTTCGGAACAGATCTGAGTGCCAGGTAGTCCACGGATATTGACGTCCCCGTCACAGGCCAAAGACCCACGCAAGCAAGAGACGATAAACGGATCTTGCGTTTGTTTTGAAGAGAGTTGTAATTTTTGTTTTCATTGTGTAAGAGTCTTATAAAAAGACAATCTTTTATTTGTTTCATTGTAACGACTGAAGTTGTAATGAATACAGCAATGAATACAACAACTTTCTCCGCAAACATGGCCGAGACACCCAAGGGCGGCTCTGATTCGACGTGCGTTGGAAAGCCGACACGGAGTTCTATCAGCTCCGATGGTTGGATCATCTGTAGAGGGAATGAGACACGAAGGGCATTGTTCCTTTTGTAAACATCGCGGGGCTCCCGATTAGCCCGTACATTCGTTAGTTCACGTAGTTCGTCGATTCACTTCAATCGTTCATCGACATCAATCGAACTCCTATGAACCGGATAGTGACGTTCATCGTCGTTCCTTAATACTGAGTTGTTCGTGGAAACCTATAGGCAATTTTCGATGCCTACATCTCTCTCCTCTCTTTTGCATAATATTCTTTTTCCCCTTTTAAACTTTCCTTTTTGTTATTTCCTCTTTTGTTTTCCCTCCTCTTTCCAAATTTTCAAAACTCCTTCTTCTTTCTTTTATGCATACACCATTGTTTCCCTCTAAGAAACCCATTAAAACTCCTCTCTTTAAACCCTCTTAAACTCAAGACAATTTCGGATTTTGGTGCTCCCCCTTGGCCGAAATTCTTCTATCCTCAAAGCTAGGATTTTTCTTCTTCATCTTCGAGCTCAAGAGAGACCACTTGATTTGGGTAAGTTTCCTCTCACAAACTCTTTCATTTTTTGATAAAGATTGAAACTTTATGTTTGTAATGAGGGTATGCCACGAATTCGCATGCAAATATTATAGCTTTTTGTTCTCATGAGTTAAAAGCTAAGCTCTTTGATGATGGGTTGTGTATGCACAAGTATTTGGGGGGTTTTATGCAAAACTTGCAATATGGCCGAAATTTGGGGGACTTTTATGCAAAAGTGGACTGAAATTTGGGGTTAGAATTCCATAACCATTTGGCCAAACTTTGAGAGGTGTTTGTATGCAAAGAATCAATGTTTGTTCGAGGGGTTTATTTGCAAAAAGCAACCCACAAAGTGTAGAGGGGTTTATTTGCAAAATTGGCTAAATTTCACAAAAGGGTTTATTTGTGAAATTAACCGAAATTGTGGGATGTTGGGGGTGCTAGATGATCAAATATGATGACCATGACCCAATTCGAGCGTGTCCTTGACCCGAATTTAGCCTTGAACACGAGGGGTATTTTGGGTATTTCACCAAAATTTACCGCAAAATGACAATCATTGTTTTGTATGCACGAAATTTGTAGGTTTAATTAGACTTCAACTATAAAATCCTATTTATTCATAGGACTTTAGTTCAAGTTCTTAATTTCCCTTTTAAATTTCGTGTATTCATATTTTAGATTGTACCTGACCTCGACCTCCTAGGAGTCGCTCCCGTTCGCAGCATAGCGAGGAAGAAGTTCCCACAGCATCCTCCCCTCCAGCGGCATCCTTTTTCGGGGGTGAGAATCTTTATTTCTGTATCCCTGATTGATCCCTTCGCGGGTCATTAAGGAAGAACCGACATCCTCTTTTGCGGGGATTGAGGTTTCAGACTTGTTTTGCTTGGCCAATTCAAGTCTTCTGGTATATTGGGGCGATCTTGTGTCGTCTTACACCTTATAGGTCGGTGTATGTTACCACGTTATTTATGTGATGAGCATACCGTTCTTCTAGTGTAGGACACTCAAAATCGTCTCTCCAATTACCCCGTGAATGATCTTATCTCGCTTTTTTATGAGATGGATTTAATTCATGGATGACTTTCTGACTCTATCCTTGCTTTGTTGCAGTCAAGTTCCCCACGAGCAGTCTCCCTCCTCATGCTACTACTGGTTGTAGCGGGGAAGTCTTCTCTTCGGCTTCCATCAGGCAGGCTATTGATCCCCTCCCTCAGTTTGACAGAGATCGTTCCGACGAATCCTGTCGTTTGATACGGGATGGAGGGCGTCATTGCTTACGCCAGCTGATTACGGATGCTTCTTTTACTACGGATTTCGTTTCTACTCAGGCTTTAAAGAAGCCCAGTTTTCTATTTGGAGATCATATTGAGGATCCTGCTAAGTTGATTCTTACCGAGGAGCATTGGCTGAATCTTGATGAAGGAGCTCTCCTGTATATTCCCTCCATTCCTCGTCAGTGTTCTTTCACTCAATTGGAGGGACAGGCCGTAGAGAGACAGATGCCCTGGCGTCTTACCGATAATGCTGATCGAGTTCATTGTGGATACACATCCCGACATAAGACTCCTGGTTCTATTGGGTATCATTACATCCGCGGTCTTCGACCAGGGATTATGGGTCTTAATACCGCACCCCCAGGCGAGGTATCAGCAGCCGCTCCTACCGTGAAGAACCGTCTGGCTTATCTTGGGAGGAGATTACCTCCACCAGATTTTAGATGCTATGGTTGGGCTTTCTCACAACCCAAGGCATGGTGGACACACATGACCAGCTACGTCTTGGGGCATTGGGAAGATAATTTGAAGAGCAGTGGATTGTACGCACCTATACGAGCCACCATGTATGGACTCCCGGTCAGCTGTCGCCATTTCTTGGCGTTGTTGGAGACATACATGCCTGACAGTAACACATTCCTGACCAGCGGCGGAGAGTTAGGGTTGGCCTTGCATGAGATGTATCAGGTTTCTGGCCTTCCGATGGGGGATTGTCCATACCAGGAGTACTTTCCCTCGAACCAGCAATTGGAGTGGTTGAAGAAGGATACTCCCGATATGTACGATACTCTTTGGGACCTCACCTGCCATTATCATACCTCTCTGATCAAGATTTCTCCTCAAGCGAAGAGGAAAAGGCAGATCAGCTTGAAGCAGTTTGTTGTCTATTTGTTCCAGAATTTGGAGAGTGATTCCGGCAAGCTCATTCGTGAGTTAGATGTTTTGACCCCTACTGCCATTAATGAGTTGATGGAGAAGGCTGAGGCTCGTTCTTACACCATTGCCAGTGCTGAGGGAGCTTTTCTTGCAGGAACCAAGTTTCGTTCGTTCCTCCGTCGTGCACAGAAGTCCATTGAGTCCCGGACTCTGCTAGCAGGCTATCTTGCCCTCTGGTTGAAGAAGTGCGTCGTTCCGTACCAACTTTCAGATGCCTTACCTCTCGAGGTGCTCTTCCCTGCAGTTCAGCTAGCTTATGGGAGGGAGCTTTCCCTGCTCCCAGCAATGGTTGCTAATATCCATTGTGGGCTCAGGTATCTGGTCAGTGGTTTTGCGCGGGTGGGTTCTGAACCGTCGGCCGAGCTTATTTGTGTGAAGGTCGAGCTTCCTTATACGTATCTGATGGCGTGGCTTGTTCTTCACCGTCCTGACTTGATGTCAGCGCCCAGCATTGTTGATGTCCCTGTTCCTTTCGTGCAGCTGTTGGAGAGAAGCAGATGGCTCGGGAAAACATTCCGTGATGTACAACGAGAGCTTCGAGTTCGTAAGAGCTGGGAGTTCTTCAAGTGTTTTCCTCGCTTTTCAGGTCGCTATGGTGATGTGCTGACTGATGAGGAGAAACCCAGAACTAATCGGACTGCCCTCGACATTAGTTGTTTCCGCTGGTTGGTGAACATCCGCGTCGGGTATCTCGTTCTTCGGGTAAAGAATCGTTGCCACATAGAGCCTTACCTTCCCAGCCGTTTTGCTCGTCAGTTTGGCTACGACCAACTATATGTTGGGAATCCGAGCCGTGGTTTGAAGATTGAGGGAGGGCTTATTGACGGCGTTCGGGCATGGATATGGACCATGGTGGGCTGTACGGGAGCCCAGTTTGCTCTTCCTTCATCCAGACGCAAGCCGTTGATCACTTTCCTCAGCTGCAAGTGGTTTCTTTCTGCCAACGGCTCTATAGGCGTGAGGAGTCTTTCAGAGTTGCAGTCTGAGCACTTGGTTCAAGTCACTATGATGGCTGCTCGTAAGGCTGAGCTTGCTAAGAAACAGGGGAAGAAGCCTGCCAAACCTAAGAAGCCTGCCAAACCTTCCCTCTCGAGCAGAGACAGGATGGAGGACGATGAAGAGCTCCTTCCTATTGATGATGAGGACGAGACTTCTGAGGAGGAGTATGTGGATATAGATACTGACGAAGAAGAACTTAATGCAGGTTTGTCATGCTCTTTGGCCTTCTTCCTCAATTTCAATTGGTATCAACGAAAGGTCTTGTTCACTCATGCTAACGAAATGACCCTTATCATCCCAGGTAGGACAGTCGATGAGCATGAGTCGCTCGCTTCTCGTTATGCGAGATTCATGCCTAGCGGCGAGGCTCCTACACAGGTTGAGACGCGTGGCAAGTCCATGCACGAACGACCCGTTGGTTCTAGGAGGGCTGGTACTCCGAAAAAGAAGAAAACTGCTCACAAACCACATGTTGGTCGGCACCCCTATGGAGTGGATTTAGGAGACATCGCCAACGGAGAGGAAGGTAATACTTTATTGTCTTTATTGCTTTAAGATGGTTTACCTTCTGGGATTCGTAACCAGGTTTTATGTTCCAGGATACTATGAAGACGGCGAATTTCCACCGGATCCTGTATTCCCTGGTTCTGATAATATGGATAGCTTCATGCAGCAGATGTGTGACGCCATTCGTAACGATTCCATGGATGTCGACACAAACCTTGATACTGAGCTATGTTCAGGTATATCTAATTCCGATGATACCCTCCTCGAGTAGCATTTAGAAGAGTTAGGGAATCCAAGATTCATTACTCTTTTGTGGTGCTTCGCTTTCTTTCAGGTAACTTGAAGAACCCAAGCATGGATATTGGGGAGAAAGAATTTTCTGTTCCTTCTGCAGGTACCTCTTAGCTTTTCCTTCTTTCTCCATTCTCTTATACATATATCCAACACTTAAATTATTCTACAGATGTCGTAATAGAGAAGCCAGTTGAGGATGGGGCCTTTCATGATGTAGGCTTCGAGGAACAGGGGTGTGTCTCAGCACCAAGTTTCTCGGGACCCGACATTGGATTATTAGTCGACATGCTGGCTGAACAGGCCACCAGAGGAACCGTGGGACCACCCTTTGAGAGTGATTCATTCACAGGTATATATCTGATTTCCTTCCTTTTGCCTGATCTTTTGTCTGACTAACGAAGGATTAATATTACAGTACCAGTCAGTGGGACCGATTCAGTAATGATCCCCAGCATATCTAGTTTACCTCGAAGTGACGGACTTGCCGGTATGCATACGATCTAGGACGTCGTGCTCCTTTTCATTTGTCTGATTTTTTTTTTTGACTAATAGATGGGTGTAATCATAGGACCAGCCACCGGGGCCGATACTCTTACGACTCCTGGTATTCCCCGTGTACCTGAGGATGATGGACCTACAGGTATGCAGATGATCTTATCATTCCGACTCTCCTTATTTGTCTAAATTTCCATTTTGACTAATAAATGTTTGCGGAAAAAGTTGCTGTATTCATTGCCGCATTCATTACAACTTTAATCGTTACAATGAAACAAAAAGATAGCCTTTTTATAAGACCGGTACACAATGAAAACAAAAGAAATACAACTCCTTTCAAATAAACGCAAGATCTGTTTGTCATCTCTTGCTTGCGTTGGTTCTTAGTATTAACGCCAAGGGCTAATACTAAGGATCGGGTGATGAAGGCGCTGATGTAGACCTCTCCTCTTCTTGTTGAAGCGCACGGCCACTCTCCACTGCAGCAGGGCTTCGCCAAGGCTCTCCAAAAATCCTCTCTCCAAACCAAGGCCCTAAGGGGGCTATTTATAGGTGTAGGGAGTAGGTAGGGGGTAGGTAGGGGGCTCAGACACCCCTGGGGTGTCTCCAGAAATCCGAGACACCCCTGGGGTGTCTCCAGAAATCCGAGACACCCCTGGGGTGTCTCTAGAAATCCGAGACACCCTGGGGTGTCTCGGAAATTCCGAGACACCCCTGGGGTGTCTCGGAGTTTCTGAGACACCCCTGGGGGTGTTTTGGAATTCCTGAGACCCGTTTGAGGTGTTTGAGTTGTTTTCCCCGTAGATTCTTCGTCCGAACTCGGATTTGAGTGATTCCGGGTGCGTTGGATGCTTAACGAAGAGTTCGATCCACCCTGGTGGTTGGATTATCTGTAGAGTGGTCGAGGCACAAAGGGCGTTGTCCTTTTTGTGAACACCGCCGGGTTCCCGATTTGTCCGGGTCTTGATTGTTCCAAAATCCTATCAGCTCACGTAGTTCGCCGATTCACTTCAACCGTTCATCGACGTCAATTGGACTCTTGTGGATCGGATGGTGACGTTCATCGTCGTTCTTTAACACTGAACTGTTTGTGGAGACCTATAGGCAATTTTCGATGCCTACAATAAAGAAGCGTAACTATAGGACCGGCCGTTGTGCCTGATGCCTCTACAGTTTCTGGGACCGATAGCTTGCATGAGACAGCCGAGAGATACTACCAATTTGCCTATAGGGGTTGATATACCCTCAATGACTACTCCTGCCATTATCTCGGAGCCTGTCAGACCTCAATCTGAGGGGACCTCCGTTGGCGTTGGTATGCTCGGAATTTGCCCTTAAGTTTTCTTATCATATTCGATAATCCCTTAGCCTTCCACACTGTTGCTTGCAGGATCTCGATCATCTCTATATGAGCGTGTCCGCGCCCTTTTGGCCGATACCGATCCCGATAAGGACATTTTTCGTACGGACCTTGGCTTTTTTACTGCCTTTTTTAACGGCATGATCGAGAAACTTCTTCATCGAGGATATTGTTTCGATCAGTTCAGGCGTTCCTTTTCTCGCCACATGATGATGCTTAGAGAAGAAGGGTATTCAGAGCTAGCCGATTCCTTCATTGCCGATTTTACTGTTCTGGAGTTGGAGATCCGAGAGTTGAAGGAATTGAAGGCTAATGGAGCCTCTTCCTTCGTGTCCTCTCAGATGGAGCATAGGCTGGCACAGTGGCGCAACCTGAGATCTTTCGTCAGCAGTGAGCTTCAGTCACATGAGCATTCAGTTGCGTAGCTGATGGCTACCGTGGCGAGGAAGGATACAGATAGAGCCGAGTTACTCCGCTCTTTGGATTCCGGCCGCGAGGAAGTGGCTAGGTTGAAGGAGGCCTTGAAGCACGCCGAGGAGTCCGTTACTATTATTGCAGAAGACCTGGCTAGAGTAGAGCATTCTCATGGACAGGCCCTCGAGAAGCTAGGATCTACACAGGAGAGATTGATGAAGCTGAAGAATGAAGCTGTGAAGATCTTGAGCAGTTCTGAAGAATCCGTCCGAGCTGGCCTGCAGGCAGAACTTGAGCAGAGTTATATAGGTAGGCTTTCTAGTTTAGAGTCTCATGTTCTTAGCCGTCAGCTGCCTTCGGGCTAACGAGCTTTTTATTGTATGCTTTGACTTTATCTATTAATAGAGACTCCGCATTTGATTCAGTTATGATATTTCTTTATTTATTGCGTGTTAGACATAGACTTTGGGATTTTTGGCAAACCCCCAGCCCTCAACGGGTTTGATATGCCTTTACCGATTACCATTTGAATCGGGCTAGCATGTGAATTATTAAAACCCGTCTCACATGTAACGTTGTGCTAAGAAAATCGCTTTTCTTAGACTTGATGCTATGATTTTGGATACATAGACTTAACCATTTCTTATAAGGAAAAGGTACCCCACGCCGTGTATTAGACGACGACTTATCCCTTCTTAGGCTTCGGGATAAAATTCCCCAGGCTTAGACCCTGGTGTCTTTTTCAATCGGCGAAAGACTAAACCGACAATGCGTGCTAGACATAGACTTTGGGATTTTTGCCAAACCCCCAGCCTTCAACGGGTTTGATGTGCCTTTACCGATTACCGTTTGAATCGGGCTAGCATGCGGATTGTCTAAATCCGTTCCGCATGTAACGTTGTGCTAAGAGAGTGAATTCTCTGAGACTTTGTGCTATGATGCCGAATACATAGGTTTCGCCCTTGTTACGGGAATAGGCTACCCGGCAACACCTGTTAGACGTTGACTTTATCCCTACTTAGGCTTCGGGATAAAATACCCCAGAATCGAACTCTGGTGTCTTCTTCCACGGAGAAAGACTAAACCGGCGACAGAATTTTATATTCTATCTCCCGATACTGAAGAGGAAGAATTTTATATTCTATCTACAGTAGGAAAGGAAACTCGAGGTGGGATCTCCACCCCCAGAATCCGAAAAGATGAAACTAAGAGTGGGATCTCCACTCCGAGAATCGGAAAGGTTCAAACGACCCTAACTTTTATAGGATTGGTCATTTGAATCAAAAGAATCCCTCATTCATTGAGGAGAAAGCCCAATTTTGATCCTAACTTTTATAGGTGGCTGAAAAAAGGAAAAGATGGAAGTCTTTCGTTTATCGAAAAAGAATGACTCGGTCTTAGTCTCAACTACTTGTAGGCTTGACTAAGTGAGATTGGGAACAATCCTAACTTTTATAGGTTTGATTGTTCGAATGTGGACCTCTCGTTGATGGAAGGAATCGAGAGAGGAATTTGACTTTGGCCCTAACTTTTATAGGTTTGACCTGAAAGCAAAGAGAGTGGAATACAGGTAGCAAAGAAAATGCCAACTCGTATTATCCCTCAAAGGAAGACTTTAATGCTAGGTGATTAGGACCTAACATGTTGAGTCTGAGGAATGCCAATGACTGGTGGATAGAAATGTTGGTGGATCCACCGTCAATTGATCTGATCAGCGGATGGTTTGGTGAGGAAAGATTAACCTGTCAACGGATTGAATTTCGTCTCACAAAAATAACTCATGCGAGTTAGAGAATCTGACAATAACAAGACGAAACATTCCGATATTCAGAGTTCGAACGTGGATTTCTTATTCATTACTTCTACAGTGATTGGGTTATCCCTAAGAATATCACGTGTGGTATTCTTCCGGGAATTTCCCGATACATTAGTTATCCTGAAGATACTAAGGATAGTATTTTTTCAGGAATTTACCGTTTATCGGCATCATAAGCCGGTCACCGTCCTTGGTGACTAGGCGATATGCGCCACTCGAGTAGACTGTCTCTACTACGAATGGTCCCTCCCATTTGGGTTCAAATTTACCTTTCTTCTTGGAGTTAAGGATCATAGGCCGCCTTTCAGCTAGAACCAAGTCCCCTTCTTTGAAGCTCCGTTGTCGAACCTTTTTGTCGAAAGCTCGAGAGATCCTGGCTTGGTAAAATTCGATATGCTGTTGAGCTTCTAAACGCTTCTCATCTAGCCTTTCAAGTTCTTCAAGGCGCTTCTGATGTTGCTCTTCGGTCGTCATTTGAGTCGCGAGGGCAATTCGAAGCGACGGGATTTGAATCTCCAATGGAAGAACGGCTTCACATCCGTATACCAGTGAATACGGGGTTGCTCCCGTCGGTGTGCGCACCGTGGTCCAATAGGCCCATAGAGCCGCGCCAAGCTTGTCATCCCAGTCTCGTTTATTAGTTTTCACGAGTTTTGACAAAATCTTTATAATAGTCTTATTGAAGGCTTCGGCCAATCCATTTGCTGTGGGATTGTAAGCTGTTGACGAGATGTCCTGAATTTTGAACTTTTCACAAAACCTGATGAAGGCGTTGCTGACGAATTGAGGACCGTTGTCATATATGATTCGTCTCGGGACACCATGCCGGTAGATGATATGGTGCTTGATGAATGCAATGACGTTGCTCGTTTTGACTTCTCTGAGAGGAACCGCTTCAGCCCACTTGGAGAAGTAGTCATATCGGTAAATAATGTGGTGTTTGATGAATGCAATCACGTTGCTTGTCTTAACTTCCCTGAGTGGGATAGCTTCAGCCCATTTGGAGAAGTAATCGGTGATCGCGAGAATAAATCGATCACCTTTGACAGACGGGGGATTTATGGGACCAACGATATCCATTCCCCAAGTCTCAAAAGGCCATGACGTAGCCGAAGGATGCAAATGCTCCGGGGGTTGGTGCATATAATTCGCGTGCACTTGACATGCGTGACACTCTCGGGCATATGCGACTGCATCTTTGATCATAGTGGGCCAATAATATCCCATTCTTCTGATGCGGTCATAAAGCTTAGGACCGGGTTGGTGTGCGCCACACTCTCCTTCGTGCGCCTCCTTCAGGACTTCTTCTGCTTCTTTAATTGATAAGCACCGCAGTAGTAAATCATCATACCCCCTGCGATATAACGTTCGACTCTCCGTGTTGTAGTAGAACCTCGGTGCTCTTCGTCTGATTGAGTCCCTTTCTTTCACATCTTCCGGTAAGATTCCATGGAGGACGTAATCTATGATAGGAAAACGCCAATCTCGGGGTTCGAATTCAACTTGAGTTGAGTATACCTCTTTAATATCCTCTTCCTTGTCATCTTCATCGTAGATTGGTACGAAGAGCTGGTGAGTTCTCACCGTAACGAACTGTTCCGTTTCTGGAGGCTGGGCCAGGGATACAGCTAACGCCGCTAACGCATCTGCATAGGTATTCTGCGACCGTGAGATATGTTCGATAAAGAATCCTTCGAATGATTCTGCCATCTCCACTGCCATCTTATGGTATGGTATTAAATCCTGACTTCGGACCTCGTACTCTCCCTGAACTTGTTTAACTATCAGTTGAGAATCACCGAAGGCTTCGAGATATTCAACCCCCAGTTCTTTAGCGAAACTGAGTCCTATGAGTAATGCATTATATTCGGCTACGTTATTTGAGCACGGTTCGGTCAACGAATAAGCTCGAGGCATAACGTGTTTTCCTGGGGAAACTAAGACAACTCCAACTCCGGAAGAAATCTTAGGACTTCCAGGAGCACTCGCTACATTAGTTGCTCGTGAAGCGCCGTCGAAGTACAAACGCCATACTTGCTGGTGTGAAGTTGCGTTGACTTCGTGGGTCTCATCAGGTAGGTCGTCATATATCTCGGCGATATCCGTAGTTGGATTAGCTGCCAGGAGATCACAGATGGCTTGTCCTTTTCCCGACTTCTGTTGTTTAAAATGTAAGTCGTATTGGGACAAGAGTAAGGCCCATTTTGCTAATCGCCAATTCATGAATGCTGGTTGAGTCATGAATACTCGGACTGGGTTAACTTTAGAGATAACATAAATGGTCTGTCCAACCAGATAATGCCGCATCTTCTGAATAGCGAACACCAAGGCGAGGCATTCTCTCTCAATCATAGGATATCGAGATTCAGCGCCTACCATAGTTCGGCTTAAATAATATACCGCCTGCTCGTGACCGTTATCATCATCTTGTGCAAGTAATGCACTTAATGAGTGGCTCGTCGCCTTGACATAAATCAAGAACGGTTTGCCCGATTTCGGTGCGACGAGTAGGGAGGTTTTGAGAGATATTCTTTAATACTCTCGAATGCCTTTTGACAAACGTCATCCCATACAAATGACACACCCTTCTTTGTGAGCTTAGAGAATGGTTGGCATTTTCCTGAGAGGTTCGAGATGAACCGACGGATATAAGCTAACCGCCCTTGCAACCCTCTGAGCTCCTTAAGGTTTCTCGGAGGTTGCAATTCATTAATTGCTTTTACTTTATCAGGATCGATGTGAATACCTTTGGTGGTAACGACGAATCCAAGGAACTTACCACTGGACATTCCGAGGAAAGACTTGGTGGGATTCATTTTCAATTGGTGGGTCCGTATCAGATCGAACATCGTCTTCAAGTCTTTGATGTGATCCTTCTTATCGCGACTTTTCACGACCAAATCATCCACGTAACATTCGACATTTTTCCGGAGATGCTCCTGAAAAATCTTCGACATGGCTCGCTGATATGTGGCACCTGCATTTTTTAAGCCGAAGGGCATGACCTGTAGCAGAAAACACCTAGGGGTGTTCTAAACGCGGTATGCTTTTCATCATCTGGATGCATCTTTATTTGATTATAACCAGAGAAACCATCCATGAAAGACATCCTCTCGAACCCGCACGTATTGTCAATGATGACATCTGTGATAGGAAGGGGGAAATCATCTTTTGGACAGGCAGCGTTGAGGTCTCTAAAGTCGATACACACCCTGACCTTCCCGTTCTTCTTAAGGACCGGGACGATATTGGCAAGCCACTCCGGATGCTGCTCTTCTCTAACGAAGCCCGATTCAATAAGCTTCTTAACTTCAACCTCGATTGCTTCCATCATTTGCGGACGAAACCGTCTTTGTTGTTGTTTGACAGGCTTGACATCCGGCTTAATGTTAAGACGATGTACTGCCACGTTAGGATCGAGTCCTGGCATGTCTTCATAATTCCAGGCAAACACATCGATGTATTCCCTAATAAGAGAGATTAACTCCTGTCACTAATGAATATAGGCTTCGGATTATCTTCGCTACCCATATTCACCTGGAGTACTTGATCCTCGGTAGGAGGCTCCCTTTGCTCAAACCTATCGCCATACTGCATGTTTAGGTGATGAACCCAAGGATCTTCCCAAGTTGGCATCTGATCGTCTTCCTCTATTGTGGTAGGATCGACCGTAACCATGTTCGACATTAACTTTTTGAACATTTCACCAATACTAGTGTCGGAATCCCAAGCTGAAGAATCCCAAGCTGAAGAGTACCCGGTTCTAGCTTTGTTAGCAATTTGATCAATGACTTGCCAGCAACATTCGTCGTCGGATGAGGAGATATAACCTAGTCCTCTTTTATGGCGATAATAATCATCGGGTTTTCCCTTTGGTACATAGGCCATTCGAGGTGGAACTCGCGGACCTCGACCAAAGCAAAGGCCCTCTCCGAGTGTGAAGTCATACCCATAATTCTCCATTAGATCGCGCACTTTTGCGTTATATCTAAATAGATGAGGAGCAGGTTTATCATCATCGTCTTTCTCTTCCAAGAAGTGGTCGGGTATCGGAGATTTTCTTCCTTTACCGTAGACGACTTCCTTTCCACCCCCTATCCCTGCGGGGATGACAAGTGTTGCTCCGCGTGTATCCTGTACCTGTTTTTTAGTCAGACAAAATGATTGAAGTGGCATATACAAGTCAGGGTTATCATACAGCTCTTTAGTGACATTATCAAGACACATCGAGTACTCTAAATCATCATTTATTGATAGTTCTTCGGCAAGTTGCCAATTACAACTACTTTCCGATGATTCATCATCGTCAAGATTGATTACAATGGGTACAATGTCATTAAGTACAAAACCACCATCATAATCAAACCCAGCTTCGGTATCAGCTTCATCTCCACTGTCCGTTCCTTGGGCCGATGGTTCAGTATCGGATTCGACGCCGTATAGAAGGGAATCAATGAAATAGTTCTCCAATCCCTTAAACGGTTGCTTATCCGCGACCACCGTCTTGACTTCATTATTTGTGTCCACATATTTGAGGCACTGGTGAAGAGTTGACGGGACTATAAGATTGCCGTGGATCCAAGGTCGACCCAACAGTAAATTATAGGATGTTTCCGCGTCAATCACGTAGCAGGTAACTTCTGACTTTAAGTCTCCAATCTGACACTTTATTCGAATCTTTCCCAAGGGTCTGGACCCACTGGTGTTGAATCCGTAGATCGTAGTGCCCGTGGACGCTAGCTTGCTTGTTGGTATTCCAAGATTATGCATCAGTCGGAATGGCATGATACTGACAGCGGAACCCGGATCGACTTGGATCCGGTTGACAACGCTGGAGCCAATGTGGCCGGTGAAATACAGAGGCCGATCATGCTTGGAATTTTTCGTCTGCATGTCTTCTTTGGTGAAAGAAATACAGGGAAAACGATGCGCCGCGAGATTACAGTGTTGAACTGACGGCTCCGGTTCTTCAGACGACGGCTTGATTCGAGTCAAGAAAGCTTCAGAGTCGCTCAAAGCTTCCTGCAATGCTTTCCTTGTGTCCTTTGAAAGACGTAATAACGCGTACAGGGTTATCCTAGCTGGTATATTAGCTAACTGCGCCATGATGTCAAAATGAGGCGGATAGCTTGCACTTCCCGGTTTGTCTCTTCCAATCGGATGATTGAATCGAGACTGCCTCGGGTTTTGGACTTCTTGGCGTAGAGGTTCTTTCCCTTTCTCCTTTTGCTGGACTTTCTCCGTAGCTACAGGTGTTGGGGGAGTTACGACAATTCCCAGTTCTGCTAACGTCTTTGAGGGAAC
>NC_033802.1:47003126-47035740 GCF_001876935.1 Asparagus officinalis | reverse complement strand
CCCCAGGGGTGTCTCGGAAATTCCGAGACACCCCAAGGGTGTCTCGGAAATCCCGAGACACCCTAGGGGTGTCTCGGAAATTCCGAGACACCCCTAGGGTGTCTCTGAATTTCTGAGACACCCCTTGGGGTGTTTTGGAACTTCTGAGACTTCGTTGAGGTGTATTTGACTGTTTTCCCCGTAGATTCTTCGTCCGAACTCGGATTTGAGTGATTCCGGGTGCGTTGGATGCTTGACGAAGAGTTCGATCCGCTCTGGTGGTTGGATTATCTGTAGAGTGGTCGAGGCACGAAGGGCGTTGTCCTTTTTGTGAACACCGCCGGGTTCCCGATTGGTCCGGGTCTTGGTTGTTCCGAAATCCTATAAGCTCACATAGCTCGTCGATTCACTTCAGTCGTTCGTCGATGTTAATTGGACTCCTGTGCTCGTATAGTGACGTTCATCGTCGCTCTTTAACACTGAACCGTTCGTGGAGACCTATAGGCAATTTTCAATGCCTACAGATACCCCCTCCAAAGTGTTCCGGACTCGTTTCTTTTATAGAAGAGGCTGGAATACTTTGGATGTGATTGGTCTGGCCTTCAGTCAGCGTAAGGACCTATAGTTAGCTTCAACTCTTGGCTCCTTCGATCTTCGGTCTATTCGATGCTTTGACGAATAGCCGAAGTTCTTCCGACACTGCGTTTATCGCTTGGCCGTCGTCGGAGTCTCGAGTCTGCAGCTGATGAATTGAGTTTGGCTCGTGTCATTAAGTTGACTTTGAACTACCTCCACCACATTGTGCTGGCTTAGGGTTTCGGGTCACCGCAATGCGTTGACTGGCGTTGACCTAGGGTTACGCGTTGAACGGCGTTGACCCTAGGGTTTCGAATCGTTGAACGTTGATTAGTGTGGATTTTGAATCCTCGAACGTTGACTTTTGTCACAACGCGTTGACTGGCGTTGACCTAGGGTTACGCGTTGACCGGCGTTGACCCTTAGGGTTTCGAATCGTCAAACGTTGACTTTTGTCGCATCGCGCTGAATGGCGTTGACCTAGGGTTACGCGTTGACCGGTGTTGACCTTTAGAGTTTCGGATTGTCGAACATTGATTGGTGTCGATTTTCATCAAGACATCCAATAATCGACGGAAACGGGCGAATTCGGGCCTAAAACAGGCGTACGGGGACAAAACAGGACCCACAACACCCGGGGGTGTCTCGCCCTTGGCCGAGACACCTTGGGGTGTCTCGGCCAAGGCCGAGACACCCTAGGGTGTCTCGGTTTTGGGGCCGAGACACCCCCTCTCCCCTCTCTTTTGTCTTTTTCCTCCTTTTGTTTGCTTAGCTTTCCCTTGCTTTGGTCTTATTACTTCTTTTGTTTTCCCCCTTCTTTTCAAATTTTCAAAAGAGATTCCCCCTCTCTCCTCTCTTCTTCCTCCAAACTTCCTCCATTGATGTTCTTTCAAGGACCCATCAACCCATAAGAAAGTTTGGATTTTTTGGTGGGCACCCATTGGCCGAAATTGGTCTCCTCCAATTAGGGTTCCTTACTCCTCCTTCAAGCTCGAGTCTTGGCCCCTTGGAATTAGGGTTCTCAAACCTCTTGATTTGGGTAAGCTCCCCTTCACAATCCTCTCATTTTTTGATAAAGATTGCATCTTTACTCTTATAGTAGGCAAAGGGGTTGTGTATGTGCAATGCTTTGGGGGGTTTTGTGCAAAAGAGGCAATATGGCCGAATTTTGGGGGGCTTATTTGCAAAATGGGACTGAAATTCGTGTGGGCTTTTATGCAAAGATGGAACTGCGGCTTGGATTCATGTTTATTTGATCAAGAAAAGTGAAGGGTGCTTTATGCAAGAGTTGTTGAGGGGTTAATTTGCAAAACAGCCCATAAATGTCTTAGAGGGGCTTATTTGCAAAAAGGCAGCGAATTTATGGCTGAAATCCAAGGAGTTTAGACCACAAATTCATGATCAAAATTTTGATAACGGCATGTGGAGATCGAACCAAAATCAGTGGAGGGGTTTTTATGCAAAATTTGCCAAATTCGGCGAAAGGGTTTGTTTGCAAAATTTAACCAAAATTGTGGGGTATCGGGGGGTGCTATATGATCAGATACGATGACCACGACCCGACCCGGGCGTGTCCTTGACCCGAATTTTGGCCTTGAACACGAAGGGTATTTTGGGTATTTTCACCGAAATTCCCCGCGAAAGATGACAATCATTGTTTCGCATGCACGAAATTTGTAGGTTTAACTAGACTTCAATTATGAAATCCTATTTATGTATAGGATTTTAATTAAAGTTCTTAATTTCCCTTTTAAATTTCGTGTATTCATATTTTAGATTGTACCTGACTTGCTGCTTTTCGTTGCAGATTTGCAATGTCTCCGCGTCGATCTCGACCCCGTAGGAGTCGTTCTCATTCACAGCATAGTGAGGAAGAGGTTCCCGCGACATCTTCCCCCGCGGCCTCGTTCTTCGGGGGTGAGAATTTATATAAATCCTTTCTTGTACCCCTGATTGACCTCTTTGCGGGTCATGAAGGAAGAACCGACACCCTCCTCCGCGGGGGTTAAGGTTTCAGACTTGTTTTGCTTAGCCAATTCAAGTCTTCTGGTATATTGGGGCGATTTTGTGTCGTCTCTCCAATTATTCCGTGGATGAGCTTATCATTCTTATGAGTTTTCTGATCCCACTCTTGTGCTTTATTGCAGTGGAGTTTCCCACGGACAGCCTTCCTCCTCACGCCAATACTGGTTGTAGCCGGGAGGTCTTCTCTTCAGCTTCCCTTAGGCAGGCTGTTAGCCCACTTCCTCGGTTCGACAGAGATCGCTCAGACGAATCTTGCCGCTTGATACGGGAAGGAGGGCGCCATTGCTTGCGCCAGCTTATTACCGGTGCCTCCTTTACCGCAGATTCTACCTCCACTCAGGCTTTAAAGAAGCCGAGCTTCTTGTGCGGAGATCACGTCGAGGATCCTGCTACGCTGACCCTTGCCAAGGAACATTGGCTGACTCTCGACGGGGGAGCTTGTTTGTACATCCCCTCGATTCCACGCCAATATTCTTTCAGTCACTTGAAGGGACAGGCCGTGGAGCGACAGATCTCTTGGCACCTTACTGAAGATGCTGAGCGAGTTCAGTGTGGATATGCCACTCACCATAAGACCCCCGGCTCTAACGGGTATCATGACGTTCGTGGTCTTCGACCCGGGATTATGGGCCTTGACACTTCACCCCCAAGCGAGGTGTCAGCAGCTGCTCCTATCGTGAGTAATCGTCTAGCTCTTCTGGGGAGACGGTTACCTATACCAGAATACAGATGCTATGGTTGGGCTTCCTCACTAGCCAAGGGGTGGTGGGCACGCATGACCAGTTTTGTCTTAGCGCGTTGGGAGAGGGAACTGAAGAGCAGTGGGTTGTATGCACCTATACGAGCCACCATGTACGGAATCCCAGTCAGCTGTCGCCATTTCTTGGCTTTGCTGGAGACCTACATGCCTGACAGCAACACCTTTCTGACAACTTGGAGGGTGATTCCAGTACATCCATTTGTGAATTAGACGTGTTGACCCCTTCTGCCGTTAATGAGTTGTTGGAAAAGGCTGAGGTTCGTTCCTACACTATCGGCAGTGCTGAGGGGGCTTTTCCCGCGGGGACCAAGTTTCGCTCTTTTCTCCGCCGTGCCCAGAAGTCCATTGGGCCCCGGACTCTATTAGCAGGCTACCTTGCCCTTTGGTTGAAGAAATGCGTCGTCCCGCACCAGCCTTCAGACGCTCTGCCCATCGAGGTGCTCTTCCCTGCAGTTCAGCTGGCTTATGGGAGAGAGCTTTCCCTGCTCCCAGCAATGGTTGCTAGCATCCATTGCGGGCTCAGGGGTCTGGTCAGCAGTTTCACACATATGGGTTCTGAACCATCAGCTGAGCTGGTTTGTCCGAAGGTTGAGCTCCCTTACGCATATTTGATGGCGTGGCTCGTTCTCTACCGTCCCGACTTGATGTCGGCGCCCAGCGTTGTTGACATCCCCGTCCCTTTCATGCAGCTATTGGAGAAGAGCAGATGGCTCGGGAATAAGTTTAGCGATGTTCAACGAGAGCTTCGAGTCCGCAAGAGCTGGGAGTTCTTTAAGTGTTTCCCTCACTTTTCAGGTCGCTATGGCGACGTGCTGATTGATGAGGAGAAACCTAGAAGTGATCGGACCATTCTCGACGCTGGTTGTTTCCGGTGGCTAGTGAACATCCGCGTTGGGTATCTTGTCCTCCGGGTGAAGAACCAATGCCACATAGAGCCTTATCTCCCTTGCCGCTTTGCTCGACAATTCGGCTATGACCAACTGTATGTCGGGAATCCGAGCCGTAGCCTGCAGGTTGAGGGAGGATTGATTGATGGCGTACGAGCATGGCTATGGACGATGGTGGGCTGCACTGGAGCCCATTTTGCTCTCCCTTCATATAGGCGTAAGCCGCTGACCACTTTCCTTAGTTGCAAGTGGTTTCTTTCCGCCTATGAATCCATCAGTGTTAGGAGCCTCTCAGAGTTACAGTCCGAGTACTCAGTCCGGGCTGCTATGATGGCTGGTCGCAGGGCTGAGGTCGCTCAGAAGCGGAGAAAGGGGCATGCCAAATCTCTTCTTACAGATGATGAAGAGCTCCTCCCTACGGGTGACGACGACAAGACCTCCGAGGAAGAATATGCGGATGCAGATACCGACCGAGAAGAACTCGATACTGGTTTGTCCCGTTTCTTCGATTTTCTTTCTCCATTCTTGTTGGTATAAACGACAGCTCTTGTTCGTTTAATGATCCTTGTCACTTTAGGTAGGACAATTGACGATCATGAACCGCCAGCTTCTACACACGTTGAAACGTGTGACAGGTATGTGCATGATCGACCCGTTGGTCCTAGGAGGGTTGGCGCTCCGAAGCGGAAGAAGACCGCACATAAGCCCCACGACGGTCAGCGCCCTTACGGAGTGGACTTAGGAAGCACCGCCGATGGAGGGGAAGGTAACATTTTATTGCCATTGCTTTAAGGTGATTTACCTTTTAGGATTTGTGACCATGTTTTATGCTCCAGGGTTCTTCAAAGAGGGCGAACTCCCACCGGGTTCGGAATCTCCTGGTGTTGATAACATGGATTGCTTCATGCAGCAAATGTTGCTTTATGCAGCAGATGTGCGACGCCCTTCATGACGGGTCTCTGGGCATCGACCTAAACATCGATCTTGAGCAGATGAATAATGTCGAGCCCACAGTCCCATATTCAGGTATATCTACATTCAATGTTACCTTCCTCAAGCATGGGGAAGGAAGATCTTCCGTTCTTGCTGCAAATATTTTTGAGCTTTCCTCATCTTCCAACATTCAGATTACCCTGTAGATGTCGCGATGGAAAGGCCAAGCTTCTCGAAACCCGATGCTGGCTTATTAGCCGACATGTTGGCTGAGCAGACTACCAGAGGAACTGAGAGACCATTCTTTGGGAATGATTCACCCATCGGTATATATCTGGTTCCCTTCATCTTGCCTGATCTTTTATCTGACTAACGAAGGATTAATATTGTAGCGCCAACCATTGGGATTAGCCCAATATCGATTCCTGGCATATCTAGCTTGCCTCGGAATGAAGGACTTGCAGGTACGTATACGACTTAGGGATATCGTACTTCTCTATGTTTATCTGACTTTTGACTAACATATGAGTGTAATCATAGGACCAGCCACCGGGACTGATTCTCTTATGACTCCTGGCATTCCTCAGATGCCTACGGATGATGGACCTACAGGTATGTAGATGACCCTATCATCCCACTCCTCCTTATTCGTCTCAATTTTTATTTTGACTAATAAAGAGGTACAATCATAGGACCAACCGCTTGGGCTGATACTCTTATGACTCTTGGCATTCCCGCTGCATCTGAGGACGGTGGGATCGCAGGTATGCATACGATCTTCTTGTCCCGATTCTCCTTATTTGTCCAGATTTCCATTTGATTAATATAGGAGTGTAACTATAGGACCGGCCGTCGGGCCTGATACTACTACAGTTCCCGGGGCTGAAAATATGCATAGAAGTGACGTCTCTCCGTCCTTGCCGAGTGATATAAGCAATCCGCCTGCAGGGGTTGATATACCCTCTTCTGCTGCTGTCTCAGAGCCTGTCGGATCTCAGCCTGAGGGGACGTCCGTTGGCCTTTTGGTCGATACTGATCCTGACAGAGAGGCTTTTCGTACGGACCTCGGCTTCTTCACTGCCTTTTATAACGGCCTGATCGAGAAACTTCTTCATAGAGGATGCGGCTTCGATCAGTTCAGGCGTTCCTTTTCTCGCCACATGATGATGATGAGGGAAGAAGGATACCCGGAATTGGCCGACTCCTTTACTACCGATTTCGCTGCCTTGGAGTCAGATATACGAGAGTTGAAGGAGTTGGAGGTTACCGGGGCTTCTTCTTTCATGTCCTCTCAGTTGGAGCATAGGATGGCACAGTGGCGTGAGCTGAGATCTTCCATCGGATGCGAGCTTCAGTCACATGAGAGTTCCGTTGCGCAGCTGATGGCTACCGTAGCGAGGAAAGACACGGATAGAGCTGAGCTACTCCGCTCCTTGGACTCGAGTCGCGAGGAGGTGACTAGGTTGAAGGAGGCTTTGAAGCACGCCGAGGAATCTGCTGCCCTCATTGCAGATGACCTGGCCGGACTAGGGCGTTCTCGGGAACAGGCACTCGAGAAGCTAGGATCCTCCCAGGAGAGACTGATGAAGCTGAAGAGCGAAGCCGCGGAGATTTTAAGCCATTCTGAGGAATCTGCCCGAGCTGATCTGCAGGCGGGACTTGAGCGGAGTTATGCAGATAGACTTTTTAGCTTAAAGTCTCATATTCTTAGCCGTCAGTTGCCTTCGGGCTAACGAGCTTTTTGTTGTATGCTTTTGACTTGAAATAGAAACTCTGCATTTGCTTCGAGGCTTTGTGCTATGATTTTGAATACATAGGCTTCGTCTTTCTCACGGGAATAGACTACCCGGCAACGCGTGTTAGGCGTTGACTTTGGGGTTTTTGGCAAACCCCCAGCCTTCAACGGGTTTGATATGTCTTTACCGATTACCGTTTGAAATCGGACTAGCATGTGAATTATTAAACCCGTCTCACATGTAACGTTGTGCTAAGAGAGTAAGCTCTCTAAGGCTTTGTGCTATGATTTTGAATACATAGGCTTCGTCTTTCTCACGGGAATAGACTACCCGGCAACGCGTGTTAGGTGTTGACTTATCCCTACTTAGGCAACCCCCAGCCTTCAACGGGTTTGATACGCCTTTACCGATTACCGTTTGAATCGGGCTAGCATGCGGATTGTCGAAATCCGTTCCGCATGTAACGTTGTGCTAAAGGAATGAACTCCCTTAGACTTAATGCTACGACTTCGAATACGTAGACTTTGCCCTTGTCACGGGAATAGGCTACCCGGCAACACGTGTTAGGAGTTGACTTATCCCTACTTAGGATTCGGGATAAAATTCCCCATGCACCAAGTGCGCGGATTGGAAGTTGAAAGTTGTGTCAAATAGGAGAGGAAGAATGTTATATTCTATCTCCCGCTGGAAAGGAAACTCGAGATGGAATCCCCACCCCCAGAATCCGGAAGGATGAACTGGGAGCGGGATCTCCACTCCGAGCATCCGGAATGATGAACTGGGAGTGGGATCTCCACTCCGAGCATCGGAAAGGTCCGAGGAGAGGAAGAATTTTATATTCTATCTCCCGGTGCTGAAGAGGAAGAATTTTATATTCTATCTACAGCTGGAAAGGAAACTCGAGGTGGGATATCCACCCCTAGAATCCGGAAGGATGAACTGGGAGTGGGAGCTCCACTCCGAGCATCCGGAATGATGAACTGGGAGTGGGATCTCCACTCCGAGCATCGGAAAGGTCCGAGGAGAGGAAGAATTTTATATTCTATCTCCCGGTGCTAAAGAGGAAGAATTTTATATTCTATCTTCAGCTGGAAAAGAAACCCGAGGTGGGATTCTCCACCCCCAGTATCTGGAAGGATGAACTGGGAATGGGATCTCCACTCCGAGCACCCGGAATGATGAACTGGGAGTGGGGTCGCCACTCCGAGCATCGGAAAGGTCCGAGGAGAGGAAGAATTTTATATTCTATCTCCCGGTGCTAAAGAGGAAGAATTTTATATTCTATCTTCAGCTGGAAAAGAAACTCGAGGTGGGATTCTCCACCCCCAGTATCTGGAAGGATGAACTGGGAATGGGATCTCCACTCCGAGCACCCGGAATGATGAACTGGGAGTGGGGTCGCCACTCCGAGCATCGGAAAGGTCCGAGGAGAGGAAGAATTTTATATTCTATCTCCCGGTGCTAAAGAGGAAGAATTTTATATTCTATCTTCAGCTGGAAAAGAAACTCGAGGTGGGATTCTCCACCCCCAGTATCTGGAAGGATGAACTGGGAATGGGATCTCCACTCCGAGCACCCGGAATGATGAACTGGGAGTGGGGTCGCCACTCCGAGCATCGGAAAGGTCCGAGGAGAGGAAGAATTTTATATTCTATCTCCCGGTGCTAAAGAGGAAGAATTTTATATTCTATCTTCAGCTGGAAAAGAAACTCGAGGTGGGATTCTCCACCCCCAGTATCTGGAAGGATGAACTGGGAGTGGGATCTCCACTCCGAGCATCGGAAAGGTCCGAGGAGAGGAAGAATTTTATATTCTATCTCCCGGTGCTAAAGAGGAAGAATTTTATATTCTATCTTCAGCTGGAAAAGAAACTCGAGGTGGGATTCTCCACCCCCAGTATCTGGAAGGATGAACTGGGAATGGGATCTCCACTCCGAGCACCCGGAATGATGAACTGGGAGTGGGGTCGCCACTCCGAGCATCGGAAAGGTCCGAGGAGAGGAAGAATTTTATATTCTATCTCCCGGTGCTAAAGAGGAAGAATTTTATATTCTATCTTCAGCTGGAAAAGAAACTCGAGGTGGGATTCTCCACCCCCAGTATCTGGAAGGATGAACTGGGAATGGGATCTCCACTCCGAGCACCCGGAATGATGAACTGGGAGTGGGGTCGCCACTCCGAGCATCGGAAAGGTCCGAGGAGAGGAAGAATTTTATATTCTATCTCCCGGTGCTAAAGAGGAAGAATTTTATATTCTATCTTCAGCTGGAAAGGAAACTCGAGGTGGCACACCCCCAGAATCCGAAAGGCTCAAACGACCCTAACTGTCGTAAGGTTTGGTCATTTGAACAAAAGATGACTCGGTCTTAGTCTCGACCAGGGTAAGTTGTGACTAAGCGAGGGTTCGAGATGACCCTAACTGTCGTAAGGTTTGGTCATTTGACTCTGAAGAGGAAGAATTTTATATTCTATCTTCAGAACTGGAGAGGAAGAATTTTATATTCTATCTCCAGCAAAAGAGGGAAACTCGAGGTGGGATCTCCACCTCCAGAATCCGCAGGATGAAACTAGAAGTGGGATCTCCACTCCGAGAATCGGAAAGTTCAAACGACCCTAACTGTCGTAAGGTTTGGTCATTTGAACAAAAGATGACTCGGTCTTAGTCTCGACCAGGGTAAGTTGTGACTAAGCGAGGGTTCGAGATGACCCTAACTGTCGTAAGGTTTGGTCATTCGGGAGTTTGAAAGTGGACCTCTCGTTCATTGAAGGAATCGAGAGGGGACTTTGGCTTTGGTCCTAACTGTCGTAAGGTTTGACCAAGTGGGAAATTTGGAACGATCACAACTACGTGAAAGTTTGACCGCCCGATTTGTGGACCTCTCGTTCGTTGAAGGAATCGAGAGGGGACTTTGGCTTTGGTCCTAACTGTCGTAAGGTTTGACCAAGTGGGAAATTTGGAACGATCACAACTACGTGAAAGTTTGACCGCCCGATTTGTGGACCTCTCGTTCGTTGAAGGAATCGAGAGGGGACTTTGGCTTTGGTCCTAACTGTCGTAAGGTTTGACCAAGTGGGAAATTTGGAACGATCACAACTACGTGAAAGTTTGACCGCCCGATTTGTGGACCTCTCGTTCGTTGAAGGAATCGAGAGGGGACTTTGGCTTTGGTCCTAACTGTCGTAAGGTTTGACCAAGTGGGAAATTTGGAACGATCACAACTACGTGAAAGTTTGACCGCCCGATTTGTGGACCTCTCGTTCGTTGAAGGAATCGAGAGGGGACTTTGGCTTTGGTCCTAACTGTCGTAAGGTTTGACCAAGTGGGAAATTTGGAACGATCACAACTACGTGAAAGTTTGACCGCCCGATTTGTGGACCTCTCGTTCGTTGAAGGAATCGAGAGGGGACTTTGGCTTTGGTCCTAACTGTCGTAAGGTTTGACCAAGTGAGAAATTTGGAACGATCACAACTACGTGAAAGTTTGACCGCCCGATTTGTGGACCTCTCGTTCGTTGAAGGAATCGAGAGGGGACTTTGGCTTTGGTCCTAACTGTCGTAAGGTTTGACCAAGTGGGAATGTGTGGCGAAGACTATGAGTAATCGAACACCAATGAAAGTTTTGTGAGGGAAAATTAATCCCTCGAATGATTGGATCTCATCTGATGAGGGTTAGAGTCTGACAAACTAGAACATTCGGGGTTCGAATGTGGACTTCTTGTTCATCTCTCTTATACCGACCAGGTTATCCCTAAGAATACCCCAATGTGGTATTCTTCCGGGAACTTCCCGATACATCAGCTCCTTCTGAAAGGTGCTAAGGATAGTACCTCTTCAGGAATTTGCCATTTATTGGCATCATCAGCCGATCACCATCTTTGGTGACTAGGCGATAGGCGCCGTTTGAGTAGACTGTTTCTACTACGAACGGTCCTTCCCATTTGGGCTCGAACTTGCCCTTCTTCTTGGAGCTCAGGTTCATAGGATGTCTTTCAGTTAAGACCAAATCCCCTTCCTTAAAACTCCTTTGTCGAACCTTTTTGTCGAAGGCTCGAGAAATTCTGGCTTGGTAGAACTCGATATGCTGTTGAGCCTCCAGGCGCTTTTCATCGAGCATCTCGAGTTCTTCGAGGCGCTTTTGATGCTGTTCTTCGGTCGTCATTTGGGTTGTAAGGGCGATCCGAAGAGATGGAATTTGAACTTCCAAAGGGAGAACGGCTTCACATCCATATACTAATGAATACGGGGTTGCACCGGTTGGTGTACGTACCGTGGTACGATAGGCCCATAGTGCTGCACCGAGCTTGTCATCCCAATCTCGCTTGTTACTTTTCACAAGCTTTGACAAAAGTTTTATGATAGTCTTGTTGAAGGCTTCAGCTAATCCATTTGCTGTGGGATTATAAGCCGTTGATGAGATGTCCTGAATTTTGAATTTTTCGCAGAACCTTATGAAGGCGTTGCTGACAAACTGAGGACCATTGTCATGTATGATTCGTCTTGGAACACCATGCCTGTAAATGATGTGGTGCTTGATGAATCCAATGACGTTGCTCGTCTTAACTTCTCTGAGTGGAATTGCTTCAGCCCATTTGGAGAAGTAATCGGTAATCGCCAGGATGAACCGGTCGCCTTTGATCGAAGGGGGATTTATAGGACCAACAATGTCCATTCCCCAAGTCTCGAACGGCCAAGATGTTACCGAGGGATGCAGATGCTCCGGAGGTTGGTGCATATAATTCGCATGTACTTGACACGCATGACACTTCCGGGCATATGTGATTGCTTCGCTCATCATGTGAGGCCAGAAATATCCCATTCTTCTGATGCGATCATAAAGCTTGGGGCCAGGCTCGTGCGCGCCACACTCCCCTTCATGTGCCTCTCTAAGCACTTCTTGGGCTTCTTTGGTTGATAGGCAACGCAATATCAGCCCATCGTACCCCCTGCGGTATAGCGTTCGATTCTCTGTATTGTAGTAGAATCTGGGTGCTCTTCGCCGGATTGACTCTCTTTCCTTCACATCTTCTGGCAAGATTCCATGCAGGACGTAGTCAATGATGGGGAAACGCCAATCTCGTGGTTCGAACTCGATTTGAGTAGCGTGTACCTCTTGAACTTCTTCTTCCTCGGCATCTTCACTGTAAAGCGGCACTAGGAGTTGGTGAGTTCTTACCGTAACAAATTGCTCTGTTTCGGGAGGCTGCGCTAGTGACACGGCCAATGCGGCCAACGCATCTGCATAGGTATTCTGTAGCCGTGGAATATGTTCGATGAAGAATCCTTCAAATGATTCCGCTATCTCCACTGCCATCTTATGGTATGGAATGAGATCTTGGCTTCGAACTTCATATTCTCCTTGAACCTGCTTGACTATCAGTTGAGAATCGCCGAAGGCTTCGAGATACTCAACCCCCAGCTCCTTAGCGAAGTTGAGTCCGATAATCAATGCGTTATACTCTGCCACATTATTCGAGCACGGCTTGGTTAGTGAGTAGGCTCGGGGCATCACATGTTTTCCTGGGGAAACTAAGACCACTCCAACCCCGGAGGAGACCTTAGAACGTCCAGGAGTATCTGTGACAAGAGCTGCTCGAGAGGCGCCATCGAAGTACAAACGCCACACTTGTTGGTGCGAAGTTGCGTTGACTTCGTGAGTTTCATCAGGTAGGTCGTCGTATATCTCGGCAGGATCCGTAGTTGGATTAGCTGCCAGGAGATCACAGATGGCTTGCCCTTTCACTGACTTCTGTTGTTTGAAGTGCAGATCGTATTGGGACAAGAGTAAAGCCCATTTTGCCAACCGCCAACTCATGGAAGCTGGTTGAGTCATGAACACCCGGACTGGGTTAACCTTGGAGATGACATAGATGGTCTGTCCGACCAAGTAATGCCGCATCTTTTGGATGGCGAACACCAGAGCGAGGCATTCTCTCTCGATCATGGGGTACCGAGATTCCGCGCCCACCATGGTTCGGCTTAAATAATACACCGCCTGCTCGTGACCGTTATCGTCATCTTGTGCAAGCAATGCACTTAATGAATGGCTCGTCGCCTTGACATAAATCAAGAACGGTTTGCCCGATTTCGGTGCAACGAGTACGGGAGGTTTTGAGAGATATTCTTTAATGCTCTCGAACGCTTTCTGACAAGCTTCATCCCATACAAATGATACGCCCTTCTTTGCGAGCTTGGAGAATGGCTGGCATTTTCCTGAGAGGTTCGAAATGAACCGACGGATATAAGCCAATCGCCCCTGCAATCCTCTGAGCTCCCTGAGGTTTCTCGGAGGTTGTAATTCATTGATCGCCTTTACCTTATCAGGATCGATGTGGATACCTTTGGTGGTGACGACGAATCCCAGGAATTTTCCACTCGACATTCCGAGGAAAGACTTGGTAGGATTCATCTTCAACTGATGGGCTCGCATTAAGTCGAACATGGTCTTTAAGTCTTTGATGTGATCCTTTTTATCACGACTTTTCACGACCAGATCATCTACGTAGCATTCAACAGTCTTTCGGAGATGATCCTGAAAGATCTTTGACATAGCTCGTTGATATGTAGCACCTGCGTTCTTTAAGCCGAAGGGCATAACTGTGTAACAGAAGACACCGAGGGGCGTTCTGAATGCGGTGTGCTTTTCATCATCCGGATGCATCTTTATCTGGTTATAACCAGAGAAACCATCCATGAAAGACATCCTCTCGAACCCACACGTATTGTCGATGATGACATCCGTGATGGGGAGGGGAAAATCATCTTTTGGGCAAGCAGTGTTGAGATCCCGAAAGTCGATACAAATCCTGACTTTCCCGTTCTTCTTAAGGACTGGGACAATATTGGCTAGCCATTCTGGATGTTGCTCCTCTCGAACGAAGCCCGAGTCAATAAGCTTCTTGACCTCGGATTCGATCGCCTCCATCATTTGCGGACGAAACCGTCTTTGTTGTTGTTTGACTGGTTTGGCATCCATCTTGATATTGAGACGATGTACTGCTACGTTCGGGTCGAGTCCTGGCATGTCTTCATAATTCCAGGCGAACACGTCAATGTACTCCTTGATAAGAGAGATTAACTCTTCTTTCTCATCGGGTAGAAGACTATCGCTAATGAATATCGGTTTAGGATTTTCCTCAGTTCCCATATTCACCTGGAGTACTTGATCTTCGGTAGGAGGCTCTCTTTGCTCGAACCTATCACCATACTGCATGTTTAGGTGGTGAACCCAAGGATCTTCCCATGTTGGCATCTGGTCGTCTTCCTCTATTGCGGTAGGATCGACCGTGACCATATTTGACATCAACCTTTTGAACGTCTCGCCAAGGCTAGTGTCGGAACCCCCAGCCGAAGAGTCGGAAGAGTACCCGTTTCTAGCCTTGTTAGCGATCTGATCAATGATTTGCCAGCAACATTCGTCGTCGGACGAGGAGACGTAGCCGAGACCTCTTTTATAGCGATAATAATCGTCGGGTTTTCCCTTCGGTACATAGGCCATTCGAGGTGGAACTCGTGGGCCTCGACCAAAGAAAAGACCTTCTCCGAGTGTGAAGTCATACCCATACTTTTCCATCATATCGCGCGCTTTTGCGTCATATCTGAATAGATGAGGAGCAGGTTTATCTTCGTCTTCTTCTTCCTCTAAGAAGTGATCGGGTGTCGGATCTTCTTTTCCTTTGCCGTAGACGACTTCTTTTCCACTCCATTTTCCCGCGGGGATGACAAGCGTCGCTCCGCATGGATCTTGTACCTGCTTTTTCGTCAGACAAAATGACTGAAGAGGCATATGTAGGTCAGGATTATCACAAAGCTCTTTAGTGACGTCATCCAGACACATCAAATACTCTAAATCATCGTTTATTGATAGTTCTTCGGCAAGTTGCCAGTTACAACTATTCTCCGATGATTCATCATCGTCAAGATTGATTACAATGGGTACAATGTCATTAAGAACAAAACCACCATCATAATCAAGCCCTGGTTCGGTATCAGCTTCATCTCCGCTGTCCGTTCCTTGGGCCGATGGTTCAGTATCGGATTCAGCGCCGTATAAAAGGGAATCGGTGAAGTAATTCTCCAAGCCGAGCCACCTCAGGGTGGCTCGGCATGAGCCGAGCCACCCTCAGGTGGCCCGACTCCCCCCCCTCTCTCTCTTGTGCACAAAGGCACAGTTCAGAGAGGCTATAAATAGGGGGGGTGGTTGTTCATTTGAGGGACTTCTTCTGAAACTTTTGAGAGAGCCGAAACTCTGCCGGATTGTCACCTCAACTCGGAGATCTGAAGGCTTGAAGACTTGGAGACCCGGATTTGATTCTTAGCGAGCACCCGCACCGAAAAAAGGCAGGAGTTCGAGAGAGTCTAATCCTCAGATCTACGTCGTCACACTCCGGATCTAAGCTTGGTTCTTAGATCCCGAGATTCGAGCGGTCGTTTCCTTGGTGAAACGATCCCTCCCGGCTATTATCTCCTTGGTGGGATAATACCCGTAATACGTCGTAGATCTGCTTGGATCCAGATCACGCGTTGGTCCACGGTAAGCAACCCCGGCGCAGGCAAACAACCCACAGAAGCAAGAGACCGGATAACAGGATCTTGTGATTTGTTCGGTAAAAGAGAGAAGTTGTAATTTTGATTTCTTTGTTTTATTTTGATTTTCATTGTAAGCCGGATCTTATAAAAAGACCGGATCTCTTTGTAACGCATAAAGTTGTTAACTGAGTGCAATGGAATCGGTAATGAAGAAAACACCAACTTTTCCCGCGAACAATAATACAAATCAATTTTTCTTTCATTGTCTTTTTACATCAAATTTTCCACAAACAAAAGATGGCGACTCCGCTGGGCAGAAGCTTCTCTGATGAAGAAGTGGTGGCGCAATCCGACGTCAACCTCGCTGGAACAATGGTCGAAACTCTCATGGTAGAGTTTGATCAAGCCAAGTTTGAGAAGGCACTCTCCTCCGGATCTCTTAGCCCCAAGGTTATGCGCAAGATCCACAAAGTTTTCGAGGAGACTAAAGTTCTAGTTGTGGCCAACTCATCTAAAGACTATCTCCCATGGGGGTTGCACTATTCATACAGTCCCCTCTCTAAAGGAGAAGACTCGACTTCGGCACAACTCCAAAAAATCTGATCCTCCAATCAACACGAACTCCGCGTTTGCGAGCCTCAACATGAGCTCTGCATAAGCCAAGCTAAACGCAACCCTCAGGTGTGTGTTTCCCAGATAGAACGCAACCTTCAGAGGCGTGTTCCAACATCAAAACGCAGAACTCAAAACTGCGTTGATCTGGCTGAACACAACTCTCAAGAGTACGTCCCAGAACCAAAACGCAACTCTCAGGAGTGCGTTCCAACATTTAAACGCAGACATCAAACCTGTGTTGATCTGGCTGAACGCAACTCTCATGAGTGCGTCCCAGAACCAAAACGCAACTCTCAGGAGTGCGTTTCACAAATTTAACGCAACTCTCAGGAGTGCGTTTCAGAATCCGAACGCAGATCGCAGGACTGTGTTTCACTAGCAAAACGCAGACTTTGGTCTTGCGTTAATTAAGCTAAACACGACCCTCGTGTTCCTTCTTTGGAACACGATGTGATCGTCGTGTTCAAAATGATCAACATGGATTTAAAATTCATGTTTGCCAAGAACCAGTCTCATCCTTTAACGGACAGGGGGTTCCATCTCTACCCTCACGCTCTGTGAGAGGTTCATCCCAAGTCTCTGACTGGACGGAATGGCTGTCGATGTTCAACCGACCGACGAACGTCGTTTTGCTCAATAATCGACGACATTCTCACAGGAAGAAGACTTTAGAGGATGAATACATTGGAGTCACTTCTAACATGGTTGGCAGAGGGAGATCATCAACCCCTAGTTCTGACGAGTCAGAGACAGATCGTTCTCCAAGCGTCAGAGAAATCACTAACAATTTTGAAGGAATCTACCAACGTACTCGGACTCGAACAAGAGCCATTCCTCCTATCAACTATCGGAGTTTAGCCAGAGGAACTAATTCTGATGACGAACACTCAGCCATTGCGGAGTCCCAATCATCAAGCTCTTTCGTTGGGCATGAGAGCTTCGCCCACATGGCAGAACATTCTGAGGATCTTTCAAAGAGGGTTGATGAGCAAGAGGCCATGCTCAAATCACAGCAGAAGACCCTCGATGAACTCCTGGCCCTGTTGACTCAAATCGTCACAGACAAGGCCAAATCTCAGAAGACAGATTCGCCACCTAGGCAACAATCTTCCCAGAGAGGAAAAGCGTCTTCATCCCGACCTCACACAAACAAAGGGAAGGGAAAAGTGGTTGATGATGCGGCTTCTGACCAAGAAGCCCACAACCTGGAATTTTCCTCCGATGAAGGAAGAGAGACGGAGAACGAGCAAAATCTCCAATCTGCCAAAATGGAAGAACTGGAAACCCGTCTCAACACTATTGCTAACAGAAGCGAGCTCCAAGATGAGGGAGTTATCAGGCCCTATCCTGCCGAATAGGATGCATCCCCTTATCCTCCAAAGTTCGAGGTCCCGACTCTACAAACTTTTGACAGCACGAGATCACCAAACAAACATATTTATCATTTCAAGTCACAGACTGGAAATATAATATCAAACGATGCCATACTGGCTCGATTGTTCATTGGCACCCTCAAGGGAGTTGCCTTTGAATGGTTCAGGAAACTTTCCGTGGGATGTATCCAAAAGTGGACAGATCTAGAGAGACTCTTCCTATCAAGGTTCTTTGAAGAGGATACAGAAGTCTCCATTCATGCCATTCTCGCCACTAAGCAGAAGAAGAGGGAGTCCGTCAAAGCCTTCGTCAAAAGGTTCCGAACCATGACTCTCCGGTGTTCGTCAGGTATGACACAGTCTACCTTAGTAGAGACCTGTCGACACAACTTGTAAACCGACCTCCTAGCCCGAATAGGAGTTGCAGAATGCCGTTCTTGGAGACAACTAATCTCTCAAGGTGAGCAGGCTCAAAAAATCATTACCAGGATCAAACCTGAAGAACAAAGTAGGCAGGATCAGCCCGAGCAATCAGACCAAGCCCAATCTTCTCCTGAGCAACCGGACCAGGCTCACTCTTTCTAGTCAGAAGGGAAAGATACTACGACCACTGAAGTCAATCCTCTTCAGTAGGATGGCGGGTCCAACAACTATCACGTTAACAGTTACCTCTGATGGTCAAACTCGTTAGATAATGGCTTACTAGGCGATGTGCTATGTCTACTCTTTTTTCCCCATGCACTTATTCAAGACTGGGGGTTGGTTTATTTGTAGTCCATTGGATTGTGAATAATAAATTTTCTGAGTGGTCATGTTCAATAAAATACCACTGTCAACCACAAAATCTACCACAAAACTACCACGTTAACAATTACCTCTGATAGTCCCTCAACTTGCCAATCCTCTTTAATAGGATGGCAAGTCCACAAAACTATTACGTTAACAGTTACCTCTGATAGTCAAACTCATCAGGTAATGGCCTACCTAGTGATGTGACTCTATTCCGACTCCATGGATAGTGCCTCACTAGGTGATGTGCCTTGTCTACCTCTTTTTATTCCACTGCTAAGTCTTAATCAAGACTGGGGGTTGATTACTTGGAATCCACTGGGTTAAGAGCAACGAATCTTTCAAATCGTCGAGTTAACATTACACTTCTGACGATCATAATCCCCACAGAGTATACATTCAGTTTGCATCACTCCCAATTTGTCACGTTAACAATACACCTCTGACAATCAACTTATCAATCCTTGACAATAGGATGATAAGTCTTCAAAATTGCCTAAATCGCAATCTTCCCCAAAATCTTGTGCAAGTCACAAGTACACTCCAAAATCTTGTCACATTAACAATGTTGGCCTTCTTGTTTTGATGATGTTTAACAAACAATTTACTTCTAATGTTATTTGTCTAGTATTTGTGTTTTCTTATTTATTGTAGACAAACAACGTAGTTGGAGGATGGATGGAATAGAGCTTCAACGATCAAATCCAATGGAGGTTGGCGGAATGTCGGTAGTTAAAGATCAAGTTCAAGCTTCATCCGCAACGTGTACCAAGTCAAGCTTAATTGAAGATCAAGATTGCTTGGGTAATGTAGTTTAGGATTTATATTATGTGTGTTAAGTACTCTAAGCTCAATTATCTATACACACACATTTTATTGGTTTCCTTGTATATATATGTAGTCACATATATATACAACACAAGTTTTAGTTTTCATGTTTATAAATATGAAATTACATGTTTCATATTGTGATTTGGTTTATCTACTTAGATATGAAACAAATATATTTTCATATACATACTCATAGGTTTCATTTTCTATTGTATTTGTGAAAATATTGTATTCTTAGTTTGTAGACTTTAATATCAGTTTATACATGTTTTACTAAGTCTATAAAATCATTTTGTAAAGTTTTAAAAGTTGGTTTAGTTCAAAACATCAAACTCATGTGTTTACATTTTCATGTTTTGGACTATTTTGCAAAATGATAATATTTTTCATTTGGGAAGTCCTTTTTCAAAACCAGTCATTGTAGCATGTTTAGTATCATGTCTACAATCATTCCCCAAAGTTTTACATTTTTTGGAATTTATTTGATATTTTTAAACAGCGTTTTAAAATCAGATATATAGTTTTTGAGTATCAGTTTTCGGTCGACCGAACCGGTCGATCGAACCTGAGTCCATATGTTCTCTGGGCGACAGAGAACCTGTCGGTCGACCGGTCCGGTCGACCGATGAAAATTTTCGGTCGACCGACGAATTTTCCGGTCGACCGACAAGGTCGTTTTCAGCTTCCAACGGCTAGTTTTTTGACCGTTGCCTTGGGGCTGTTTTGTCTTTTTGCTTGGGGTTTTTGGCTGAGTTTTGAGAGGGTATAAATACCCAATTGATGATCTCTTTTCAAGTGATCAAGAAGAGTTTTAAACAAGGGTTTAGGGTTTTACTGTTTGTTTAAAAGATTGGGTTTCTGTTTACAAAGGAGGAAGTTTTCACTGCAGATTGAAGGATTCATTCTCAATCCTCTTCATCCTCTTCTTTGTGTTTATAGAGAAGTTTTCTAACTCTTTTCTCTAGCAATTTCGTTATTGATTTTCATATTCTTATTATTGCTAGTTTGCTATTTGAGTTAGATTTTATTTTACTCATTGTTTGTTTGCTATTTGAGTTAGATTTTATTTTACTCATTGTTACACACACCCACATTGAGCTTATTGTATCCTTCATACATAGTATAGTTGGGTGGTGAGAGATTGTAACCTTAAGTTGTGCTTTCATTGTGTTCTCATCCATAATTGAGAACAATCAATTATTGTATTGAGCCTTATTGTGAGATTCACTTTGTAATACACTTGTACACCGAGTGAGGAGTGTGTGGTGAGAGTCGGGGATCGTCCCAAGAGGAGTGGCGTCGGTTGACGTGCCTAGGGAGAGGTTGTAACCGAGCACTTGAGGGAGACACGGCTAGGTCCAACACTTAGTGGGTGTAGAGTGGGATTACAATAGTGTGTTGATTGTAAAGTTTTCGGTTAGCTAGAAAACCGAGTGTCAGGTGTAAACGTTATTCAGGTGAACGTAGAAAACCCGGTTGAACAATACACCTCTGACAAAACCCACTTATCAATCCTCGTCAATAGGATGATAAGTCCCCAAAGTTGCTCCAATCGCAACACAAATTCTTGTCACGTTAACAATACACCTCTGACAAAACCCACTTATCAATCCTCGTCAATAGGATGATAAGTCCCCAAAGTTGCTCCAATCGCAACACAAATTCTTGTCACGTTAACAATACACCTCTGACAAAACCCACTTATCAATCCTCGTCAATAGGATGATAAGTCCCCAAAGTTGCTCCAATCGCAACACAAATCTTGTCACGTTAACAATACACCTCTAACAACCCACTTATCAATCCTCGTCAATAGGATGATAAGTTCCCAAAGTTGCTCCAATCGCAATATAAATCTTGTCACGTTAACAATACACCTCTGACAACCCACTTATCAATCCTCGTCAATAGGATGATAAGTCCCCAAAGTTGCTCCAATCGCAACACAAATCTTGTCACGTTAACAATACACCTCTGACAAATTCACTTATCAATCCTCGTCAATAGGATGATAAGTCTACAAAGTTGCTCTGATCGCAACACATTCTCTTGTCACGTTAACATCACACCTCTGACAAATCCACTGATCAATCCTCTTCAACAGGATGATAAGTCCACAAAGTTGCTCCAATCGCAACATTCTCCCGTCAAGTTAACACCACACCTCTGACGACCAAATCAACTTATCGACTCTCTTCAATAGAGCGATAGGTCCATAAAATACTGTTAGGTTAACATAACACCTCTAACAGTCAACCCCCTAATGAACTTGTTAATCCTTTTTTTAACCAAGAATAGCAAGTTTTTATTATAAAATCCCCAGCAGATTAAAGATTTTCTGGAATTATCCTAGTGATAATAAAGAAAATTTTTGAATTTCACTTTAGGTGAAAATTCATGCCAAGTTAATACTATACCGCTGGCACTTCTAACTTTCTTTCAAAGTTTCAAGCCACACAGGAAGAAACGACACCAAAAATCCATACCTTCACGCATGGGGGACTTTATCTCGATCCCTAATTAGAGATAAGTCTACGCCTAACACGCGTTGCCGGTTAATCTTTCGCCGTGAAAAAGACACCAGGATTCATGCCTGGGGGAATCTATCTCGACCCATAAACAGAGATAAGCCTGCATCTAACACATGTTGTCGGGTAACCTATTCCCGCAATAATGGCAAAGTCTACGTATTCAACATCGTAGCAGGTTGTTATTAATAACACCAGAATCCATGCCTTACACGCATGGGGGACTTTATTTCGATCCCTGATTAGAGATAAGCCTACGCCTAATACGCGTTGCCGGTTAGTCTTTTCCCGTTAAAATGACAAAGTCTATGTATTCAAAATTATAGCGCTAAGTCTAAGAGAGTTTATTCTTTTAGCACAACGTTACATGTGGAACGGATTTAGACAATCCACATGCTAGCCCGATTCAAACGGTAGTCGGTAAAGGCTTATCAAATCCGTTGATGGCTGAGGGTTTGCTAAAAATCCTATGCATGTTCGTAGGTCCATTAGCTTAATGGATGTGAACCGAATAGATGAGCTAAAGACAAGTCTCAAAGACTTAGTCAAAAATACATTAGAGCCAACTCCGCATTTCAAGTTCAAAACGCAGGGGTCCACCCCCTCATTTCAGAAGCAGGATTATGACGCATACCTTCATACAGGTCCTGCGTGATAAATCCCTTCAACCAAGCTGCCTTCGAAGCGAGTGTAGAGAACAACTTCTTTGAGACAAGTAATCAAAAGATCCAAGATCTGAGTTGAGATCCAAAGTATTCCGAAAATTCGTCTCAATCAACCGCGAACTTTCGAAAACTTTGGAGGGGTTCTGTAGGCTGTCTAAAAATCACAACAGATAGCTTATCCCTATCAAGCACCGATGATGGAAGTTACAATTTGACGACTTCCATAAGGCTATAATTTGAAGACTTTCACGTAGAAGGTTACAATCTGACGACCTTCACAATAACTAATGAAAGATCTAATTCAGTAGCCTTCATAATCAACATCGGGAGTTACAATCTGACGACTCTTATATTCTCAAGGAGTTAAGATGAAGATTACAATATGACGATCTGTGCAAAGCTCTAGCAAGAGAGACTACAAATTGACGGTCTCTTTATATTAAAATGCAGATATCTCTCAAACCGTAAGGAATTTGGCAAAACTGACGGAGCAAACCGAACCCTATGGGGTAGGTTTGGTCGGCTTCGTCTCATCGAGATAGCCGATTTTCATATATAATTCGTCTAATTCCGACTTACGGTTTGAAAGTTATGACCTGTTCTTCGCAGCAAGTTATGTTCTGAAGTCCGTCTGCAAGACTGGACTTCGTCAGAACATCAGACTTAGCCTGAAGCTCACCGAGCTCACCTAAGGCTCACCTCTGCATCCAAGACTCAAAACGCAGAGGTCGTTGCTGCGTTCTAAACTCAAAACGCTTTTCCCGCGGGAACCAAGTTTCGTTCTTTTCTCTGCCATGCATAGAAGTCCATTGGGCCCCGGACTCTATTAGCAGGCTACCTTGCCCTTTGGTTGAAGAAATGTGTTGTCCCACACCAGCCTTCAGACGCTCTACCCATCGAGGTGCTCTTCCCTGCAGTTTAGCTAGCCTACGGGAGAGAGCTTTCCCTGCTCCCAGCGATGGTTGCTGGCATCCATTGTGGGCTCAGGTGTCTAGTCGTTGCTGCGTTCTAAACTCAAAACGCAGAGGTCGTAGCTGCGTTCCAGATTCAAAACGCAGAGGTCGTGGTTGTGTTTCATACTCGAAACGCAGAGGTCGTAGCTGCGTTCCAGATTCAAAACGCAGAGGTTGTGGCTGTGTTCCAAACTCGAAATGCAGAGGTCGTTGTTGCGCTCTAAACTCAAAATGCAGAGGTCGTGGCTATATTCAAGAGTCAAAACGCAGAGTTCATCTCTGTGTTCCAACTCTGCGTCTCAGGTCCAAAACGCAGAGTCCATCTCTGCGTCCCGCTTCTACGTTTCTCAAATTCAAAAAAATCGTACACAACCTATGCGTTCTCCAGCAGACATCTAACTCTGTAACGCAGAGTTAAAGCACAAACGCACACATAACGTGCGTTCTTCAACAAACTCAACCATGTGTCCCAAACTCTTGATGCAGAGTTGAATTTCAACGCACAAGCGACCTGTGCGTCTCCAATTCCAGAACGCATGCGGCCTGTGCATTTCAAACCTTTGACAAAGGTTTAACTCTGCGTCTCAGGCCTTAGACGTAGAGTTAAGGCCCAGAACGCCAAATTAGGTGTTTGACTTGTTTAAACACAAGCCGAACGGCCTCAAAACCGTTATCCCACGTTCTGAGGGATTTTCGCCCACTTAGGAGCAGATTTAGGGGTTAGTTATATCCCTAATCCCCCTATAAATAACCGACTTACTCAACTGAGTAAGGGTTTGACGTGTGCTGGCATTAAAACCGCTTAAGGTTAGCAGATCTCGGCAGCTAAACCGCACGGAGGAGGAGATTTCTCTAGAGATCAACAAACTACTCAGTAGTTAGCAAATTGAATCTGAGGGGATCCCTTCATCAACAGCAAATCAACTTGGCTATCAACCGAATCTTCGGTTCTAACAACTCTGTTACAGAGTTTCAACTCGCTCTGAGTTCGAAAACTCGTTAAGAGTTCTTAATTAAACTTGCAACGCAAGTTCATTACACTAATCGATCATTCAGTTTTTAACAACTCCTTTTAGAGTTTTCAACTCGTTCTGAGTTTATTAAACTTGTTAAGAGTTCTAAACCGAATTCATCATACAAGTCAATCGTTCTCGTGAGATAGTACGGTCGGATCGTCAACGGAGAGCAAGTTCGACGCAAGCAATCGAAGGAGGCACTCCATCGCTACCAAGAAGAACCTAGTTTTAAACAAAGGGAAGAATCAAATTCATTCCCCTCTCTTTTGTAATCGGAATCCAAATTGTAATCGATTTTGAGAGAATACAAATCAATTTTTCTTTCATTGTCTTTTTATATCAAATTTTCCATAAACATCGACTCAGTTACGTATTCATATAGCTGTATGTTATCATATTTAGGTGAGGATTACATCTTGATTTATTAGATTTCCAGTTGCATGTATCATTGTCTTTCCTATTAATATTATTACTGTCATAGCATGGGTCGTACGACCATTTCATTCTTCCATGTGGGATCTTGCTATGTGTCATGCACGCTGACGTACATCTGTATTCTCTGGTGTGCGTCAGACTCAGGGGACGGACAGGTCCAGTTCGATGATGCAGCATAGGCGGTGTATGCCCAGCCGAAGTGTCTTTCTAAGGGAGCTCAAGAACAAGCTAAAGCGTAGTGGTTCTCTTTTGTAGTTGTTGTGGGACGTTAGAACTCTTTATCATATTTTTCTTTAGTTTGATCATGGATCTTCTTATTTTTAGCAGTACTTTTTTTTTTATGGACTATGTATTTTTTTATTTTTCTAGTTGGACTGTTTTTATAATAAGGGTATGTTTGACACATATTTTTATGTCTAGGATGATCTACCTTTGATGATATGTCCATTTCTTATTCTGGGTTGTTATTATATTCTTGATATTGTGATCGGGGACCTGTGACTGATATTCTTGTGCTTGACGCTTAGCGTATTAGATTGAGAAGAAAAGAAAATAAAAGAAAATTTAGTGTATATTTCTCCTCAATCTAATATGTCGCGAGCTTGTTCACGTTCCGATTTCCGAGTATTTTGGGAAGCGGGTCGTGACAGGTTTTAGTGGTGGCCCATACAGGTCACAGTCCTGAGTCCTCACTAGTAAGAATATAGTGGACAATTTAGATACATATCACTTTTCATCCGTAAGACTACTATTAAGTTCTTATACTATTATCTTAATAACTATGTTTTAGTTCCCATGTTCCCAATATATTGTTTTGATTTTAACCCTAGTTTTCCTTTTGATCCTCGTTTTCCTTCAGAACCATAGTGAGTACGTGTGGCTATAGTAACCCGTCTGGCGGCAGTGTCTTGCCGCTCGAAGTGGATCCGAACCAACTTCTAGTGATGATTTAGGGATTGGTTACTAAGCAGCAGCACCTGGCTGGGCAGCTGCATAGGGAGCCACAACACCAGCCTCCCCCTCGCGCAAAGTCTGGTGTTAGGGAGTTCTGGTACATGTGACCGTCTTCCTTCTCTGGTGCTGAAGGACCTCCAGCAGCGGAGGAGTTTCTGATGGTCACTGAGACTATTCTCACAGTGACCCGTATTGCCCTTGCTGAATGGGTAGACCTTATGGATATTCATCTCACTGATACCACTAGGGGTCGGTGGGCAGCCGAGAAGACCCACCTTGAGAGGCTAATCCTGTGGGAGACGTTCACAGAGCGCTTCAATAGGAAGTATTTTCCTCAGTCGGCTCGGGATGAACTCCTGCGTAGGTTTGTTGAGATCAAGTAGGGAGGCCGATCAGTTGATGAGTATGAGGCCGAGTTCCCTTCACTGAGTTAATATGCTCCCCACCTGGTTACAGACCCTACTATTAGGAATCATCAGTTTCAGAAGGGTCTGGATAACTATATCAGGTTTGCTCTGGCTGGTAGAGCACTTGAGACTCACGATGCAGTACTGGATACAACACACGAGATTGAGAGTGTACAAAAGGAACCTAAAGACCCACATGTGATTCGGAGCAGGGCACCAGTAGCTCCAGCCAGAAATGTCGAGCGTCCCCCTTCGAGGCAGCAACAGTAGGCACCGTAGAGGCAGCAACATTCTCAGCGTCAGCCACTTCCTCAAGCTCACCCTCATCAGTGTCCTGGAGTGCAGTCTTAGAGCCAGTCTTCGGTGAGGTGTTCCTATTATAGCTACCCTGGTCATGCCCAGCAGGATTGCCCCAGGCGTCTTCATCTATGCTTCAGCTATGGGTCCCCTGGCCATATCAGTCGAGACTATCCTCAGAAGTAGAAGGTTCATTTTCCCCCACCTCCAATTCGGACAGCTCTTCCATCTTTGCCTCGACCTACCCCAACAGCTCTGCCTCAGCATAGATCTTATCCTGGGGTGGGTCCTCTTCCTCCGCAGACGCAGGTTATCAGGAGGCGTAAAGGCAGCAACCACCGTGATATATGTTTATGATGTCAGTCATAGAAGCTGAGGCGAACTACCAGATTATCACTGGTAAGAATTGTTCATTCTTAGTTTGGACTTATGCAAAAAGAAAATGGTGTCTAAAGAATCACCAAAGAATCATAAAGTTTAGATTACTAAATCTGAACTTATGCAAAAATTAAATTGGCGGGTCACATCCTTCAACCGTGGCAGTCTCCACTATCGCGGCCAAAGAAAAGTTACCGAGGTCTCCTCTTCAACCCCATCGATGTCTGTGCCTAGTCTGTCTATTGCAACCACATCTACTACATCACCGGTGGAGCCTTAGATTAGTCCTGACCTGTTAAAATTCAAAGTCATAATGCCGGATCGTCTTGGTCCTTTACCTGATGATCAAGGCAAAGATCCAATAAAAGAACACCTGGGTCTGATAAACAAACCCTGAGTAAATTCTTATACTAGGGGTCGTAAGTATTCTCCTATCAGGACAAAGCAATCCTAGGAGGGGGTTTCTTCTCGTTTGGGACCTGTAAAGACTCCATGCCCGCAAGGGGTTGGACTAAACATATAACCTTAGATCACTCAGAGGCGACGACAAGTCGTCCTGCGTATGTCAACAAGGCTCAAACACAACAACAAAAGATTAGAAACTCTCAGATACTTGTTCTGCAGTTACCTCTGATGATACAATGTCTAGTATAGGACAAGCCTAAGAATCATTTATAATCACCCCTGATCAGTTTGCTCAAATGCTTCAAGAAGCCCTAACCAAACAATGTGAAGAAATTAGAGCTGAGATGAAGACGTAAATGGAGTTGGCTATTCAACAAATGAGAGAATTGCAAACTCAATGGCTTCAACCTTCTGAGTCTAGTCAGCAAGCTGAATCCAGCCGCCATACTCAAAATATTGCAGATGACAGTGATCTAGAAGTTGATGAAGTTATTTTTGCTGATGCACCTCCCAATAACAATAACGCTGGGCGTAGTTCAATGGATCCTCCCACCAACAATATTGAGGATAGTTCAATTGCACCTCTTAATAACACTAGAGGTGGCCCAATTATTTTTCCTCAACATCACCCAAAGAGAGATGAAGATGAGGACAAGAAAATGCAAGACCTTGAAAACAAAATCAATGCTTTAATGTCCGCTCACGAAGTAAAGAAGACGAGTATTTCGTATCCCTAGCCAAGAGAATGAGATTCAATCCTGTACCCGACAAAATTCAATCTGATTAACTTCACACCATTTGATGGGAAGAGCTCGCCTACTCAGCACTTGATTTATTTTAAGTCTCATTTGGGCATGATCTCTAGAAACGAGGCTTTAATGGTCCGGTCATTCGTTGGTACCCTTCGTGGACCCGCCTTCGATTGGTACCGACGTCTCAAGCCTAGGAGCGTCAACTGTTGGGTTGATATGAAAAGTTTGTTCCTTAGCAATTTCTTCGATGATGACACCGAAGTGTCAATCGGAACCCTTCTGGATGAGAAATAAAAAGACGGAGAGTCAGTTGATAATTTTGTCAAGCACTTCCGCAACAAGGTAATAAATTGTAGGGATCCTGTCACAGAGGAATTCATCTTGCAGACATGCCACAACAATCTCTCCATTAATATCCTTGAAGTCCTGGGGGTTGTACCATCCAAAACCAAGAAGGAGTTGAAACTACACGGTGAACAGGCAGAGCGCTTTCTTAAAAGAAAGAAAGCTGAGAGAAATCAACCGACGGCACCTGCAATCGCTGTGAATGCCAATAAAATGTCTCAACCGCAACCCCGGAGGCAACAGAAGACTCCCGATCCAAAGTTCCAGAAGGAGTATTCTTTCGAAGATGATGAAGGTCCGGCCATCTTGAAATACCTCCTTGCCAATGACAAAATCGAGCTACCACCTATTAAAGATCAGGAGGGAGTTAAGAGGATTACAGATCCAAACTACTGTGTGTACCACAGAAGGGTTCTTCATCTCACCAAGGTTTGCTTTGGCCTCAAAAACAAAATCCAAACCTTAGTTGACTCCGGTGTTATAACAGCAAAACATGCCAAATAAGGATGACATATAACTCCAAAGAGTATACGAGTATAAATTGTTTCTTCATGCACTCTAAAGGGTATACGAGTATAAACTGTTTCCCGAACCTCCGACTGATATAAGAGGTTAAAAATTGTTTCCTTAAATTGCACGCTCCAATAATGTAACCAAATGTGATTAGACTCAGGTTCACTTAAAAGCTGGGGGTGGATATGAAGTTATCATGGCTGAATACGAAAGCAAGAACCAAGACCTGATTCTGTATCAAGAATAGCAACATTGCTCACAAACGAGAAGTTCCTGAAAAGGTACTATCCCTAGTACATTCAGAGTAACCTATTTAACGGGAAATTCTTGGAGAATGCTATATATGGTATTCTTAAGGATAACCTGAAACTAATTGATTATTCAAGGTGAAAACCAAACCAATAATCTAAATAATCCACTCTTAATCATAATAAAAATGATTAAGAACCTCCCGCTATAGCTATTTAATCATGTCCAAAATAATTAAAACCCTTCCACTGTGATTTTCAGAGCACTCTTTCAATGAGATGAGATTCAATGACTTCATCAAGTCAATCTTCCATCACGAAACTCTAAAATCCTTCAAGGATGAAGCATGTCCCATTTGCTTTTCTTTCATCCGATTCTTGGTTGGTTTCAATCATCAGGATCAATTTCGCCAACTCCCACTATGACTTTCCAAGCGCTCTTTCGTTGAGGTGAGATTCAATGACTTTATCGGGTTAGTTTTTCCTCACGAAACTCATACGGTCTAATTGTGGAGTGCTTGATGATTCACAGTCCTCCACCATAAAATCCCTCACTGATCAAATTAACTAATGGTGGGTCCACCAAAAAGCTTCGTGGTTAAATCCATCCAAACTCCTGCTATGTCCGAGCCTTTAACACTCCTACTGTTAAGCTTTGACACAACACCCAAAATTTCAATCCATGACAATTGGCAAACCTCTTTTCATGTTAAAGTCTTGTCACTAGTTACCAAAAACCTCTTCTGAGTGATTTGTGCAAATCTACACTCCTACTGTTATTTGTACCTCCACTCCTCCCATTTGGTCAAACCTTTAAACAGTCAGGACCAAAGTCAAAATCCCCTCTTGATTCTTTCCATGAACGAGAGGTCCACAAATTGAATGATCAAACCTTTAAACAGTTAGGATCGTTTTAAATCCCCATTTGGTCAAACCTTTAAACAGTTAGAACCAAAGCCAAAATCCCCTCTCGATTCCTTCCATGAACGAGAGGACCACTCACAAATTGAACGATCAAACCTTTTAACAGTTAGGATCGTCTCAAACTCTCATTTGGTTAAACCTTTAAACAGTTAGGACCAAAGCTAAAATCCCCTCTTGATTCCTTCCATGAACGAGAGGACCACTCATAAATTGAACGATCAAACCTTTTAACAATTAGGATCGTCTCAAACTCTTATTTGGTCAAACCTTTAAACAGTTAGGACCAAAGGCAAAATCCCCTTTTGATTCCTTCCATAAACAAGAGGTCCATAAATTGAACGATCAAACCTTTAAACAGTTAGGATCGTCTCAAATACCCATTTGGTCAAACCTTTAAACAGTTAAGGCCAAAGCCAAAATCCTCTCTCGATTCTTTCCATGAACGAGAGGACCACTCACAAATTGAACAATCAAACCTTTTAATAGTTAGGATCATCTCAAACTCTTATTTGGTCAAACCTTTAAACAGTTAGGACCAAAGCCAAAATCCCCTCTTGATTCCTTCCATGAACGAGAGGTCCACAAATTGAACGATCAAACCTTTAAACAGTTAGGATCGTCTCAATGTTCATTTGGTCAAACATTTAAACAGTTAGGACCAAAGCCAAAATCCCCTCTTGATTCCTTCCATGAACGAGAGGTCCACAAATTGAACGATCAAACCTTTAAACAGTTAGGATCGTCTCAAATCCCTATTTGGTCAAACCTTTATACAGTTAGGGTCAAAGCCAAAATATCCACTCGATTCCTTCTATTTACGAGAGTACCACTCACAAATTGAACAATCAAACCTTTTAACAGTTAGGATCGTCTCAAACTCTCATTTGGTCCAACCTTTAAACAGTTAGGACCAAAGCCAAAATCTTCTCTTGATTCTTTTCATGAACGAGAGGTCCACAAATTGAACGATCAAACCTTTAAATGGTTAGGATCGTCTCAAACCCCCACTCAGTTAAACCTTTAAACAGTTAGGACCAAAGTTGGAATTCCATCTTGATAAATGAGAAATCCACTTTTAGATTGGATAATCAAACCTTTTAACAGTTAGGGTTGTCTAAATCTTCTCGATTCTCGGAGTGGAGATCCCACTCTTAGTTTTACCCTTCAGATTCTCGAACTAAAGATCCTACTTCTAGTTTCTTTTACAGCAGGAGATAGAATATAAAATTCTTCCCCTCTGGCATCGGGTTCATCTCTACCAACAAAAAAGAGACCAGAAGATAGAATATAAAATTCTTCCTCTCTAGTATCGGGTTCATCTTTTAACAAAATAGATGTATCCCATCAACATTTTCAAATTCATGTTTGATGCATGGAGGACTTTATCTTGATTCCTAATTAGAGATAAGTTTACGCCGAACACGCGTTGCCGGGTGGTCCGTTCTCGCGAAAATAACCAAGCCTATGTATTCAATATCATAGCACCAAGTCTAAGAGAGTTTATTCTTTAGTATAACGTTACATATAGAACGGACTTAAACAATCTGCATGCTAGCCCGATTCAAATGGTAGTCGATAAAGACTCATCAAACTCGTTGATGGCTGAGGGTTTGCCAAAAAATCCTATAAATGTGATAGTCACTGACGTACCAGCTTCATTAGTTGATCTCATGACTTGAGTATCTGACAAACACAGGATAAAATCCATACCTGTAGATGAACCGACTTGAACAATTGGTCCTACAGCCTCGACACTCAGGACCACCATGCTCCAATGTCTTAAGAGCTTAAACTGTGTAGACTCCAGTAAACGCACGAGGACAAACTGTTTTAACGTCAGTCAACGCGTTACAACAAAGGTTAACGCCGAACAACGCGTTACAATAAAGGTCAATTCCGGTCAACGCATTGACAATTTTGCCAAAATAAAGCTAAAAAAATTCCAGATTAAAAGATGATTCTAGGGAGTTCAATTGCGATCCGGATATGAATTCCCGACGAAGACGATCAGTTCAACATCAACTCAACGACACGAGCTAAGTTCAGAAACTTACATGCCAACTTCAGTTCAAGACTTTAACAACAGTCAGACGATAAATGCAAAGCCGGAAGAAATTCATCTATTCGACAAAATACTGAGTAGATTGAAGACTGAAGAAGTCAAGAGCTGAAACCAATTACAGGTCCTTTGACACCGACTAAAGGTGGGGGCATATCACATCTAAAGTATTTCAAACTCCTCTATAAATGAATGAGGCTGAAACACTTTGGAGGGGGTATCTGTAGGCATCTAAAAATGCTTAAAGGTTCCCGCATGCAGCTCGAGACGAAGAGGAGATGATAAACTTCATCATCCAAGTCGAGGAGATTTATTTGAGTGGCAAGTGTGCTCACCGGCCACCGCCAAATGGTTCGCACGATCATCAGCCACCAGAATAGTAAAACGATTGGCCCGTACGCTTACCGGCACCTCCAAGTAGTCTGCGTACTCGTCAGCCAGAACCAAGTGATCCGTGTGCTCATCGGCCATCTCCAAGTGGCTCGTACGCTCATCGGCCACCAAAACGATGAACCAAGTGGCCTGCACGTTCATCGGCCACCTCCATGTTACCGAAACACGTGAAATGAATCAGTGAAGTGTACAAGTCAATGAAACGACGAAATACGCATAACGACGAAACAAGTCAAAACTCGGAAGACTGAAATAGCCGCTGGCGGTCGAGTCGTATCAAAATAACTCGGCCAAGAACCAGTGGCTAGGCCC
>NC_033802.1:46946527-47002126 GCF_001876935.1 Asparagus officinalis | reverse complement strand
TTGGACTATTTTATCTTCAGTGGGGGGTTCTCTCTGTTCGAACCTATCACCATACTGCATGTTCAGGTGATGAACCCACGGGTCTTCCCAAGTTGACATTTGATCGTCGTTCTCCATTGTGGACGGATCAGCTGTAGCCATGTTCGCCATTAGGGCTTTGAAAGCTTCCCCCAGACTGGTATCGGAATCCCATTCTGAGGCATCTGATGAATTTCCATTTTTGTATTGCTTAGATGATTGGTCATTAATTAACCAACAGCATTCTTCTTCTTCTGAAGATTCATACCCTAACCCTCGTCCATATTTATAATAATCATCGGGTTTCCCTTTTGGTACATATGCCGCTTTGGCTAGAGTACGAGGACCTCGATCGAAGTATAGACCTTCTCCGAGTGTGAAATCATATCCCTGCTTTTCCATGAGCTTGCGCACTTAGGAAATGATCTGGTAACGGAGAGCTTTTTCCTTTACCGTAAATCACTTCTTTAGCACCTCTTACTTTGTTCGGGATGACCATGGTTGTTCCGAAAGAATGCTGAAGGTGTTCCTTGGTTACATAGGATGATCGGATCGGCATATACAACTCAGGATTGTCGTACAGCTCTTTTATCACATCATCAAGAGACAAGGAGTACTCTAAATCATCTTTTATTGCAATATCGGCAAGTTAGGGAGTACTCTAAATCGTTATTTATTTCATTATTGGCAAGTTGCCAGTTACAACTGCCTTCTGACGTTTGATCATCGTCAAGGTTGATTACAAAGGGTACAATGTCATTTAGAACATAACCGCCATTGTAATCAAATCCGGCTTCGGTATCAGCTTCTCCTCCGCTGTCCGTGCCTTGGGCCGATGATTCAGTATCGGATTCGTTACCATAAAGGAGAGAATCAGTGAAATAATTCTCATACCCTTTGAATGGTTGCTTATCTGCGACCATCGTCCTAACCTTATTGTCAGTGTCGACATATTTCAAACACTGATGGAGAGTTGAGGGAATTATAACATTACTATGGATCCAAGGCCGACCCAATAGTAAGTTATACGACGTCTCAGCATCAATCACGTAACACGTGACCTCCGTCTTCAGATCTCCCATTTGACACTTTATCCGGATTTTACCTAAAGGCCTTGACCCGCTGGTATTGAATCCATAGATAACAGTGCCTGTAAATCTCCCATTTGACACTTTATCCGGATTTTACCTAAAGGTCTTGACCCGCTGGTATTGAACCCGTAGATAACAGTGCCTGTGGACGCCAACTTGCTAACTGGAATACCAAGGAAGTGCATCAAGCGAAGCGGCATAATACTCACAGCAGAACCCGGATCCACTTGGATTCGGTTGACTTGGCTGGAGCCAATGTATCCAATGAAATATAACGGCCGATCGTGGTTCGAATTCTTCGTCTGCATATCCTCTTTGGTGAAAGTAATGCAGGGAAGGTTTTTGGTCGCTATGTTGCATTGTTGACTCAGCGGTTCTGAATTTTCAGGCACCGGTTTGACTTGAGTCAGGAACACCTCTGAATTGGCCAAAGCTTCTTGCAAGGCCTCCCTGGTTTCCTTGGACAACCGCAGCAACTCATACAGCGTTATCCGTGCTGGAATATTGGCTAGTTGAGCCATTATATCGAAGACTTGCGGAGTCTTCGAGCTTTCCGGTTTGTCTTTTCCAATCGGGCGACTGAAACGAGACTGCTTCGGATTCTGAATTTCCTGGGGATTCTTCTCTTTCGGTTTATTCACCGGCTGGCGTCGCGCCTCTTCGCCCGGTGTAGGACTTATAATCACCCCCATCTCCGTGAGAGTTTTGGCTGGTCCCCGTTTATTCACCCCCTGCTCACTAGGTGGTGGATAGTTGTAGTGATACTCATTTCCGCTTCGGGTTGCCAAAACTTCTTGTTCTTCTTCAGAGAGCGGAAAAGCTTGTATTCTTTCGTCATCTTCTCCTGGGATAGCAGAGACTCCGCAGCAAGACTTTCCTTTCCCTTTGGACTTCTTCTTGGATGACGACCCGGCCCATTGTTCATCTTCAATCAGGTCGGGGTGAACCCAGAGGATTTCGCCGTTTGGAGCTGTATGTGGTACAAGTCCTTTTTGGCACTGTCTATGCGGGTCGTCGTTTACTGTTTTCATTCCCACTTTGGTGATGCGTTTTGGTTCAAACCACGCTGTGGGCACTGATCCAAAGCTGATTGAAACCGCGTTTGCTCCAACATTCTTGGACGGCTTCGGGGTTATGACGCCTACATTAATTAGCACCTGGATCTTGTCCTTGAGGTGGTAGCACGACTTCGTAGGGTGATGGACCGCTCTGTGGTATGCACAATACCTCGGATCCGTCACTTTGCTAGCCCCTTCTTGATCCACAATCGCCGGCAGCTAAATTTTGTTGTTCTCCGACAGGTACTTGAAGATGCCGGGAACTTCGTCATCTTTGAAGGAGTACACCTTGGGAAACCTCAGCTCTGAAGATTTCTGCTTCTGAGGCCGTTGTTGCCATTGCCCCCGAGCTTGTTGTGGTTGTGCCTTACCTTTCCCCCTCGGGTTGAAATTCTGTGCTGGAGCATTTGTCGCCTGTTGGCCTCTCTCCGTCTTCTTTCTTCTGAGGAATCGCTCTGCTTGCTCTCCTAGGACCTTCAGATCCTTCCATGTCTTGGACGGTGCTGTCCCCATTGCTTCCAACACGTCCAGGGTGAGGTTGTTGTGGCAAGTCTGGAGGATGAATTCCTCGGTAATCGGGTCTCGACAGTTCATCGCCTTGTTCCGGAACCTCTTGACGAAGGTGTCCACCAATTCTCCGTCTTTCTGCTTCTCATCAAGCAACGACCCGATGGATATCTCTGTGTCGTCGTCGAAGAAGTTGGCGAGGAACTTGGTCTCCATGTCGTCCCAGCTGTTCACACTACCTGGCTTGAGGTGGCGATACCAATCGAAGGCGGCTCCGCGAAGAGTGCCAACGAATGACCGCACCATCAGAGGCTCATTGCCGGAGATAACTCCCAGGTGCGATTTGAAATAAATCAAATGTTGAGTGGGGGAACTCATCCCATTAAACGGTGTGAAGTTAATTAGGTTGAACTTCACTGGATATGGGATTGATTCCCACTCTCTTGGGTATGGGCAAGGAATGCCTGTTTTCTTCATCTCTTGAGCAGAAATCAATGTATTGATTTTGCTCTCGAGATTTTTAATTTTTAGATTTTCATCTGTGTTTTCACTAGCATTCTCGTTACCACCCCCTGCATTGACGGGAGGATTATTGGTATTACGAGCTTCATTCGTATCCTCGTCTTCCAAATTAACCGGGTTACGACGACTTGGCTCGCCTTGCTGGTTCGTCAATGCTTGGATTTGCTGGTTATGCATTTCTCTCATGTTTTGCATGGCCATCTGCATTTCGAACCTGAAGGTTTCCTGTTGCTTAGCTAAGGCGTCTTCAAGCATTTTGGCCATTTGCTCCGCACTTATCATAAATGCCTCGCGGGGTTATCCCTCGCTGGATACTGTATTGTCTGATGCAACCGCGGAGCCAGCATCATATTCTTCATCTTCTGAAGGGAGCCTTGTTCGAACCCTACCATAGGTTGCTCGCTTGATAGTTCCGGACTGTAGACGGGTTCTAGGCCGGGATGCTTTCAGAATCGATTCGAGATTGTCTCGCGCCGACGTCCCTCTGCTGGTCATGTTGGTGGTGACCCTCGGAAATTCTCCCTCTTCAACCACCGTTCTTCTTCGTCAGAAACGCCTTGGCCTTGGTTTCGGCGTTTCAGTACTGAGTCTCTCGAAAACTGAAACTCGTTCGGGGACCGCCTTGATGCAGCTGCATTCAGACAATACTGCCCGAATGAGTTTGGAACAGGGGCATTGAGTTTCCTGTTCTCGGGGACTCCTCTTCCTAGTTTTACCTGTACCCCCAGCACGATAGTACAACTCGGAGTAACCTATCGTGTGCGGGCACGACTTCTCAGGTATAACACTATCACTATCAGATGATAATGTTTCCATCTGAGGTTGGATTGCCTTCTTTGGGCTTTCAAAAGTTACACGCCTCGAAACGTGCCTTTGTGGGCGTGAGTCTTCAGTGTGCTCTTGGACTTCGACGCGCAAATTGGTGCGCGCAATTGCCTTAAGCTCTTTGTCATACTGGAGGTGACGGCGACCTCCAATGTGTTGAGTCGTTCTGGGCTTCTTCATTGGGCCCAAATGCTCGTGAACTGGAACTTTGCCTCTCTCGTCGGGAACTGGACCGAGGCGCTCCAAAACTGGCTTCCTCCTTCGGGATGATTCTGCATGATCTCCCGGAGAAGACGGCGACCTCCAATGTGTTGAGTCGTTCTGGGCTTCTTCATTGGGCCCAAATGCTCGTGAACTGGAACTTTGCCTCTCTCGTCGGGAACTGGACCGAGGCGCTCCAAAACTGGCTTCCTCCTTCGGGATGATTCTGTATGATCTCCCGGAGTAGCCATAGGAATTAACGGCGACTTTGGTTGATTCGCCGGAGTTTGACCTTGCTTAGAAGGCTGCACTGGTTGCTTTTTGGCCTGAGTCGCCACTTCAGACTTCGGCTTCCAGACTTGGCGGGTTGGTGGTGGCTTCTTCGTCACCTCCTTTTGCAGTCTTCTACGGGCTTCCTGGACTTTAGCCCGTGCCTGTGCTGACATCGCGCGGCGCTTGCGGATACGCTCCACGCGACTTTGGCGTCAGCTGGGGTGAGAGCTTCGTTGGCTTTCCGAGCTTCTTCGAACCAACGAACTTTTCTCCTGGAGGAGAACTTCTTGGACTTGCGGGGGGAGGTAGATCCGGACGAGGACACGTACTCCTCGAACTTGGTTTGGTCGAACTCATACTCGACCTCCTCCACGACCGGGATCGAGATCCGCGGCTGCGACGTTACGATCTCGGCAGCGAGATCGGCGGCTCCCACTGTGGTCGCCAGATTGTTCGCGGGGAAAATGGTTTTCTTCTTCATTGAAATAATTGTCATCTTGGGTTACAAAAGATCCGGTCTTTTATAGATCCGGTTACAACTAAATCAAAGAAAGAAGAAAAAAAAAGTAAAAATTACAACTTTCCTCTTGTGAACAAATCGCGAGCTCCTGTTTTGCGGTCGCTCGCTTTTGTGGGTTCTTTGCCAACGCCGGGGTTAATCCGTGGACCACCGCGCGATCTAGATCCGGTCGGATCTACACGATTATACGGGTATTATTCCACGAAGGGAATAATAGCCGGGAGGGATTAGTTCACTAAGGAAATAATCGCTCGGATCTCGGGATCTAAGACCAAGCTTAGATCCGGAGTGTGATCTCGTGTAGATCTCAGATCTGTTCTTTCTTCCTCTCGAGATCCTGCCTTTTCTGAAGTGGATGGTCGCCGAGGATCAGATCTGAATGTTGCAAGTCTTCTGGTCTTCAAGCTCCGAGTTCACTCTTCAATCCGGCAGAGTTTCGGCTCTTGAAAGTTCCACCTCTGAAAATGAACATCTCTAGGCCTATTTATAGGCTCTCAAGACAGTGGCCGCAAAAAGAGAAATGTCGGCCACCTCTGGCCACTGTCGGCCACCTCGGGCCACTGTCGGCCACCTCGGGGTGGCCGACACTGTGCCTAGCCACCTTGGGGTGGCTCGGCTCATGGCCGAGCCACCCCGAGGTGGCTCGGCCACCGAGCCCCCGCGGGCGGTGTTTTCCGACTTTTTCGAGTCGTTTTCCGACTTTTTCGAGTCGTTTTCCGTTGTCTCGTTTGTCCGTGTTTCGGTTGACCCGAGACTCTGATTTGATGGTCTGATTTGGCAGTAATTTGGATTCCTGATGGGTTTGCTGTTTTGCCGTTTTTTCGTCGTTTTACGCTGTATCCGTTTCTCGGTTCTGTCTGCGATTCGGTTAACTTAGATTCTGATTCGTTGATCTGATTTGGCAGTAAGTCGGATTTCTTTGGGTTTGCTGTTTTGCCGTTTTTTCGTCGTTTTACGCTGTATCCGTTTCTCGGTTCTGTCTGCGATTCGGTTAACTTAGATTCTGATTCGTTGATCTGATTTGGCAGTAAGTCGGATTTCTGATTTGGCAGTAAATCCACTTCTGAGTTCGAGTCCGAAACTGATCTTGATTCGATCGTGATTCGTCCGAGTCCGCTCTTGTTTGAATGACTCGTTGATTCCCCGAACTGTTGGCTTGATTCCACGCTCGAATGGATGTATCCCGTTGCTTGCGTGCGGTTCGTCAATGTCGTCGCCTCGTTGGTTCGTCGGTTTGTGCCGAGCTATGCTGAGGGACCTATAAGCAATTTTATATGCCTACAACGTTATTCGGTGAGCGTTGAAAACCGACACTGTGTGGTTGTAAACGTTATTCGGGTGAGCATAGAAAACCCGGTTGTGATAGTGGATTTCTCCCCGGGAGACGTTATTCGGGTGAGCATAGAAAACCCGGTTGTGATAGTGGATTTCTCCCCGGGAGTGGGGAGCGGAGTTGTAGGACAGAAGGTCCGAACTCCGTGATCATATCTTGTGTTTGAGTGTGCTTTGGCGTTTATTTATACTTGTATTTATATTTCTTGTCGCCATTGTCATTAGCTCATTATTTATATGATCCACTATCTAGTTCATATTGTTTACCCTTGTGTTAGTTTCAAATCCTTGCATATATCATATTGTATATCTCTTTGTTAGGATATATATTATTGTTCATATTACTTATCCTAGCTCATATAACTTGTTGTATTTCATACTTGCTAGGATAACTTATTAATTAATTTTTATTAGCAATTAATTGGCATTAGATTAGCATAAGACCCTAATCACCCCCCTTAGGGTCTAACAATTGGTATCAGAGATTGCTGCTCTTTGATTTAAGGTCTAATCGCCTTGAGTTAAAGATCCAAGTTATCTTTATGTGCTAATCTTGTTTTGATTGCATTTGTATCTTGCTTGCATATTTTTACAAATTATGGATATGAATGATGCATCTTGTTTAGGCTATGATTCTAGTATTGCTCCTAAATTCAATGTTTTCCCCTATACTCAATGGTGTTTTAGATTCAAAATATTTGTTCAATCTAAAAATATCGATTTATGAGAAATCATTGATTGTACTTATATTGTGCCCACGTTGGAGAAATCCAAGTGGAGCAAATATGATAAAAAGATGTTTATTATGAACAAGCTTATGTTAGAATTTTTATTAAATGCATTTGATTCATTTATGTCTAACAAGCTTAATTCTTTTGATAGCGCTTATACATTATGAAAATTCATAGAAGCGCATCAAGGAGACTTGGAGGCGATCCGACAAGCTTTGGAGGATCCCGCTTCAAGTTCTAAAGGAGCTTCATGCACACGTGCACTAGGCGATAGCCCTAGTGAGGTTTGCGAGTTCGAACCCGATAATGATTTATATAGTGATGAACTTGCTTGTGCTAGTGATAAATTATTACATGCCTACAAGAAATTACAAAATGATTTCATTAATTTACAAAGCAAGCATGAAAATTTGAAATCCGATCATGAGTTTTTAACTTCTAAGTTTGATATTATTTCTAATGAAAATATGATCCTTAAAGAAAATAATGAAAAATTAAAATTGGATCATGATTCTTTGCTTTCAAACTTTGCCAAGTTAACTCATGAAAAAGATAATACCATGTTAGAAGTAGAGAACATACAAAATGATACTGCTTCATTTATAAATGACTATTTATGTTCTACTTCTAAAAGTGCATATGTGCCAAAAATGAAGACTTGAATCTTATGAAAAAATGCATTTCATCTTTAGATTCAACTTTAAAAATATGCTTTGATAATCATAAGAAGCTTATGGACATGTGTGCCAAGACTAAGTCAAAATCATCCACTCATTATGCACACATGTATAGCAAAATTTATAAGTGTTCTATTTGCGGCCGTCAAGGTCATTTAGCTAAGTTTTGTTATGATGCACATAAACATAAGAATTCTAATGCTCCTTGTGCATCTCATGTAGCTTCTTCATCACATACACATGCATATGCTTATCATGCACATCATAAACATGCTAATGTGTTTAAATGTAATCTTTGTGGTCGTTTTGGCCATTTGGCAAAATTTTGCTATGATTTGAAAAAGATTTCACCTTTGACAAATGATTTTATTAAGCCACAAAAGTTTAAATGTCATGTTTGTGGTAGATATGGCCACTTAGAAAAGTTTTATTTTGATAATGTTTCACATTTGCAAAATAATCTTAAAAGATCATCTATGTTTGCAAATGTTTCCCGTGCACGAGCTAATGGTCCACAAAAACAAATGGATCTCTTTCATTGCACGTATTGCAATCGGAAGGGTCATTTGAATGAATATTGCTTTGACCGTTTTAGTGCACCATATGTGTCCAAGAGGGTTCATAACCCTAGGACTTTGAGCTTTAATTATAGGGGTCATGTCCCTAAATCTTTTGGTACCAAGAGTTCTTGGGTACCAAAACAAATTTAAATTTTAAACCAAGAATTTTAGTGTTCTTACTTTTCCTTTTCTTGGTTTTGAAAATTATGTCTTAAAATCTTTTCATTATGAAAACAAATTTTTAATTGATCAAATCTTTTGTTTTCATGATTATTTGTTTTAATTTTGATAAGAGGTTTGTGTTCATATAACCCTCCAGATTTATTGGGTGTTTATTCCCAAATCTTGTTTACCGGATGCTAAAATGTTTATATGGGTTGTTACTAGTTCAAGAGCTAGATATAGTTACCTCTCTTGGTTTTTTAAAATCAATGATGATTTGGTTTTATGTTCTTATGTGATTTACTTGTGATTTATGATTTCATTGGTTGATTTGTTTTCATTTGAAAACCTTTTACATGATTTTCATGTTCCTTTTCTTTTAATTTCATAAATCTATTTTTGATCTTTATGTTCTTTGATATGAGACACTATTTTTCATATTGATATATTTATATGTGTTCTCATTATCTTTTTGTATGTGAGTTATGTTTAGCATGTTTTAATCTATGCTTTCTCACATATGTATGCCTTAGCATTCATTGCATACATTCATGAGGTATTTTGATAGGGGGAGCAATCCCTATATCTTTCTATATATTTTATACTCACCTATGCTTATTGATAGGGGGAGCTTTCGCTCTCTTAGTTCTTTTGTCCCCTTTTTGATATTGTCAAAGGAGGAGAAATATTATGAGTATATCTATCTTGTTTGTTTATATGCATGTGAATTATAATTTATATATTTTCTTTCATGCATATATCTCTTTTCGTAAATTGTTTGTCATCATCAAAAAAGGGGAGATTGTTGGCCCTCTTGTTTTGATGATGTTTAACAAATAATTTACCACTAATGTTGTTTGTCTAGTGTCTGTGCATTCCTATGTATTATAGACAAACAACGTAGTTGAAGGATGGATGGAATAGACTTCAACGAGCATATCCAAAGGAGGTTGGCGGAATGTCGGTGAAGCTTATGCAATTCAAGTTCAAGATACAAGTTCAAGCTTCATCCGCAAGTGTACCAAGTCGAGCTTATTGAAGATCAAGATCTAGCTTGTATATATGTTTTGGTTTCTATGCATATATATAGTTATATATATACATACATGTGTTTTGGGTTTTTATGTTTATATATATGAAATTACATATTTCATACTGTATTGTGTTTAGTATTTATTGCATGGAATATGCAATTTTGTAAAAACTCTGTATTCTTAGTTTTTGGACTTAACAATAATCATATACATATTTTATTAAGTCTACAAAAATATTGTGCAAAGTTTCAAAACATGGTTTAGCCTAAATGTCAAAATTCATATGTTTACATTTTCGTGTTTTGGATTATTTTGCAAAATGATGATATTTTTCATTTGGGAAGTCCTTTTTAGAAACCAGTCATTGTAGCATGTTTATTATCATGTCTACAATCATTCCCCAAAGTTTTACATTTTTTGGAATTTATTTGATATTTTTAAACAGTGTTTTAAATTCAGAAAAACAGCTTTCAGAACCAGTTTTCTATAGTATCAGTTATCGGTCGACCACACCGGTCGACCGCTCATATGTTTAGTCGACAGTGGGCAGCAGAAAGTTTGTCGGTCGACCAATGCGGTCGACCGAGAGCTCAAAATTTCCATCGGTCGACCGCACCGGTCGACCGACGAAGTTTTGCTTGTATTCTTAGTTTCATATCTGGTTCGCGGTCGACCGCGAATATTTTTGGTCGACCGTCGATCTGTCAATTCTGCCTAACGGCTATTTTCTTCAGAATCAGAAAATTTGATTTCTTGGTTTTTGTGAGATTTGGTTTTGGGTTTTAGCTGTTGTTTCTCTTCCTATATAAACCCCCAAACCCCCTTCTATTTCAGTAACCCATTGAAGAGTTTTAAAGAAGTTTAAAAGAGTTTTAAAAAGGTTTTTTAGTTAGGTTCAAAGACTGTTTTGTTTGTGAAGATTGTTTAACAAGTGGAGAAGATCATCTACAGTGTTTGAACTTCATTTTAATCCTCCTCTCCAACTTGATTTTCAGAGAAGAATTCCTAAACTCTATTTCTAGCTATTTATTGTTTTTATTCATAAATTTCTATATGCTAGATTTAAATTGAGTTTAGTTTTGATTTATTGAATCTCATTGTTACACACACCCACATGAGCTTATTGTATTTACATACATAGTATATTAGGGTTCATGAGCTTATTGTATTTACATACATAGTATATTAGGGTTATGAGAGATTGTAACATTGAGTTGTGCTTAATTGAGTTCTCCCCATGTATGAGAGAACAAATCATTTATATTTGTTACATTGTGAGATTGTTAGGTTTTCGGTGAGCTAGAAAACCGAGTGTGTTGTGAAGTTTTCGGTGAACTAGAAAACCGATTGTGAGGAGTGACGTTGTTCGGTGATCGTTGAAAACCGACACTGTGTGGTTATAAACGTTATTCGGGTGAGCGTAGAAAACCCGGTTGTGATAGTGGATTTCTCCCCGGGAGGGGGGAGCGGAGATGTAGGACGGAAGGTCCGAACTCCGTGATCATATCTTGTGTTTGAGTGTGCTTTGGCGTTTATTTATACTTGTGTTTATATTTCTTGTCGCCATTGTCATTAGCTCATTATTTATATGATCCACTATCTAGTTCATATTGTTTACCCTTGTGTTAGTTTCATATCCTTGCATATATCATATTGTATATCTCTTTGTTAGGATATATCTTGTTGTTCATATTGCTTATCCTAGCTCATATAACTTGTTGTATTTCATACTTGCTAGGATAACTTAACACATATATGTGGCCACAAGTTCAGTTTATATTTAGCATTTGAAATTGATATAAATAATCTCTGTTATATTCTATATACTGTGTGTTGATGAATTATATAAGAGAGGGCAACGCATTAATCTAGCAATGTTAGTTCATTAAAATAGGCCAATAATTTGTACACGCTTTTGAGTTTCTAAGCTGCATCCCATTAACATGCATCTTCAAAGTTTACAGTGGCAGATGCTCTTATTCATTGTAGTGGGATGAGTTGTTGAAATAACAGACCTAAATAAAACATAAGTTGTTTAGCTAACAAGATGTTACAATGGAAAACAAAGTAATAGAGTTATTGAACATATCTTGCTGTCCTTCATCCTCGCCTTATCTCTCTTGATTTCAAAAGAAAGGAAAAGGAGTTGTACATTCCCCAGTTTCTCCTCTCTCAGTGATGGCATCCATTCTCCCTGTGCGCCATCTTTGTGTTCCCTGTTAGGTGGCAACTCAAACTCAAGTTTGGATCCCGATTTGAAAGCTCGGCCTAGTCCTAGTAGTTTTCTTTGAGACCAAGTTAATAGTTTTCTAGGAGTCCAAGTTGATTGGGTGGGCAAGTCAGGGGTGTCTTTCTACAAAACATCCTATTCTATAGTATTTTTTAAAAGAGAGGGAGAGATACAATATTCTCATAATCAGGGTTTAACAGAGGTTATAACCAAGTTAAAGATATTGTGAGAGAGAGTTTTGCAATCTTTGTCCATACAAAAGATTATAATTTAGAGGTAATAGTGGATTATTTTTGAACCCATGATTTTTCCTATTGAGAGTTTTTCACAATAAATCTTGTGTGTGATTCTATTTACTGTGTTTGGTCGTTTTAGGGGTTTTTACAAGATCTAAAAATCCTGAAGAGTGATGTTTTGGAAAAACTTGTTTGCGTCGAATGTTAATATCCACATTCCAGCGTGAAATGTAAAAATGTGGCTATATAGATAAAATGAACACAAACAATACTATAGTTAACAATATACCTGCTTGAAAAGATGTGGATAGTCGTGACGCATATCTTCCTCGCGTTCGCAGGAAGCTTCTTCAACTCTCTTCCTGTTCCACTGCACTTTAACTAATGGGATCACTTTATTCTGAAGTTTATTGTCCTCTCTAGCAAGAATACGAACTAGTATCTCAATTGTAGTCAAATCTGTCTAAAGTTCTAAGTCTGACACATCAACCACTCACTGTTGTTCTTCGTCTCGTACGTGTTTCTTAAGCATCGACATATAAAATATATAATGCACACCCGACATTGATGCCAGAAGATCTAGTTGGTACGAGACGGCTCCTACACAATCGATAATCCTGAATGGACCGATAAATCTTGGGGCAAGCTTTCCCCAAACCGTCTGACACCCTTCATCATTGATACTTTCAATAAAACATAGTCTCCAACCTAAAATTCTAAAGGTCATTGCTAAAATTACCCTAGAGGGGGGTTAATAGGGTAATCAAATAATAAATATGTAATTTATGAAATTCAATGCAATACAAGACACAATTTTATAATATGGCAATAAATAAGAGAGAGAGTTAGAGAATAGTTAGCCAAATTGACACGTCGATGTGTTCACGAGGTTCAGTCCCCACGACCTATGTCCCTGACCACCTCTCTCGATGGTAATCTACTACACAAACCCGGTTTGGAAGCCGAAACTTCTTCACAATGATCTCCCCACGATCAAATTCTCCATACAATGATCTTCTAGAGATCAATCTATCCACACAATGATCTCCTCAAGATAAATCTCTCCGCACAATACAATATGATGAATAATCTCTCTTACAGTGATCCTATGGGAAGGATTAAGAGATGACAATTGAAGCTTAAGGGTTGTGGGATTTGAAAGTGAGAAACCGAAATTGAGTAAGATGAAAGTTTGAGCTCAAAAGCACACAAAAAAACTCAAGGATTTTTCTTTGCTTGCTTAGTTACTGAACAAATGGGGGCTAGAAGATATTTATAGGTACTCAAAACAATAGCCCAAATCCTAAGAAAATCCTCAAAACCAACAAAATCTCTAAAATCCTAGAGTGTGGAAAACTAGTCGTTATAGTGACTTCGGTCGACTGATGGACCATGGTCGGTCGACCGATGAGATGATCGTTAGCAGACTGGAAATCTCAAGCACATTCAATCGACCGATAAGGTTGTATCGGTCGACTGAACCTAAGTCATCGGTCGACCAATCATAATGTATCGATCTTCAAAAGGAGGCTTTGAGAAGGTTCAGTGAGTCCGAAGAGAGAGAAGGTTAGTAGAGCAGTCCGGCAGCTGTTCGGGGGTAAGCTTTGGGATTAGCCTGATCAACCCCTACCTGTGTCATTGCCATTATAGCACATGTGTGGCCCAGCCCATAAGGGTCATGCGGACTTGACGTCATCCCCACCTTCCTCCAGTATCTCACTGGAAAGTTGGTGCAATTTGACTAACCGTCTTCCGGTGTCTGTCAGTTTGTCTCTAATCCATTTTTCGTCCATTGATTGATTCAATTTCTTGGCTCTAAGTCCTCATGGAAAGGCCAAGGAGATTTTGTATCTGATCTAAAAAAACAAAACAAAAAAAAGATGTTGAAGAAGATTACACGGGAGCTGCAGGGGCTTCCAGCAATGATAGCTAAACTAACCAGATGGGTCGCCTAAAACCTGGAGCAACCATTTCAATCAAAAATCAACATTGGATCTCGGCTAGCCGCAGTCCATCTCCCTTTAAACGATTGACACGTTTTTTGAGAGCTTTGCGATCCTCGTATGCTAGAGTTTAGGTTCACGCTGCTTTCGGAAACTAGCTATACAGCGATTGTTGAGACCTTCTCGAATCAGCAATGCCACATCTAACTCAAAAGGGATCGATAAGCCTTTGCACATGAAAAGAGGATTAGACTGACCAAGAAAGGTAAGCGAGGAGGAGATTTCACGCTTTCTCGATCGAAACCTTCTTTCCGGAGGCTACAGATGATAGTTCTTCCTATTTGACCCCGAAACCGATCGATCTAGCCATGAGCAGGTTGAAGAGAGCTGTAACAGGCCTTGGAGGACCGAACCCTAGACAATCTTGATTCAAGTGGAAGCAATGTCCGCTAAAAGGAGCCTTGATCGACCATATGATACGCGATAGCACTAGTTTTCCATTCCTCAACAAGGCTTTCACCGGGAATCAAGGCGTCGGTTTGAGATCCAGTCTTTGTCTTTCCTGCTGGGCGCTCCGCGTTTCAAGTTCGTTACCCTAATCATCTCCTCTGCTCTACCGGGAGTCTGGCCCCTTCTTATATCTTCTCTACTGCCTTGCTCCTTGGCTTCCAACTGCTCCAGCCGCTTGCAACTTGCCGATCGATTTCTAAAGTCCTTTCATCTGCTTTAGGTCAGCCAACATCCACCTCACTCATGAACAAGTAGTCCCTTCACTAATAGAAGGCGATGGAATCCCTGTAGCTGCATAGCTACAGCCCAATGGAATCCTTGTAGCTGCATAGCTACAGCCCGATGGAATCCATGTAGCTGCATAGCTACAGTGACTACTGAGCAACTGTCTGCAGGGTGTAAAAACAGGCTCACTGGCCGGTCGACCGACTGGTATGAACCGGTCGATCGAAAACTGATACATTGCCAGATACAGAATATATATTAAAATTTTGACTTTGTAAATTCAATTTAAAATAACAAATGAACTCTAAAAATAGTAAATTTTTAGGGAATGTTTATAAATATGAAAACAAACAAGTTAGAGAAGAAATTTTTGAAATCTCATTATCCGATTGTGAAAACTCACTATTTTAAAAAAGTGATTGAAAATACAAGTGTGTGTGTGTGATCCCCAAATGCTTCAAAAGTAATCTACATTATTTCTTGCCTACATTATGATCTAGAGAGAAAACAAAAACGCAAATACCGCTCATAAATTTATACAAGTCTTGAGTCTTGATATATGTTAAATAGTTGATGAAGCTCCTCTTGTATATATTGTACTTGAAAGCTCTTCTTCATCAACTTGCCTTCACCTCCACGGATATCATCGTTACGGTGCAAGTTCCATCCATCCTCCAATAGATTGCACTATATTGTTTGATAAAATATATCCTGCAAAATATCACTCAACAAGCAATTAGCAATAATAATAGGGTTTGTAAATCATCATCAAAACACGAGATCTAACAATCTCCCCCTTTTTTATGATGACAAACCACCATTATAAAAAAGAATAAAATAAATAAAAGTATTATACTTATAGATAGATGCTCCCCCTATCTATAATACTCTCCCGCTATCTATGTGCACAAAGTGTAGGAAATTTTTCTCCCCCTTTGTCACCATGAAAATGGGGTATACAATACAATGCACATATTGTCAATCCACAAGACACTCCTCTAAGTGTTGGTCTACCCGTATCATCTTCCTCAAGTGTTTGGATTTACCACCTCTTCCTAGGCTTTACTACCAACACACTCCTCTTGGAATTAACCCCGGTCTCTTCCAACCACTCCTCTAAGTGTCCTTGTGTATAACAACATGTTATGACAATGAGTGCAAAAAAAATCAAGATATGAAAATTATTATCTATATAATAAAAGCATGCAATGCCATCAAAATAATCAAAGAATGCACATACCTAATTCACCTCTTATACGAAAAAAATCTTTTTCGCTAAGAGGCTTAGTAAAGATGTCCGCTAATTGTGATTTCGTATCAATATAAACAAGGGATACATCTTTTCTTTCTACATGATCATGTAAAAAATAATGACGTACATCTTTAAGTTTTGTTCTTGAATGTAAAACGAAACTTTTTGAACTATTTATGACACTAGTATTATTACAAAATATTTTTATATCATGAAAATGTAAATCAAAATCAACTAAATTTTGTTTCATCCATAATAATTATGCACAACATAAGCCGGTGGCAATGTATTCTGCTTCCGTAATGAATAATGCTACACAATTTTACTTCTTGGTTGACCAAGATACAAGTGAGTTGCCTAAGAATTGACATGTGTCACTAGTACTCTTGCGGTCTACTTTACATCCGGTAAAGTCAGCATCACAATAACCATAAAGATCAAAAGTAGTATGCTTAGGATAAAACAAACCAAGCTCAATAGTACCATGAATATATTTAATTATTCTTTTAACCGCAATTAAATGAGATTTTCTAGGAGAAGCTTGAAAACGTGCACATGCACAAATACTAAACATATTATCCGGTCTACTAGCGATAAGATAAAAAAACTACCTATCATACATCGGTATAGCTTTTGGTCTACTTTCTCATCACTTTCATCATTGTCCAACTTGATGGAGGTGCTCATTGGAGTTGGTGCATGCTTGGAGTTTGACATCCTAAATTTCCTCACCAACTCTTTGGCATATTTGCTTTGTGACATGAAGATTATATCATCACATTGTTTGACTTGGAGACTAAGAAAGAATATAATCTCTCACATCATACTCATTTCAAATTGCTCTTGCATAACCTTTGAAAACTCCTTACAAAGAGTTTCATTAGTAGCCCCAAAAATAATATCATCAACATATATTTGAACTACGATGAAATCATTTTTCCTTTTTCTAACAAACAAAGTGTTATCAATCTTTTCCTTTTGAAAAACTATTTTTAATGAGAAAACTAGAGAGGCGAGCATACTAAGCTCTTGGAGCTTGTTTCAACCCATACAAAGCCTTTTGTACCCGGTAAACATGATTTAAAAACAATGGATCAATAAAACCGGGGGGTTGCTCAACATACACCTCTTCATTAATAAAACCATATAAAACGCACTTTTGACATCCATTTGAAATAAATTAAAATTTTTAAAACTAGTAAAGGCTAAAAACATACGAATGGACTTCATTCTTATAACCGGTGCAAAAGTTTCGTCATAATCAATGCCCTCCTCTTGATTGTATCCTTGGGTGACCAAACGAGCTTTATTTCTAGTCACTATGCCAAATTCATCAAGTTTATTTCTAAAAACCCATTTAGTTCCAATAACATGAAAATCTTTAGGTCTAGGAACTAGTTTCCAAACATTATTTCTTTGAAATTTATTTAATTTATCATACATAGCTAAAACCTAAAACTCATCATTTAAAGCATCATCAACACATTTTGGTTCTAATTGAGAAAGAAAAGCAATGTTACCACGTTTGCTCATAGATTTTGAGTGAGTCAAGACTCCTTGTGATAGGCTTCCAATAATTTGTTCCTTAGAGTGATCCGGTGCATTCTTCCAAGTTTTGGGGAACTCTCCTTGATCATCATTTTGACTTGTTCCAACTTCTCCCTCTTGAGTCCTCGGTGCAACCATTGAAGGGGTGTCATTAATTTGTAATAAGTTCAATCCTCCTTTAATATCATCACCATCCATAGGCACAACATCTTGCAAACCGATATTAGTTTCATTAAAGGTAACATTTATAGATTCTTTAACAACAAGTGTTCGTTTGTTGAAGACGCTATAAGCCTTACTCATTTATTCATATCCCAAAAATATACCAACATCTATTTTTGAATCAAATTTATCATGGTGATCTTAGTATTCAAGATAAAATATTTACAACCAAAAATCCAAAAATAGCCAATATTAGGTGGTTTGCCAAAATAAAATCCATAAGGTATTTTCTTGAAGATAAGCCTAATCTAAACACAATTTAAAACATGGCAAGATGTGTTAACAGTTTCCGTCCAAAAATACTTTGGCAAATCAAAAGCATTTAACATAGTTCGTGCCATCTCTTGTATGTTTTGATTTTTTGTTCAACAACACCATTTTGTTGCGGTATTCTTGGAGCGGAAAATGTATGTGTAATACCATGATAGTCATAAAAATTATTAAAATACTTATTTTGAAATTCACCACCATGATCACTACGAATTTTTACAACTTTCAAATCCTTTTAATTTTTGACTCTTTTTACAAAATGGGAAAACTCTTTAAAATAATCATCCTTATTAGCAAGAAATAATACCCATGTAAATCGAGAAAAGTCATTAACAATAACAAAAACATAGTGTTTACCTCCCAGTGAGGCAACACGCATAGGACCAAAAAGATCAAGATGAAGTTGTTGTAAGGGTTTAGTGGTGGATAACTCATTAATGGATTTTAAAGAACTTTTAATTTGTTTACCTTTGGCACATTCTTCACATTGTGAATCTTTAATAAAAGTTAGGCTAGGTAGATCTCTCCCCAAGTTCTTCTTTGATAATTTTGAGATCAATTTCATGTTAACATGTCCAAACCTTTTGTGCCAAATCCAAGGATCACCATCCACCGCGGCAAGGTATTTCACATCTTGATCTACAAGCTCATTCATCTCAAAAATATACACATTAGATTTTCTAAGGGCAATAAAAATAGTTTTATCATTAAGGCTAACAACGCATTTATCCGGTTTAAAAATAATATCATAGCCTTTGTCACTAAGTTGACTAATACTAAGAAGATTGTGACCGGTTTAAAAATAATATCATAGCCTTTGTCACTAAGTTGACTAATACTAAGAAGATTGTGATTAAGTCCTTTTACTAAATAAACATCTTTAATAATGGACACTAAGTTGACTAATACTAAGAAGATTGTGATTAAGTCCTTTTACTAAATAAACATCTTTAATAATGGAAGAAGGCTTCATACTAATAGCACCAATACCTACAAGTTTACATTTCTCACCACTGTTAAAGGAGATATTGCCTCCTTCCATCCTTGATAGGGCTGTGAATAGATCCTTATTGCCCATCATGTGATGAGAGCAACCGCTATCAAGGTACCATACTTTTTTATGTCTTGTACGAGACGTTCCCTACAAGTAAATAATTGGTAGAAACTTTAGGTACCCAAATCTTAGATCATCGAATGTTAGTACTCTTGGTACCCTTAGGTACCCACATAAACCCATAATCATAAAGATTTTTTTCTAATCCTACAATGTGTGGAGATGTGACCGTGTCTCATGCAATAGGTGCAAGTAAAATTTTTCTTAAAGGTGGATGCTTGATATTTATGAAACCATTTTCTACCAAATTATGAGTGAACATGACTAGTAGAAGCATAATTAGATTTTAACATATTATTTTTAATTTTTAACTTTTCAATTTGAGACCTTAATTGTATATTTTCAAAATCAGGTCTCCTATTATTTTATCTTTCAAAGCAATGGCATCATTTAAAGAGGATTGTAGTGACTCAAATCTTGAATCATATGAGTTATGCAATTTTTAAAAGAAGAATGTTCTTTTGCTAATTTTTTTAATTCAAATTTTAATTCTTCAAGAGCGGGTCCTAGTTCATATTGTATATAAAATGATTCATCGTCCGAATCAGATAATACCTCATCTTCATGAGCCATGAAGCATATGTTTGGATCATAAAAGGCGCACTTGGTAGATTCTTCATCACTATCTGAATCGCTCGGTTCGAATTCTTCCCATCCTGCATACATCGCCTTCTTCTTCTTATACTTCATGTATTTCTTTTTTATTTTGGGACAATCCCTTGCTATATGTCCCAGTTCATGGCACTCAAAATATTTACCTACATGAGAAGAGAATTTGTTAGAACGATTATTTTTGAAATTTTTATTCATTCTTACCAATCTTGATATTCTCTTAGAGATGTGTGCCACTTCTCTAGAGACATCAACTTTACTATCCGAGGAGGAGTCATTTTCAATTGCTTCTTTGAGAGCTATTGATTTCATCTTTTGACGAGGCTCTTCATTTGTTCGTGGGGGTTCTTCCTCCTTCTCTTTGATTTTCTTCTCATGAACCTTGAGTTTCCCAATGAGGCCATCAAGGGTGAGCGTTGTGAGATCATTTGCTTCCTCAATAGCCATAGATTTGGGCTCCCATGCCGGTGTTAGAGAGCGAAGGATTTTATAGTTCATCTCTTAGTTCTCCAATACCTTGTAAAGGCTATGTAATTCATTAACAATGTTAGTAAAGCGTCTAAACATGGTATCAATGGATTCATTTGGAAGTATTTTGAATAACTCATACTCATGCATGAGACTACTAATTTTTGACTCCTTGACTTGAGGAGTTCTTCATGAGTTATACATAGTTTCTCCCAAATTTCGTGTGCGGTTGCATAGTGGAGACTATATTATACTCATTAGGAGTGAGTCCACAAATCAAGGCGTTCATGGCTTTAACATTGAGAGTAGTCAAATGTCGTTCATTCTCGGTCATGTCCTTGCTAGACTTTTCAACATATTTTTTCTCTATAATCTCTACGATGTTAAGATCAATGTATCGCAAATAAATTCTCATCCTAGCCTTCCAATATGCAAAATTACTATCAGTATATAAAGGAGGTCTAGTAGTTGATTGGCCTTCAAGAATATGCACATTCATGTTTGAATCCATGTGGAATCTTTACTCTAAGGTGATTAAACCTAAGTAAATGTAGAGACCAAGATCTAATACTAAATGAAATTACTCTAGAGGGGGATAAATAGGGTAATCAAACAATAAATGTGCAATTAATGAAATATTATACAATACAAGACACAATTTTGTAATATGGCAACAAATAAGAGAGAGAGAGAGTTAGAGAATAGTTAGCCAAATTGACACGCTGATGTGTTCACGAGGTTCGGTCCCTACAACCTACATCCCTGACCACCTCTCCCGATGGTAATCCACTATACAAACCTGGTTTGGAAGCCGGAACTTCTTCACAATGATCTCTCCAAGATCAACCATACAATGATCTCTTCAAGATCAATCTCTCCACACCATAATCTCCTCGAGATCAATCTCTCCACATGATACAATATGATGAATAATCTCTCTTACAGTGATCCTATGGCAAGGATGAAGAGATGACAATTGAAGCTTAGGGGTTGTGGGATTTGAAAGTGAGAAACCAAAATTGAGTAAGATGAAAGTTTGAGCTCAAAAACACACAAAAACAAAACTCAAGGAGTTTTCTTTGCTTGCTTAGTTACTGAACAAATGGGGGCTGGAAGATATTTATAGGAACTCAAAAAAATAGCCCAGATCCTAAGAAAATCCTCAAAACCAACAAAATCCTGGAGTTTGGAAAACTAGTCGTTACAGTGACTTCAATCGACCAATGGACCATGGTCAGTCGACCGATGAGATGACTGTTAGAAGATTGGAAATCTCAAGCTCATTCGATCGACTGATAAGGTTATATCAGTCGACTGAACCTAAGTCATCGGTCGACCGATCATAATGTATCAGTTGACTGATGAGTGACTCTCTGTAAGGTCTAAAAAAAGGCTTGCTAGCCGGTCGACCGACTGGTATGAACCGGTCGATCGAAAACTAATACATTGCCAGATACAAAATATATATTGAAAATTTGACTTTGTAAATTCAATTTAAAATAACAAATGAACTCTAAAAACAGTAAAATTTTGGGGAATATTTATAAACATGAAAACAAACATGTTAGAGAAGAAATTTTTGAAATCTCATTATCCAATTGTGAAAACTCACTGTTTTGAAAAGGTGATTGAAAATACAAGTGTGTGTGTGTGTGTGTGTGTGTGTGTGTGTGTGTGTGTGGTCCCCAAATGCTTCAAAAGTAATCTACTTTATTTCTTGCCTACATTATGATCTAGAGAGAAAATAAAAATGCAAATACCACTCATAAATGTATATAAGTCTTGAGTCTTGATATTTGCTAAATATTTGATGAAGATCCTCTTGTATATATTGTACTTGAAAGCTTTTCTTTATCAACTTGCCTCCACCTCCACGGATATTATCATGACGGTGCAAGTTCCATCCATCCTCCAATAGATAGCACTATATTTCTTGATAAATACATCCTACGTAATATCACTCAATAAGCAATTAGCATCAATAATGGGGTTTGTAAATCATCATCGAAACACTAGACCTAACATTTACCTCTGATTTGCGTAACACTTCTGCTGACTCTGGGCTGCAAGAATATGCTTCCGAATCAATGCTATCTAGTCTAAAGTTTGTCTAACAAGATCTAGTCCAAGCAATAGGCTATCCTCTAGTTCTGCCCAACAAATCGGAGATCTACAGGGTCTCACATACAATGCCTCATAAGAAGCAATACATATAGTTGATTGATAACTATTGTTGTAGTCAAACTCAATTAAGGGCATATGATCTTCCTAACTGCCTTAGAAATCGATTACACACGCTCAAAGCATTTCTTCTAATATCTGGTTAATTCTCTCCGGTTGACCATCTGTCTGCGGGTGGAAAATGCTGCTATAAGCTAGTTGGTTGCCGAAAGAATTATGGAAGCTCTTCTAGAAATATGATGTGAATATTGAGCCATGATCTGATACAATCATTTTTGGAACTCCATGCAATCTCACGATCTCCCCAATGAAAATTGTTATGGTGTTCACTCACCCAAGATACAGTAAGTGTAAAATGATACAGTAAGGGTCCTAGAAAAATAACATCAACCCTCTGGAAGACTCCCACAGTCTTCTCTCGGCCATTAGGAAGGAAAGCCCTATTCAACTCTCAAGAGTTTTAGGCATTCGACTCCTTAGTCGAATTTCAAGTCCTTTGTACCTCATCAGGGTAAACCCACGGCACAACAACTCCTCAGTCAAATTTCAAGCTTTGGACCTTCATCAAGGGATAAATCCAAGGCACAATTATAGAGGCATCGCCCCCACCGACTCATCAAGCCGACACTCTGGTGTCGACACAAGAGGTGATACTAGTCGGTACGAGAGATCCTGAACTTCCAGACAAGTCAACATCTCCATATCAACTCAAAAGATGGTTATTAGCTGAGATGAGACGACATTTTAACAAGTCAGACAGATCGACACTCCTTAGTCAACACGAAAGGTGGTACCGGTCGACCCTATCATCAGGACGACCCTATTTAAGACACTCGACCACTCAATGGGCATTTCTCATAAACGACTTAAGGGACATTCCCTGCTGTCGACTAAATTAAGGACTGAACCCTAGCCTCAAGCCTCTCCCCTAGATCCAATGTTGACGTCTTAGTCCACTTTGGACAAGCCTTATCTAGATTTTAGCCTGACTAATCTCCATGACTTGTCAATTCAATCACTTTCCAGAAAATACGGAGACACTCTCTCCCATAATGAAGTAACTCCCCCTCCAGTCGCTAGCCGATATCTGTAAAGCGAGGGATGACTCAGTATGCCCACGTGACTTCTGCCATACTCACAAGTCACTTCCCGGACCACGGAGACACCATCTCTCATGCTGAGATAACTTCTCCTCCAGTCGCCAACCGATATCTGTAGAATAAGGGATGACTCATATTCCAGCTCACACTTTATCACTAACATTCTGTCTGGCCGAAATAACCAGTCTGCCATGGACATCCACTCTATATATGGAGGTTGTTCACCATCAGAAAGGGGTAATCTCTAATAGAATCTAACCTAACAAAAAACTCTCAGAGCAATTTAAATCTTCCTCCTAGTCTAAACTGAGAGATGATCATCTCTAATGCACATATCATAAGAACATACAGTTCTAAACTCCACTCGAGCTTAAGTTCATCAGCTGACTTGGCCGTTGGAGGTACCATAGGGGAACTAGTCTCCGCCCTCTTACGGGTTTGTTCTTTTGGACTTTGCAGTAGATCTGGATATTCTAGTTTAAGAACTAGGTATAAAGTCAAAGAAGGGAGCGGGCCCTCCATCATCCTTCATCACCCCACAACCTTCCTCTTCTGGATTAATTAGTTATTTGGTATTGAGCATCAATAGTTTGGTGCCCACCGTAGGGCCACTCTTCTTTTTTGAGAAGACATGCCAAGTTTTGATCAAGGGCCTAATTCTACTCACCCAGAAGAACAATATCAGAGTTACATCATCAAGGCTAAATGAAGTCAGAAGTTGCATCATTCAATCTAAGGAGGATTAGCCTATGGCTATAAGGAGCCAACATAGGCGTGGCCCTCAAGGGCCCCTATGGCTTTCTGGGGAGCACTAGCCAAGCAGGTCATCCATAAGATGATGGAACCGCTTCCAGAACCCTGAAAGCCCTCCTGGAGCAGACACACCACTATGGTGATTGTCTAGCTTGAACATGCAGCACATGCTTCTTATCACCGTCACAGACGAACTCCACCTTCTGGATAGCCAAGAAACCTGGAGTTGGATCACAAAGCAGAACCCTACCTCTTCCAAGGGTTATGAGTAGATCCAATATCACTGAAGCTCCCACTGGTAATAGGTCATACAAGCATAAATAGCATTGATTAAGTTTGTGATAGGCACATCGGACCATTAGGACTCTTTGAAGAAAACTCCCCTATATCAGGGGTGAGATTGTGGGAAAAACTTAGGCCTTGTCAGCTGATTGTTCTTAGGAAGAATGACCTTGGCCCTTCTGACGCCTTCACCACTAAAGTTGCCTAAGCTCTAGTGGTCGAAGCATGCGACCCGCATGATCCCCATAAGGGAGAGTTCTCCATTCACAGCATGGTCCAGTCCCTAGTATTTCCAAATCTCCTTCAAGAAAACCACCACGGTTTGTCATTCTCAGGGAGTACAATACCGATTGGTGGATTCTCTCTCCAAGAGAATTTCCACCACAAAAGGTACCATGTAGCTTCTGCTCATGCCCTCAATCCTCACGAACTCGACCTGGATAACGTCATTCAACATGATTCATAGCGTCTAGCCAATTCCTTTTGCCAAGAGCCGGCATGCCAACCTTCCACCTTCAAGCCCTTTCTAAAGATTCAGACTCAAAAGGAACCTTGGCCGATGAGATGACAAATAGAGTTTTGACTCATCTTTGTTTATCAACAAATTATTCGCTATGAAAGCAAACAAAATCTAACAGAAAAGAGGTTCTATATTGGCAGCCTCATCCGCTACAAAATTACCTTTGAAGTATAGCCAAAGCAAGATCACCAGTGGTTTAATCTCCCTTTGAGCGTCAGATGCCTGCAAAGGATATTTTTCATGATGATGTAAAATACAGAACTAATAAAATGTTATTCAATATGAATTAACTCTGATCTTGCAGAGATCAAGGCTTCACTGTGGCCAAAGACCTAGGCGTCATGTATGACCTAGGCACCCACCACAAGCCCTTGGTACCTCATCAGGAATAAACCCAAGGTATAACCCTTTGGCCGACTCCCACATTCATCTCTCGACCTTAGAGGAAAGAAAGTCCTAGTCAACTCTCAAGAGTTCTAGGCATTCGAGTCTTCAGTCAAATTGTTAAAGTCATTGGTACCTCTTTAGGAATAAACCTAAGGAACAACCCTTTGGCCCACTCCTACAGTCACATCTTGGCCTTAGGGGAAGGAAAGCCCTAGTCAACTCTCAAGAGTTCTAGGCATTCGACTCCTCAGTCGAATTAAAATCTATTGGTACCTCTTCAGGATAAACCCAAGGCACAACGACTCCTCAATTGGAAAGAAAGCCCATGGTACCTCATAAGGAATAAACCTAATGCACAATGACTCCTCAGTCGGAAAGAAAGCCCTTTGCTCTTTCTCAAGGTTAGCCCAATGCATAACATATGGTCGATTCCTCCGGCTCTCATCGATCATCATGGACAAGCCCTTAGTACCTCATCGGGAATAAACCCAATGCACAACCCTTTGACTGACTCCTACAGTCATCTCTCAACCTTAAGGGAATGAAAGCCCTAGTCAACTCTCAAGAGTTCTAGAAATTCGACTCCTTAGTCGAATTGCAAGCCCTTGGTACCTTATCAGGAATAAACCCAAAGTACAACCCTTTGGTCGACTCCTATAGTCACCTCTCGGCCTTAGGGGAAGGAAAGCCCTAGTCAACTCTCAAGAGTTCTAGGCATTCGACTCATCAGTCGAATTGAAAGCCCTTGATACCTCTTCAGGGTAAACCCAAGGCACAATGACTCCTCAGTAAGAAAGAAAGCCATTGGTACCTCAGAAGAAATAAACCCAAGGCACAACGACTCCTCAGTCGGAAAGAAAGCCCTTGGCTCTTTATCAAGGTAAGTCCAAGGCATAACATATGGTCGATTCCTCCAGCTCTCATCGATCATCATGGATAATCCCGTGGTACCTCATCAGGAATAAACCAAGGCACAACCCTTTGGCCGACTCCTATAGTCGTCTCTCGGCCTTAGGGGAAGTAAAGCTCTAGTCAACTCTCAAGATCTCTAGGCATTCGACTCCTCAGTTGAATTGTTAAAGCCCTTGGTACCTCTTCAGGTTAAACCCAAAGCACAACGACTTCTCAGTCAAAAAGAAAGCCATTGGTACCTCTTCAGGGTAAACCCAAGGCACAACGTCTCCTCGGTCGAATAACAAGCCCTTGGCTCTTTATCAAGGTAAGCCCAAGGCACAACCCTATGGTCGACTCCCATAATCATTACTCAACCATACGGGGATTATGTAAGACCTAGGTACCTCCGTAAGACCTAGGCACCTAACCTCAAGGTTGCCACTCTGCCAAAAGGTATTCATAAACCTAAGGTATGAATATCGAGTGTATGGCTAATACTTAATTGATCTAAAAACTTAAGCAGTCATTTGTCAAGTTTTGGTCAATTAAATACTCAGCCAAAATAAGGCATCAAGTGTACTAGTTGTCATAAGTCCCCAGCATGGGTCGACACATTACAACTAACTCACTTCAGCCAACATCTCAGATAAGAACGAAGCTACAAAGCTAAAAGAATATAAATAATGAAGGCAAGCTAAAAATAGAGACAAAAGTTAATTTTTAATTTAATAAGAGTAAACTTTGTTACAAACTCTTTTACAAAAAAGAGGAAGGAAAAGAAACATGCAGGTCATCAAAGCTCTCGAACAGATTCGGGAGTCAGACTTGGCGGACTCCTGGTGGCGGCAATTGAAGAAGATTCCCTAGGGGCCCCAGCAACGGGCTCGATCTCATCATCATTCGCTGACAAATCCAACCCACCTCTAATTTTCTTGACATTTTTTAACAAGTAAAGACAACAAGAGATGCAGGAAGGATAAAAGCGATCTGGAATGGGATGAGAGTCATGAGGCACCAAGAAGGTGAAGTAATCGACCCAAGCTTTACATGCTAAGGCTTCTTCGGCCTTCCCTATAGGGCCATGATGCCAGTCATCGACCACCTTATTTTTGTGCTGCTTTGAATCCAAATGAGCGAGTTGGTCCTCTAATTTCTCGACAAGGGCTAAGGACGCCTGAAGCTTTGATTGCAGCTCTTCAAAGTCCCTCCTCATCTTTTCGAGAGACAGACAACTCGATCAAGCCTCTGCCTCAGCCGTCATCCTATGACGCTTCTCGGACTCAACCTCCACCTGTAGATGAACCATCTCCCTTTGAAGATCCTTGATGATCCTCATCTACTTGGAGAACTAGATTCGAAAGCTCTTAAGGAGCTCTTCCTTCTCATCCAGACTCCGACGCCAAGCGCCTTCTTTATGAGTCAATTCGGCTTCCAAGATAGTGACTCTCTTCTCTGCCTCTTCCTTGGCCGACTTCTCTCTCATTACCCCTCCTTGGCATTCCAGGGAACGCTCAAGTCGATTGAACAGGGCGTGTCCCAGCGAAGCCGCCCAAGATAGACAAGCTTGAAGAGCTTGATGTATGCCAACAATTGGCATATCCTATAAAATCCTCCCATCAGCACCATTCTCTATCTGGTCTGATGGAGTTTTAGCTCTCCCCTCGATGCCGTCGTCCACCCCAATTGTCTCCTTGCCAAGGCGGGGAGATGTCACAAGAATAGTGCTGGGGCCGACAGCATTCTCTTCGACCGCTAAGGCCGTTGTCTCCCTACCAGGAGAAGACTCGTCTATCAATCCTATATTTTTTAAGCAGTTAAGCTAAGTTACCAGCGGACCCGTTCTAGCTGGTTAGGACCTCACAACTGGTCCGATTAGGTGCCGCCTCTTGACTCTTGTCCTTCCCCTTAATACCGAGATAATATTAGCTTCATGAGGCATCAAGACAGCTACCTCCTCAGCGCTAAAAGCCCCCCTCAGCTTCTTAGTGGAGCTCACCCCCTCGATCCATGTATTCCTCTTATGACTTTCCGCTGATAAAAGAACGGGGCTCGCCCTTGCCTGAGAGCCAGTGGAAGACAGGATCATGGACATGCCCGCCGTCTGAAGAAACACATCAATAAATAGAGCATCGCTCTCTCGCGGCCCAGCAAAAGAACGGATCGTTTCCAAATCCCTCATCTCAGAATCACTAAGGGTAACTGGCCTCAAAGCGTCTTCATTCACCTCCGGCTAGTCTGAGCAGGCAAAGACGCTATCACCTCCATAGACCCACACGAATCGCCTCCTCCAGTCTCCATCCAACTCTAAAGAATCGGTAACAAGATGGAACTCACCACGATAGTGAAAAGAGTAATGTTGGTCCTTCTCAGCCGACCCTACGCTGATCAAATACCCAAGCAATCTCAAGCTTGGTTGGACTCTAACACGGTGGTAAATGATAATGAAAGCCACCAGAACCCCCACTGCGTTCGGATAGAACTAGGAAGGGGAAGCCCCTAGAGTAGCGTGCACCTCCTTAATGAAAGGGTGTAAGGGTAGCCATAAACCATACTCCAAATAGGCTAAGTACAGCAGCACTCGACCCTCGCCATGGTAGTGCACTGGCTCATTCATCTCTGGTGCCGCCAATGTGAGAGTCCGAGGAATATTGTATCAGTCATACAACACTACCGGCTCGTTCATCTCTGGTGCCGCCAATGTGAGAGTCCGAGGAATATTGTATCAGTCATACAACACTACCAGGTCATCCATATGGACCTTCAAGTGAAGAAGTAGAAGAATAGTGAGACTCTCGTCGCTACGGTAGAGTTTGAAGCTTGAGAGGCCATGGAAGACTTGTTCTAGAAAAGCTTGGAGGAATATCAGAAATTTTTCAGAGCAAAGGTTCGTAAAAGGACTACCTTAGCATCAAGAGACTATTTATAAGCTTTCAAGGAAGAGTAAAGAGTAATGTCAAAAGACGCAGTGATTTTCAAAGCGACCAGTCCAGATCTACTTTGGAATCTGAAGCGGTTCGCTCAAAACACAAAGCGCCACCCCCATTTAATGCCCCACATCCCAATACTCAAAAAGTGGAAGATCCCTCCTTAATATCCATGACGCTTCATCTCCTAAAAAGACAATTCAGATCTTTTGATGATGTCAGACACGAATAGTGGAGTTAACAATGGGTGCCTAATAATGACAAGCCACGTCTTTAAGATCGAGACCTCTCAGTTTCTCATCCTTAACAGGCTTGTATTAATCAGAGTATATTTTATTTCCCTCGAAGTCGACTAAAAGCCGACTCCAAGGAAAGGGGCTAACTGTTATGGTGTTCACTCACCCAAGATATAGTACGTACAAAATGATACAGTAAGGGTCCTAGAAAAATAACCTCAACCCTCTGGTAGACTCCCACAATCTTCTCTCTGCCATAGGGAAGGAAAGCCCTATTCAACTCTCAAGAGTTTTAGGCATTCGACTCCTCAGTTGAATTTCAATTCCTTGGTACCTAATCAGGGTAAACCCACGGCACAACGACTCCTCAGTCAAATTTTAAGCTCTTGGCCCTTCATCAAGGGATAAATCCAAGGCATAATTGTAGAGGCCTCGGCCCCACCGACTCATCAAGCCGACACTCTGGTGCCGACACAAGAGGCGATACTAACCGGTACGAGAGATCTTGAACTCCCAGACACGTCGACATCTCCATATCAACTCAAAATATGGCTATTAGCTGAGATGAGATGGCATTTCAACTAGTCAGACAGACCAACACTCCTAAGTCGACGCGAAAGGCGGTACCAGTCCACCCTATCATCGAGGATGACCCTATTTAGGACACTCGATCAGTCATTGGGCATTTCTCAGAAACGACTTAAAGGATATTCCTTGTTGTCGACTAAATTGAGGACTCGACCTCGGTCTCAAGCCTCTCCCCCAGAGCCAATGTTGACATCTCAGTCCACTTTGGACAAGCTTTATCCAGATTTTGGCCTGATAGATCTCCATGACTTGTCAATTCAATCAATTCCCAGAAAATGCGGAGACACTCTCTCCCATAATAAAGTAACTCCCCCTCCAGTCGCCAGCCGACATCTGTAAAGCGAGGGACGACTCAGTATACCCACGTGACTTCTGCCACACTCACAAGTTACTTTCCGGACATCACGGGCCCTCCATCATCCTTTATCACCCCGCAACCATCCTTTTCTAGATTAATTGGCTGTTTGATATTGAGCATCAACAAAAATCCTTGCATAAGTTTCTACAGTATGAGTTGTCATAACTGGCAATAAGTGCGCTGACTTTGTTAATTGATCCACAATGACCTCAGCAAACCCATAATGAAATCCATCAAAATATCTACCCACTTCCATTTAGGAATGGGTAAGGGCTGTAGGGTACCCACGGGTCTCTGATGTTCTGCCTTTACTTGCTGACAGGTAAAGCATTTAGATACGTACCCCGTAACATCCCTACGCATACCGTTCCACCAGAAGGGTCTCTTCAAGTCCTTTTGCATTTTGGTTGTACCTGTATGTACCGTGTACCTGGTCCGGTGTGCCTCATCAAACAATTCCTTTTTCAAATATGGATTATCTGGCACTACCAATCAGCCTCTCATTCGAAGGTCTCCATCTGATCCGATAGTCCAATCTACCTAGGGCTCTTTGGAAATTTCTTCCTTTCGAGTTTGAATCCAAGAGTCCTTCAATTAAGCATTAACCACTATATCAATTCATGATGGTTGTATGACTAACGCTCCCAAAAATTTATTGCATCCACTGACTTCTGATCTAAAGTCAAACTGACTGATTGTACGAAGGTCTCGTTACGGCGAACATCCCAAAGCTACAAGTTTGTGATGACGCTTCCTGCTCAAAGTATCTGCTATGATGTTTGCCTTCCCCGGATGATACTAAAGTCCGAACTCGTAATCCTCAATGAACTTGACCCATCGCCGCTGCCTCTGGTTGAGTTCTTTCTGAAATAAGAGGTGTTTTAGACTTTGATGGTCTGTAAACAATTCAAATTGAACTCCATAAAGGTAAGGCCTCCACACTTTAAGTGTGAATACCATTGCTGCCAACTCTAAGTCGTGAATGGTATATTTTTATTCATGAGTCCTCAACTACCACGCGATGTAATCCACTACTCTCTGAGTCTGCATCAAAATGCATCCTAGTCCTGACAATGGCGTATCAGTGTAGACAAAAAAAGTCATTTTGCTGCTTGGGATAATCAACATTAGTGCGGTAGTCAACTTGGCCTTCAAAGTCTCAAAGGTTTTCTGACATTCTTGGCCCCCAAATTGTCGGCCTCATGTTTATGAGCCTACTCCCTAATCTTGTTTTAATGATTATAAACAATTCCTAACAACGTGTGTCGAGTGTTTGCATTTGTTTTGTTAGGTAATCTACACAAATATCTAGGTCAGAGGTTAGAGTATTAAAGCTTTCACGATCATATCCATTGGAGGTTAGTTGGATTGCGCCTACACGGTCATATCCATTAGAGGATGGAAGGAATATCGGAATGAAGCAATTCACAATTCAAGTCAAAGATTCAAGTTCAAGCTTCATCCATGTTTACCAAGACGAGCTTAATTGAAGATCAACATTGCTTGGGTATAATTTTTATAGTTTAGGGTTTATACTTGTGTGTTAATACTTAGAGCTCAATCTTATACACACATACACGTTTTGATTTTATAATTTTCAAGTTTGAATATGAAACAAATTTACTTATTTATATACATACATACATATTTCATATCTATCATTTTTTGTTTTGGTAAACAATGTGTTTAGCCACATAAACATGTAAACTTAATACACGTATATAAATATATTTTCATATTTATATGTGCTTAAGATGATTTCATTAATCAACAAGCTTAAAATTAATGAAATCATGTTTATTTGCAAAAATATGTGTTTATGGATTAAAAACTAAATTACACCATTTTATATCTTTTCCTAAGTCCTTTAATCCATTCAAAATGAATACGCAAGTTTGTTTGTCAAAAACATGTGTTGTTAAGTTTTCATGTTTTTGGACTATTTTACAAAATAAAGAGTTTTTATAATTGGGAGATGCAATTTAAAAAATTCTTTTTGTAACATGTTCATTTTCATTTTTATAATCATTTCTCAAAGTATTATATTTTTTAGAATTTATTTGTTATTTTTTAAGGCACTTCAAAAATTAGATTTCATACATGAATAGTGCATGTGCATATTTAGAAGTTGACTTATGATTAAGACAAGTCGACTTATGAACTGTTCTGAAAAATACAGTTTTTATTTGCTGAGTTGACTTATCACCAAAGCAAGTCGACTTATATGTTATAAGTCGACTTATCATTTTTGCAAGTCGACTTACATGAGTTCTTCAGCCTGTAACGGCTACTTATAAGTTGACTTATGTACTATAGCAAGTCGACTTATAACACTGTAACGGGTAGTTTTCCTGAATGCACAATTTTTGGTTTTTTTGTCTTTTTGCTTGGTTTTCTTGGTTTCTGGGGTTCATCTTGTGACCCTATAAATATCCCATGCCTTATAACTTCTGAGTTAACTTAGAAAATTTTAAATCAAGTTTTGGGCAAGTTTGTTTAAGAGTTTTCAAGTGTTTCAAGTTTGGTTTTGTGAAGAAGTTTTCACAAGAGGAAGAAGAGATCATCATTTTGTGTTTGGACTTTCATCTCATCTCTCTCACTCTTATTTTTTATTGGAGAAGTTTTCTAAACTCAATCTCTAGCTATTTATACGTTTGATTATCATTTCCATAAGCTAGACTCAATCTCTAGCTATTTATACGTTTGATTATCATTTCCATAAGCTAGACTTTAATTGAGTTTATATTTTATTTTCACTCATTGTTTACACACACCCTTAATTGAGTTTATATTTTATTTTCACTCATTGTTTACACACACCCACTTGAGCTTAAGTATTTTCATATATAATATAATTGGGTTGTGAGTTTGTAACATTGAGTGTGGGCTTACATTGAGTTCTCATATATTGTAGAGAACAAATATTTTTCTTGTGCTTATTTGTGAGATCACCTTGTAATACACTAGTACACGGACAGGAGTGTGTGGTGAGAGACGTGATCAATACCAAGAGGAGTGGCGTTGGTAGTAAAGCCTAAGGAGAGGTAGTAAAGCCGAGCACTTGAGGGAGGCGACATGTGAGAGACCAACACTTAGAGGGTGTAGAGTGTGATTGCAAGAGTATGAGTTGTGAAAGTTTTCTGTGAGCTAGACAACCGAAATTATGTGGAGTTGTAAACATTTTGGGTGAACGTTGAAAACCCATTGTGATAGTGGATTCTCCCCGGGAGTGGGGAGCGGAGACGTAGGTCGGAAGGACCGAACACCGTGATCATCTTTGTGTGTTTGTGTTGATTATTTGCACTATCTCATTTGCATTTTAGTTTATGTTTATATCCTAGAGTACTTTCAATTGGTATCAGAGCTTTGTGCTCTTTGATTTGTAACTTTACCGTCTTGAGTTAAAGATCCAAGCTTTCATATTGTTGCCAATCTTATTTTGATAATTTTCATGTTATTTTCATAACACATTATGGATATGCACGGTGCACCTAGCTTAGGTTATGTCATTAATATTGCTCCTAGATTATATAGTTTCTCTTATGCTCAATGGTGTGTTAGATTTAAATTATTTGTTAGATCTAAACAATTTGATTTATGGAAAATAATTGATTGTGCGTATGTTGTACCTACTTCGGAGAAATTCAAGTGGAGTAAAAATTATCATAAAATGCTTACCATGAACAAGCTCTTGTTAGAACTTTTACACAATGCTTTTGATTCATCTTTATCTAACAAGCTTGCTCATTTTGATAGTTCTTACAAATTATAAAAATTTATAGAAGAACTTCAAGAGAACTTGGAGGAGATTCAACGTGTTTTGGAGGAATCGACTTCAAGTAAGGTTGGAGCATCATCATCTTGCACACTGCCACTAGGCGATAGCCCTAGTGTGGTAAGCGAGCCCGGTTTCGATGATGGACTATCTATTAAAGAACTCGCATGTGTATATGATAGGTTAATGCATGCCTACACTAAGTTGCATAATAATTTTATTGATTTAAAAAGCAAGCATGTGAATTTAAAATCCGATCATGAGACGCCAGCTTCCAAATTTGATATCATTGAAAAAGAGAATATAGAGTTTAAAAAAACAATGACATGTTAAATTTGGGAAATAAAAAATTGACCTCATCAATTGCTAGCCTATCTCATGCTAATATTGATGCCATGCTAAATGTAGAAACTATTAGAAATGAATTTAATTTATTTTAGAATGATCATGCTCTTTCTACTTCTATTGACAATACTTCTATGCTTAATATTGAGTTGAACAATATTAAAAATCGCATTTAATCTTTAGATTCAACTCTTAATACATACATTGTTAATAACAAGAAACTTATGGACTTATGTGCAAAGTCTTGTGCTAATTCTTCCAAACCGCACACTTACTATAAACATATGTATAGCAAAATTTATAAATGTTCTATTTGCGACCGAAAAGGCCATTTAGCTAAATTTTTCTATGATGCACACAAACATAAAAATATTAATACTCCTTATGCATCTCATAAAGTTTCCTCATCACACATACATGCACATGCACCCATTGCTCATCATAAGCATGTGAATGTGTTTAAGTGTGATTATTGTGGTAGATTTGGTCATTTGACTAAATATTGTTTTGATTTGAAAAAAAATTCACATTTGCAAAATAATCTTAAAAGACCATCTATATTTGCAAATGTTTCCCATGCATATCCAAATGGTCCATAAAAACAAATAGACCTCTTTCATTGCACATATTGCAATCAGAAGGATTATTTGAGTAATTATTGTTATGACCAGACTAGTGTACTAAATACGTCCAAATTGGTTCATAACCCTAGGGCTTTGAGTTTAAATGATAGGGGTCATGTCCCTAAATCTTTCAGCACCAAGAATGCTTGGGTGCTAAAATCTTTTTAATTTTAAACCAATATTTTAGTGTTTTTATTTTTTTTATTTCTTGGTTTTGAAAAACGTGTTTTGAAATTTTTGTAAATGAAAACAATTTTTTTTTGGTCAATTCTTTTGTTTTCAATTTATTGACTTTAATTTTGATGAGAGGTTTGTGCTTAAGCAACCTCCCGGATTTATTGGTTATTTATTTCAAAATCATATTTACCGGGTGCTAAATGTTTATATGGGTTGTAACAAGCTCAAAGAGCTTGATATGGTTGCCTCTCTTGCCTTTTCTTTCGAATGTGACAAAAATTGATATTGGTTTGTTTTTTATGTGATTATGGTTTAAATCATGATTCATAGTTTCATTTGATCATGACTTGTAACTACATATATAATTTTTATTTGATTAATTTATTATTTCATTTAATTGATTTAATTTTCATTTGAAATTTCATGTTTGTCATGATTCTCATGGCTCTCATGATTTGTTTTCAATTGAAAAATTTTTTCTTTTTTGATTCTCATGTTTTTCATCCTCTTGATTTCATAAATCTATATATATTTTTTATTATTACATTTTGTTTTCAAACCTATGCTTGAGACACTATTTTCATAATGACATATCAATATGTGTTCTCATGGCCTTTTTGAATGTGAGTTATAATTAGCATGTTCCTCATCTATGTTTGCTCACATGTTTGCCTTAGTATTCATTTCATATATTCTATGAAACTTTTTGATAAGGGGATACTTCCCTATTTATTTTATTATTTTTATACTTAACGTGCTTATTGATAGGGGGAGATTTCGCTCTCTTATTTCTTGTCCCCATTTTGATGTTGACAAAGGGGGAGAAACAAGTAGTTTGTGAGTATTTATGAGTATTTTACTTTCTTGCATATTTTATATATACTCTTTGTGTAGATTGTTTGTCATCATCAAAAGGGGAAGATTGTTGGCCTCATGTTTATGTGCCTACTCCCTAATCTTGTTTTGATGATTACAAATAATTCCTAATAACGTATATCGAGTGTTTGCATTTATTTTGTTAGGTAATCTACACAAATATCCAGGTCGGAGGTTGGATGGAATTAAGCTTTCACGGTCATATCTTTTGGAGGTTGGTTGGATTACGCCTATACAATCATATCCATTGGAGGATGGAAGGAATATCAGAATAAAGCAATTCGTAATTCAAGTAAAAGATTCAAGTTCAAGCTTCATTCATGTTTATCAAGACGAGCTTAATTGAAGATCAAGATTGCTTGGGTATAGTTTTTACAGCTTAGGGTTTATACTTATGTGTTAATACTTAGAGCTCAATCTTATACACACATACACATTTTAGTTTTATAGTTTTAAAGTTTAAATATGAAATAAATTTACTTATTTATATACATACATACATGTTTCATATTTATCATTTCTTGTTTTAGAAAACAATGTGTTTAGCCACATAAACATGAAAACTCAATACATGTATATAAATATATTTTCATGTTTATATGTGCTTAAGATGATTTCATTAATCAACAAGTTTAAAATCAATAAAATCATGTTTATTTACAAAAATATGTGTTTATGGATTAAAGACTAAATTACACCATTTTATATCTTTTCCTAAGTCTTTTAATCCATTCAAATGAATATGCAAGTTTGTTTGTCAAAAACATGTGGATCATACTTTGTTTATGTTTATGTTTACATCGAACTTAGTATATGTTTGTATCACCCTTTGGTTATATTGCATATTCTTGCTCATAATTAGTTGTATATTATACTTGCAAGAATATATTGTTAATAAGTTTTAAATTGGTATTAAATCGGATTAGATTAGCATATACCCTATTCAACCCCCCCCCCTTCTAGGGTACTTTCACAAACAAACTGAACACCCTTCTTCATAAGGCGTGTCAATGGGGTAGCAATTTTGGAAAAGTCCTGAATGAATTTCCTGTAGTAACCGGCGAGCCCTAAGAAGCTACAAATCTCCGTGACTATCTTCGGTGGCTCCTAATCTAGAACTAGCTCAACTTTAGCTGGATCAACTGTAATAACCTCCTTTTTAATGACGTGGCCTAAAAATTTAACCTCTGAAAGCCAAAACTCGCATTTGTTAAAGTTTGCATAGAACTGGTACTCTCGCAAAGTCTGCAATGCCAATCGAAGATGTTGCTCATGCTCAGCCTCTAACTTCGAGTAGATGAGGATGTCGTTGATGAAAACAATCACAAACTGGTCCAAATACGGACAAAAAACCCGGTTCATCGAATCCATGAATACCGCGGGGGAATTAGTTTAGCCCAAATTGCATGACAAGAAATTTAAAGGACCCATACTGAGTCAAAAATGCAGTCTTGGGAATATCCATCTCCCGTATGCACAACTGGTGATAACCATATCAAAGGTCAATTTTTGAGAAGCACTGTGCTCCCTGCAATTTGTCAAATAAGTCATTAATCCTCGGTAATAGATATCTATTTTGGATGGTGACCTTATTCAACTCACAGTAATTGATACACAAATGAAGGTTGTCGTTCTTCTTCTTCACGAAAAGGACCGTTGCTCCCCAAGGTGAATAGCTACGGTGAATAAATTTCTGAGCAATGAGCTCCTCTAACTGAGTCTGTAACTCCCTCATCTCAGCAGGTGTCATACGATAAGATGCACGGGATATCGGTGTTGTGCCCGGCTACAACTCTATGCAGAACTCAACCTCCCTCACTGGAGGCAATCCAGGTATTATCCTGAAAGACATCCTGATACTCTAAGACTACTCTGGTCTCGCATAATTGGCACCCTGATCATGCTATGAAACCTCCTTGATGTATGCCAGAAATAACTCTGCAAACTGGTTCCCCTGTGAGGTTGCTACAACCAACTCAGTCTTATCGAATGCTCGCAAACTGATTGTTTTGGCAAAGTAGTCGATACCGACATGGTAGGAAGATAACAAATCCATACCAAGAATCACATCGAACTCAGACATGCGCAAGACGATCAAATCAACTACAAACTCAGACTCGACTAGGCTGACAATACATCTCCTATATATACTCTCTAATAGGGACAACTCACCCAAAGGAGTGGAAACTGACAAAGGAATGTCTAAAGGTTGTGCTACTAGCTGAAGCCTATCCATGAATGTAAAAGATATAAAGGAGTGTGAAGCTCCTAAATCAAACAGAATACGGGCTGGGAAGGAGTTCACAAGGAATGTACCTTCCACCATGGCCCTGCTCGTACCATGATCACGCGGTACAACTGCGTAAACACGACCGAAAGTTGTAGACTGATGTACCAAAGGATATGGAATATGCGGAACTATTTGTCCATAAGGTAACTCCTGAATAGCGCGCACCTGACCCTCTATCCTCGAAACTGCCAACGGTGTCTCTAATCTCGGGTGTTGGCCCTAGCCTCGGCTCTGGTTCTTAACTTGACCTCTACCCGGCTAGCCTCCTACTGGTGCACTGAGACACTCTGTGGCTCTATGACCGAACTTATGGCAGTGAAAATAATCACCCTAAAATCTATGTTGCTGTTGTGCTCTATGATCCTGCTGCTGTCCCTTCTTATGAGGACCTTGATGTTGTTGTTGTGAACCCTTACCCTGCTGTTGGGGTCCTCAGGGTCCTGAAAATGATCTCTTGCCCTTATCTCCAGACTATCCTGCTTTAGAATTTCCCTATCTACCCTTTTGAGAAATAGCGGTCTCGGTCTCTTGTGAAATGGCGGTGTCGGCTACCTCTCGCACTGAATGGAATCATCTAGACACAAGATAACGACGTAGGCTTGGGTGAAGTCCTATCAAAAATATCTGAGCCTAATGCTCCCATGTATGCTACATGCCTGTAAACCTGAGTAGACCCGTGAATTTGCTTTCATATTTAGCTACAGACATGTATCCCTGCTCTAGTCGGGATAGCTCTAACTCTTTACTGGCCTTTTCCACGGAAGATACATATTGCTTGTCAAAGAAGTAGGTGAAATCCTCCCAAGTAAGTGTCATTCGTTGCTCCGGTGTGAATTGGAGTCTATACCACCCTCCAGCGATGCCCCTGAGGCTGAATGCTGCTAATCTCTGCTTCTGAACCAAGTCAACATCAAGCATACATAGAATGCTCCCCGCATCTTCCTTCCACTTATGGGCTGCAAGTGAATCCGATGTGCCCTAAAATTCTGGTGCCCTTAGCTTTTGATATCTCTCCATCAAACGGAGCCAAGCCTCCTGCTCTGCGGCTCTATCAATAGTTGATGGTGGTGTGACTGCTGGTGATGCATCTACAATAGGCATAACCGGTACGACTGGTGGTGGAACCACAAGAGGTAGTGTTTCTGGCAGAACTTAGTTTTCTACTTGCTCCTTAAGTGCTACCAGTCTGGCTACAATCGGTGCTATGAGGTCGACCAAATACAGTGGAGCCTGCTGTGGCTTAGGCTTTAGCTCAGCTTATCAGCTCCCTGAGTACAGGACCCTCTTTGACCACGTCCTCATCCTGACATCTATAATTTCAGGAGGAGAGCTTATAAGACATAGTAAATGAGATAACAAGCATATATAACGTAGCATATAGGAAAAACATACCACATAGCATCCTCAAAAATACTTTATAATCAAAGTAAGATAATCATTAAAAAAATTCTTAAAATTTTCGAGTTATATTGTAGGTTATCTAAAAATCACTACTGATAGCTTATCTCCATCAAACACCAATAATGAAAGTTATAATTTGACGGCTTCCAGAATACTACAATTTTAAGACTTTCACGTAGATCGATGAAGGTTACAATCTGACGACCTTCACAATAATTGATGAAAGCTCTATTCAACAGCTTTCACAATCAACATCGAGAGTGATAATCTGACAACTCTCATATTTTTAAGGAGCCAAGACGAAGGTTACAAGGTGACGATCTTTGCAACGCTCTAGCAAAAGAGACTACAAATTGACAGTCTCTTCAAATCAAAACACAGATATCTCTCAAACCAGAGGGAATTTGGCAAAACGGATGGTGCAAACCCCCTTTGGAGGTTTGGTTGGCTCCGTCTCATCGAGATAGCCGATTTTTATATATAATTCCTTCAATTCCGACTTACGGTTTGAAAGTTATGACATATTCTTTGCAGCAAGTTATGTTCTGAAGTCCGTTTGCAAGACTGGACTTTGCCGAAACATTGGACTTAGCCTAAAGCTCGCCAAGCCCGCCTGAGCCTCGTCTCTGCATCCCAGAGTCAAAACATAGAGTTCCAGATCCAAACGTAAAGCTCACTATTGTGTTTTTAGTCCAAAATGCAGGGTTCATCGCTGCATTCCAGATCCAAACCCAGAGCTCACTGCTGTGTTTTTAGCCCAAAACACAGGGTTCATCACTGCATTCCAGATCCAAACGCAGCCTTCATTGCTGCATTTTCAACCCAAAACGCAGAACCCAACTCTGTGTTCTAGATCTAAACGCAGAGTTCATTCTTGTGTCTCAGACTCTTAAAGCGGTGTGACCACTGCGTTTTGAGCCAACTGGAAATGCCCAACTTTGTGTTTTAGGTCTAAAACGCAGAGTTCGGGCCCAGAACATCATTTTTGGCATTTGACTCGTTCAAGCTCGAGCTGAACGGTTCGAGAAACTATTTTCCCCCATTATTGGAGGGATTTTTGCCCCACTTAGGAGCTGATTAAGGGAGACAGTTACACCCCTTAATCCCCCTATAAATATGGGTAAACTCAACTGAGTTCTGGTCTCTCTTTTTTTGGGGATCGCTGGCTTTTTGGCAGATCGGATCTTAGCAATCATTATTTGGATCTAGAGATCATCTTTCGGATCTAATGTTTGGGAGATCGGCTCGGCTTCTTCAGATCTTCTTGAAGTTTTGGAGATCAGCAACTTAAAGGATTTCTTGGATCATCTTGGAAGGCTTTTTATTGAAGCCTTTGAGATTACTCGGCTTGGCTTGTGAACTCTTTCTAAGAGTTCTTCTCAACTCGATCAGAGTTCAAAACTTTCTCTCCAAGTTCTTCTAAACTTGTCTAAAGTTTTTTAACTCGATCAGAGTTCAAAACTTGCTCTGCAAGTTCTTTTAAAACTCACTCTGAGTTATTAACTCGTCAAGAGTTTCAAACTTACTATGCAAGTTATCCCTAATATCAATCAAGAGGAATCAACCACGTTTCAGTGAAACAAGATGTTCGGATCGTTAACGAGAAGCAAACTCAACACGAGCATTCGAGGGAGGCATCTCATCGCTACCATGAAGAACCCAGACTTAAACAAAGGGGAGGATCTCCGTCGATTCTCTTCTCTTTTATAATCAGGAAATTCGAATTGTAATTGAGATTGAGAGAGTTATAAACATTCTTTTTCTAAGAAGTTAGAGAGAATAAAATCAAATACGATTCTTTCATCGTTTTCCTATTATAAATTTTTCAACAAACAAAAGATGGCGACTCTGCTAGGGAAGAGCATTTTCACTGATGAAGAAGTGGTGGCGCAATCCAAAATCAAGCTCGCTGGAACGACCATTGAAACTCTGTTCATCGAGTTCGACCAAGCCAAGTATGAGGAAGCCCTCTCCTCCGGATCCCTTACCCCCAAGGCTACGCGTAAGATCCGTAAAGTCTCTAAGGAGACTAAAGCTCCTGTTGTGACCGACTCATCAAAGAACTGTCTCCCCTGGGGGTTGTACTGTTCATACAGTCCCCTCTATGAAGGAGAAGACTTAGCTTTGGCCAAACTCGTCCACCGAGTTGAAGGTTCTGCACCCGCGCCAAAGCAACGGGTATCGGGTCACAAAAGGCCTATCGTGGCAACCAACTTCATCAACACTAACGATATCGCTACAAAAGCCTTAAAACAGACCAAGAAGAATGCCGCTCGATGAAGGAGAAAATCCTGACGATGGACACAACTCTGAGAGAGGCGATCCTCCAATCAACGCGAGCTATGCGTTTGTGATCCTCAACACGAACTCTGTGTTTCTGCTTTAGAACGCAGAAATCGCGTTAATGAGCTCAAGTATGTGCCACGCATAATCAGCTTAAAACGTAGACCTCAAGGACATGTTTCAAAAACAAAACGTGGTCCTCCGGCACGCGTTTTAACACATAAACACAGTTCTCATGAACACGTTTCAATTTCAAAACGCAACTCTCAGGAGTACGTTCCACAAACTGAACGTAACCCTCAGGAATGCGATTCAGAACCAAAACCAGACTGTAAGATTGTATTTCACTAGCAAAACGCAGGCTTCGGTCTAGCGTTAATAAAGCTAAACACGACCCTCGTATTCCTTCTTTGGAACGTGATACGATTCATCGTGTTCAAAAAGATCAACGTGGATTCAAGATCCATGTTAAACAAGAACCAGTCCCACCCATTAACAGGCAGGAGGTTCTATCTCCATCCTCACGCTTTGTGAGAGATTCATCCCAAATCTCTGACTTGCGGGAATTTCTATTAAGAGGAAGACTTGCGCAACAAACATCTCATTCATGTCAATGTGAGCGGCTTATTTCTACAGTCCTCTCGAAATATCACTGTTGCGCATCTGTGCCTAGGTGATCATTGTTCGACGGATTGATGAGCGTTGCTCGATCAAGCAAGCAACGAATTCATTACAAGAAGAAGTCTTCAAAGACCAAGTATCCTAGAATCATTATCAACATGGTCGGCAGAGGGAGATCATCAGTCCCTAGCTCCGATGAGTTAGAGAAAGATCAGTCTCCTGGCTTGAAAGACCTCCTGAATAGGTCTGATGGAATTTATCAACATACTCAGACTCAAACAGGAACCATTCCTCTGGTTAACTATCGAAGATTAGCCAGAGGAACCAATTCTGAGGATGAACACTCAGCCATTGTAGAGTCCCAATCATCAAGCTCTTTCGCTGGGCATAAGAGCTTCGTCCACATGGTAAAAAATTCTGAAGATCTTTTAAAGAGGGTTACTGAACAGGAGGCCATGCTCCAAGCATAGCAAGAAACCATTAATCAACTTCGGGTTATGATGGCTCAGGTCATTGCAAATAGAGCTAATTTCTAGAAAACTGAGTCACAACCTCGGCCGGAATCCTCCCGAAAAGGAGGATCATCCATATCGAAGGGGAAACAAAGAGTGAATGAGACTGTTGAGTAAGAAACTCATCACGAAGAATCATCCTCCGAAGAAGAAGCTGAGAATGAGCAAAATCCTCAGTCGGCTAAAATCGAGAAATTGGAAGCCCGTCTCAATGCTATAGCCTACAAAAGCGAGCTCCAAGATGAGGGAGTAGTGTGGCCTTATCCTGCTGAATGAATGGGATGCAGCCCCTTATCCTCTAAAGTTTGAGGTCCCGATGTTACAAACTTTTAACGGAACGGGATCACTGAACCAATACATCTATCATTTCATGTCACAAACTGGGAATGTGATATCAAATGACGCCATACTGGCTCGATTGTTCATTGGTACCCTCAAGAGAGTTGCCTTTGAATGGTTCAGAAAACTGCCTTTCGGATATATCCAAAAGTGGGCAGATCTAAAGAGACTCTTCCTATCAAGATTCTTTGAAGACGATACAAAAGTCTCCATACATACCCTTCTCGTCTCTAAGCAGAAGAAGAGGGAGTCCGTCAAAGCCTTCGTCAAGAGGTTCTAAAGTATGGCTCTTCGATGTTCGTCGGGTATGACACAGTCTACCTTAGTGGAGACCTGTTGATACAACTTGCAGACTGACCTTCTAGCACAAATGAGAGTTGCAGAATGCCATTCCTAGAGACAACTAATCTCTTAAGATAAACAAGCTCAAAAGATTATTGCCAGGATCAAAGCTGAAGAACAAAGTAGGCAGGATCAACCTGAGCAATCGGACTAAGCCCAATCTTCTCAGTCAGAAGGGGAAGATACTACGGCCACTGAAGCCAATCCTCTTTAGTAGGATGGCGGGTCCAACAAATATCACATTAACAGTTACCTTTGATAGTCAAACTCGTTAGATAGTGGCCCACTAGGCGATGTGCCATGTCCACCCTTTTCCCCCTGTACTTGTTCAAGACTGGGGGTTGGTTTATTTATAGTTCATTGGATTATGAGTAATAAATTTTCTGAATTGTCATGTTCAATAGAATACCTCTGTCAACCACGAAATCCGCCAAAACTATCAAGTTAACAATACACCTCTGATAGTCCATTTCCCCCAAATTCCCCCACCAATCATCTTCAAGTAGGATGGCGGGTCCACCAAAACTATCACATTAATGATCACCTCTGATAGTCTATTTTCTCCAAATTCTCTCACAAATCCTCTTCAATAGGATGGCGGGTCTATCAAAACTATCACGTTAACGGTTATCTCTGATAGTCAAACTCGTCAGATAGTAGCCTACTAGGTGATAGGCCTCTATTCCAACTAGATGGATAGTGGCCCACAAGGCGATATATCATGTCTACCCCTCTTTTTCTTCCTCTGCTAAGTCTTAATCAAGACTGTGGGTTGGTTACTTGGAATCCACTGGATTAAGAGTAACGAATCTTTCACATCGTCAGGATAACATTACACTTCTTACGATCATCATCCCCACGGAGTATAAATTCAACTTGCATCACTCCCAATTGGTCACATTAACAATACACCTCCGATAATCAACTTATCAATCTTTGTCAATAGGATGATAGGTCCTCAAAATTGCTCAAATCACAATCTTCCCCAGCAAGACGCTAAGTCTTCAAAATCTTAATCAAATCACAAGTACAAAATTATGTCACATTAACACCACTCCTCTGACAAAATCCACTTATCAATCCTCTTCAATAGGATGATAAGTCCATAAAGTTACTCTCATCATAACGCAATCTTGTCACGTTAATATCATACCTCTGACAAAATCCACTTATCAATCCTCTTCAATAGGATGATAAGTCCACAAAGTTACTCTCATCGTAATGCAATCTTGTCACGTTAATATCACACCTCTGATAAAATCCATTTATCAATCCTCTTCAATAGGATGATAAGTCCATAAAGTTACTCCGATCGTAACAAATTCCCATCATGTTAACACCAAACCTCTGACAATTAACTTATCAGCTCTCTTCAATAGAGCGATAGGTCCACAATCTTGTCACGTTAACAAAACACCTTTGACAATCCGATCAACTTATCGACTCTCTTCAATAGAGCGATAGGTCCACAATCTTGTCACATTAACAAAACACCTCTGCCAATCAACTTATCGACTCTCTTCAATAGAGCGATAGGACCAAATTAACTTATCGACTCTCTTCAATAGAGCGATAGGACCAAAAAATACTATTAGGTTAACATCACACCTCTAATAGTCAACCCCCCCCCCCAATGAACTTGTTAATCCTTTTTCAACAAGAATAGCAAGTTTTTATTATAAGATCCCTAGTGGATTAAAGATTTTCTGGAATTATCCTAGTAATAATGAAGAAAATTTCTGAATTTCACTCTAAGTGAAAATTCATGTCAAGTTAATACTACACCTCTAGCACTTCCAACTTTCTTTCAGTATTTCAAGTAAAAATATAACACAAGAAGAAACAGTGACAAAGTCTACGTATTCAATATCATAGCCAGTGATTATCATTAAATTAATAATCTCTGAATCCAAACCTCGCATGTATAGGAAATTTTATCCCGAATCCTAAGTAGGGATAAGTCAACGCCTAATACGCGTTGCCGATTAGTCTTTGACCGTAAAAAGAACAAAAGCATATGTATTCAACATCGTGGCAGGTCGTTATTAATAACTGTGACGTCTCTGGTTTCACACATGGCTGTAGTCCAAGGTGAACCCAGAGATGTCAAACATGCCATGCACCCACACTGTGCAACAAAAAGTTTTACCAATCACAGCAAAATCCTCTAGTAGAATCAAAAATAAAGTACAGGTACAAAAAGACAAAAGAAGGAAAACAACTATATTTGACATGATATAAGAAAGAATGTCTCATAAATAAATCATGTCTCAATGAATAAGTCTGGAATACATCTGTCATCATGAAATATATGAATGTATCACGACATGGATCAACTAAGAATGTACAAAGGCTCACAGTCTTTACAAAGTAAGAAAAATAAAAGAAACTCTAATAGCTGTGGAGTCTCATCTACTAGCTCATATGACAGCGACTATGCAAGAACTTCGTCATCATATGACTCTATGATGCTCTGAACCGCCTGAAAGGAAAATAAATATAAAAAGAATAACAACAAGAGCGTCAGAGTGCTACAGCAAGATCACCTACATCCGCCTCCAGGGGAAGGGCTACTACATGTAGTTGAGGCTCTATGTATTAAGCATAGTCTACCTAAATTATTTTTCCCATATATAATAGAATTAATACTTAGAAATCTACAACACGAGACGTAGTACGTCGAGCGAAGTAATCCAAATAAGGAAACCCTCATGTATATATCATATATCTCAAATAGTAGATAACTAAATATTAATCCCAAACTAGAACTGAAATCAAGAAATACTGGAAAGTAAAGTCTCATAACCAACGTTAGCATATGTATCTCAAGCACTCGCATAACATAATATTTCGGTCATCAAATATTTCAACAATGAGTCATGTCTCATTTGGCGTCCGCCAAATACTCGGCTATCAAGTTATAAAAGTCATCACTTTTCTAAAATTCTCAACTAATAGTACATTCGTGCATGACACTAATAACCATTTTAGATTCTACGCATAACTATGCGGAAACAAAGATATAGGTTCCTTTACCTCTGCGCACACTCGTGTGGATACAACAACATAGGTACACCGACCTCTGCGCACACTCGTGCAGATACAACAACATAGGTACATCGATCTCTACGCACACTCGTGCGGATACAACAACATAGGTACGTCGACCTCTGCGCACACTCATGCTGATACAACAATATAGGTTCACAAACCTCTACGCACACTTTAGTGCGGATACAATAATATAGGTTCACAAACCTCTACGCACACTCTAGTGCGGATACAATAATATAGGTTCACAAACCTCTGCGCACACTAGTGCAGATACAAATTCAAATGAAAAGTGTACTTGAAACAATACTTAACAAAATCCCATTCTAGGGTATCAACACGTGTACTGCAATACCATTCATGTATAATTATGATCACATATGTACTATCAGGTAACTCGAGCCTCGAGCTCCCATTTCAAATCAAAACAACACAATGTCAAGAAGATCAGCCTTAGTAGTCGACTACTAAGCTTAGTAGTCGACTACTAAGCTTAGTAGTCAACTACACTGAGTCTACTCAGACTCTGTAAAACATGAATCTATATTAGTAGTCGACTACACCGTACACTAGTCGACTACTCTGTAATCAGACAGATTCTGTAAAAACCAAACTAGACATTAGTAGTCGACTACTACTCTTAGTAGTCGACTACTAAGCAGAAACATGCACAGCTCTGTGTACATACAACTCTTAGCAATCGTCACGTGTAAATTATGCTTTAATACATTGTAAAACTAGTAATTACAAATCAAAAGAATCATCTCCATGATTATTTAAACTCTTAGTTTAACAATTTAGGTTTAAACTTCTCGTTTAAACAAATATTTGACAATAACCCTAATTATCGATTAGGTCAACATGAAACATGCTTGCATATAAAACTCAAAAATTATATAAATTCGTTTGTTCAAATTTACAGAATAATAAAATCTCAAACCCAGGGTTTAATCATACTTGATTAGCATGCAAGCTCTTTTTATCACAAATTTAGGGTTTTAACATGATTAATGCATAGACAAATAGATATAAATGAAGATCTACACAAACTAGTGATCGTAATCACGTTTTTATTAATACCAACAAGTAAAACTAGTAGATCTAACATCAGATTAAGATTTCACATCACAAATTTAAACTCTTAGTTTAACAATTTAGGTTTAAACTTCTCGTTTAAACAAATATTTGACAATAACCCTAATTATCGATTAGGTCAACATGAAACATGCTTGCATATAAAACTCAAAAATTATATAAATTCGTTTGTTCAAATTTACAGAATAATAAAATCTCAAACCCAGGGTTTAATCATACTTGATTAGCATGCAAGCTCTTTTTATCACAAGTTTAGGGTTTTAAACATGATTAATGCATAGATAAATAGATATAAATGAAGATCTACACAACCTAGCGATCATAATCACATTTTTATTAATACTAGCAAGTAAAACTTGTAGATCTAACATCAGATTAAGATTTCACATCACAAATCTACCTTTTACAATGTTAAATAGAAAAATCTATGCATTAAAATAACCATATTACTTCATAAACACATGATTAACACTATGGGTAAGGTTTGGATGCAGGAGATCTTGCCTAAAACATCGTGTCGAGCCTCTGGACATGCGTGCAAGATCCCTCCTTGCTCAAAAGCATGCGATCTCGCCTTCCACTCAATGATTCACCTCAAATCTCCTCGAGGAAACTAAGAACAAGCTCTAGGGTTTGAGGGGAGATGACGGTTGTGTTCTTTCGTGAAATATCTCAGAAATTGGGTTTAAAACACATTTATATAGTTAGGTTATCAATTGGGCTCGAAGAAAAACGAATTCGACCCAAAATTTGCAACTTGTCAACCCAAAAAATTTCCTGATAGTCAACTACTCTGAGTAATAGTCGACTACTAAAAGTTTTTGAAAATTGTATTCAGTAAATTGGCTGTAACTTTCACATCCGACCTCGAAATGAGGTGATTTAAGATTTGTTGGAAATATGTTGAAGATACCTATAACTTTTGTCTTTTGAGTTTTTCTATATTATAACTGTATCGATGTGAAAAATATATAAACTCTTAACTAGTTATTTTTTCAGATTTCTTCTTCGTGCATGTTTTGTGCATTTGCACTCATATATTCACAAATATACATTGAATTGATCTCAAATCAATTCCTATCATACTCAAACAAAAAATATGTTATTTTTTTTACCATATAACATATTTATTATTATATATCACAAAAATATTTAAATTTTTAAGGTTTTACAATAACGTCAAAATCTATGTCTTACACGCATGGAGGACTTTATCTCGATCCCTAATTAGAGATAAGTTTACACCTCACACATACTATCGGGTGGTCCGTTCCCGTGAAAATGACCAAGTCTACGTATTCAACATCGTAGCATAAAAAATCCATGTCTTTCACGCATGGAGAACTTTATCTCAACTCCTAAATAGAGATAAGTCTACACCTAACACGCATTACCGGTTAATCTTTCACCGTGAAAAGACACCATGATTCATACCTATGGGAATTTATATCGACCCCTAAACAGAGATAATCATACATCTAACACATGATGTCGGGTGGTTCATTCCCGCGAAAATGACCAAGTCTACGTATTCAACATCGTAGCACCAAAATCCATGTCTTTCATGCATGAGGGACTTTATCTTGATCCCTAATTAGAGATAAGTCTACACCTAACACACGTTGCCGGTTAGTCTTTTACCGTGAAAAAGGAACCAGAATCCATATCTGGGGGAATTTATCTCAATCCCTAATTAAAGATAAGCATACGCCTAACATGCGTTATTGGTTAGTCTTTTCCCGTGAAAATGACAATGTCTGTGTATTCAAAATCATAGCACTAAGTCTAAGAGAGTTCATTCTTTTAGCACAACATTATATGTGGAACGGACTTAGACAATCCACATGCTAGCCCGACTCAAACGGTAGTCGGTAAAGGCTTATCAAATCAGTTGATGGCTGAGGATTTGCTAAAATCCTATGAATGTTCACAGGCCCATCAACTGAATGGATGTGAGCTGTGATGTGACGTTTGAGGGCTTCTGCTCATGAGTAACTTATACCGTCACTACAATTTCTCTTCGAAGCTCATCCTCACATAGGTCCTGCGTGGTAAATCCTTTCAAACAAGATGCCTTCGAAGCGGGTGCAGAGAATAACTCCTTTGTGATAAGGAATCAACAGCTCCAAGATCAGAGTTGAGATCCAAAGTATTCCGAAAATTCGTCCCAATCAACCGCGAACTTTTGAAAACTTTGGAGGGGGTTCTGTAGGCTGTCTAAAAATCACAACCTATGAATGTTCACAGGCCCATCAACTGAATGGATGTGAGCTGTGATGTGACGTTTGAGGGCTTCTGCTCATGAGTAACTTATACCGTCACTACAATTTCTCTTCGAAGCTCATCCTCACATAGGTCCTGCGTGGTAAATCCTTTCAAACAAGATGCCTTCGAAGCGGGTGCAGAGAATAACTCCTTTGTGATAAGGAATCAACAGCTCCAAGATCAGAGTTGAGATCCAAAGTATTCCGAAAATTCATCCCAGTCAACCGCAAACTTTTGAAAACTTTGGAGGGGGTTCGTAGGTTGTCTAAAAATCACTGCAGATAGATTATCCCCATCAAACACCAATGATGGAAGTTATAATTTGACGGCTTCCAGAATGCTGTAATTTGAAGACTTTTACGTAGATAGATGAAAGTTACAATCTAACGACCTTCACAACAACTGATGAAAGCTCTATTCAACAGCCTTCACAATCAACATCGGGAGTGAAAATTTGACTACTCTCATATTTTTAAGGAACCAAGATGAAGGTTACAAGGTGACGATCTTTGCAACGCTCTAACAAAAGAGACTAAAAATCAACGGTCTCTTCAAATCAAAACACAGATATCTCTCAAACCGGAGGTAATTTGGCAAAACGGATAGCACATACTCCCTTTGGAGGTTTGGTTGGCTCCGTCTCGTCGAGATAGTTAATTTTTATATATAATTCGTTCAATTCCAACTTACGGTTTGAAAGTTATGACCTGTTCTTCGCAGCAAGTTATATTCTGAAGTCCGTCTGCAAGACTGGACTTCGCCGAAACATTGGACTTAGCCTAAAGCTCGCCAAGCCCGTCTGAGAATCGTCTCTGCATCCCAGAGTCAAAACGCAGAGTTCCAAATCCAAACGCAGAGCTCACTGCTGTGTTTTAGTCCAAAATGCAGGGTTCATCACTGCATTTCAGATCCATATGCAGAGCTCACTACTGTGTTTTCAGTCTAAAACGTAGGGTTCATCGCTATGTTCCAGATCCAAACGCAGCCTTCGTTGCTACATTTTCAGCCCAAAACGCAGAACCCAACTCTGCGTTCAAGATCCAAACGCAGGGTTCATTCTTGCATCTCAGACTCTTAAAGCGGTGCGACCACTGCGTTTTGAGCCAACTGGAAATGCCCAACTCTGTGTTTTAGGTCTAAAACGCAGAGTTCGAGCCCAGAACGTCATTTTTAGCGTTTGACTCGTTCAAGCTCGAGCTGAACGGTTCCAGAAACTGTTTTTCCCCACTATTAGAGGGATTTCCGCCCCCACTTAGGAGCTGATTAAGGGGGACAGTTACACCCCTTAATCCTCCTATAAATATGGGTAAACTCAACTGAGTTCGGGTCTCTCTTTTTTTGGGGATCACTGGCTTTTTGGCAGATGGGATCTTAGCAATCATCTTTTGGATCTAGAGATCATCTTTCGGATCTAATGTTTGGGAGATCGGCTCGGCTTCTTCAGATCTTCTTGAAGTTTTGGAGATCAGCAACTTAAAGGAATTCTTGAATCATCTTGGAAGGCTTTTTATTGAAGCCTTTGAGATTACTCTGCTTGGCTTGTGAACTCTTTCTAAGAGTTCTTCTCAACTCGATCAGAGTTCAAAACTTGCTCTCCAAGTTCTTCTAAACTTGTCTAGAGTTTTTTAACTCGATCAGAGTTCAAAACTTGCTCTACAAGTTCTTTTAAAACTCACTCTGAGTTATTAACTCGTCAAGAGTTTCAAACTTGCCACGCAAGTTATCCTCAATATCAATCAAGAGGAATCAACCACGTTCCAGTGAAACAAGATGTTCGGATCGTCAACGAGAAGCAAACTCGACGCGAGCATTCGAGGGAGGCATCTCATCGCTATAGTGAAGAACTCGGACTTAAACAAAGAGGAGGATCTCCGTCGATTCTCTTCTTTTTTGTAATCAGGAAATTCGAATTGTAATTGAGATTGAGAGAGTTGTAAACATTCTTTTTCTAAGCAGTTAGAGAGAATAAAATCAAATACGATTCTTTCATTATTTTCTTATTACAAATTTTTCAACAAACATATATGCATAACGGCCTCACTAAATCTAGGAATTCCTAGGTGAACTTTATACATGAACCCTAAGGAAACTCTATACTATCTTCGCGACTCGACACAAAATATCCTAAGGATGCTAGAACTAGAGCTCTGATACCAACTATGACGCCCTTGGTTTTACGCAAGGCTGCAGCCTAAGATGAACCCAAAGATGTCAAATCTGTCATGCACCCAACACCGTGCAACAATATATTTCACCATCACAGTAATATCTCTCTAGTAGATGTCAACAATAAAAATTAAGGGTACAAGCAAATAGAGCAAAGATAATAATACAAGGAACACAATAGAGAAAAGAGATATCCATTATTAACTTTAATTATGTTCCAATAGCAGAAAAGAGAGTACATCTGATAAACTAAAATAAGAGTGAAATATCTCAATACACAAGAGTCAACTGAAATAGTACTAAGGCACTCAGCTTCTAAAAATACAACTCTAAAAGAAAACTAAACTCATAAACTCATAAATAATCTACTGTGGAGCACTAACTACTACTTATAATCGACAAAAGTCTACACTGAGTTCCCATCAACCTGCGGCTCTCCAAACCCCTGACTTGCTGCCTGAAAAAGATGGAAACAACGAGCGTCAAAGCGCTAGCGAGAACATATCCACCACCTCTAGGGGAAAGGGGGTTAGGTGTATAAAAATACTATTCATAGCATATAAAAATATACAAGTCATATATCCTGAACTAAGAGGAAATGATATTTAGAAATCCACAACACGAGAATGAGTAGGTCGATTGAAATAATCCAAACAAGGAAACCTCATATATATACCATGTATCTCAATTTGTGGATCGCTAAATATCAACCCCAAATCCTATAAATAAAGAATCAACAAGGAAAAATACAACATCAACATCTTATACAAGACAATTAGTATATGTCGTATCATAGTATCTCACGCTACCCTAGGGTAGGTGACACGGAAGCAAATGTACAAACTTGTGAAAGCCTCGTCAAAGCATTCATCGTCACATAAGAGCATCAAGTGTTGGATTATGTCCACAACCGTACTTGTATGAGTTCTAGACTCCCTAAATAAGTAGAGTGTAGTCGTCCATAATATCTTGCAGCTCACGGACTAACACATTCGGAGTGCAGTCGCCCGCTATATCATGTGGTACACGGACATGCGCACTCAACCACTAAAACAATGATGCGTCACGAAGTGTAGTCAACTGCGTTCTCATTGTGATGCATGAACTAACGCACGCAAACATCCACAACTACCGTAAACTGAAAACAATGTCACTCCCTATCATGACAAAAATATTAAACATTAAACGACATACATCAATAGGCTCACGCGTACCCAAATCCAGTACATGGACTCTCTCTGGGTCACGCATGTGTATCGACGTATGACTTGTACTTCATATTTGTGATCAAACGCATGTGGGAAAAAATCAATGTTTACCAAATAGCCCTAAATCAATCGACCGATGTATCTCATCGGTCGACTGGCGGCGATGTGCACAACATAGATAACAAAATCTATCATTTATAGGTCGACCAAATACATGTGTCAGTCGACCGACCAGAGGAAAAATTCCAATTCCTGTAACACAATCAGTCGACTGATTTTCTTGATCAGTCGACCGACCAAAGTAAAATTTTCAACTCCTGAGAAACGTTTGATTCTCTCAAAATTTTATCAAAATCAAAAATTTGGAAAGAACTCATATATAAAATCTCAATTTAGTGCAATTAGGGTTTACTCTGAAAGATGAAAACACAAATATAAAGATTTGAGGGATTCTAATAACCCTAACATGTTTATGTTTGAAAATTCATCATGAAAACAAATAGATTAACAAAATCTCAAGGTAGATTTACTTCAAACCTTCAAACCAATTTAAAGAAATCTAGTTCCTAACTTTTTAAATCAGAAAAATTAAATCTTTACGTCATACAGATAATAAAGGGTGATCTTTATACATAAAATAGGTTTTAAAATCTTGGGACAAGAGTAAGGCCCATTTTGCTAACCGCCAGCTCATGAAAGCTGGTTGAGTCATGAATACTCGACCCGGATTAACTTTAGAGATGACATAAATGGTCTGCCCAACCAGATAATGCCGCATCTTCTGAATAGCGAACACCAAGGGTTTACTCTGAAAGATGAAAACACAAATATAAAGATTTGAGGGATTCTAATAACCCTAACATGTTTATGTTTGAAAATTCATCATGAAAACAAATAGATTAACAAAATCTCAAGGTAGATTTACTTCAAACCTTCAAACCAATTTAAAGAAATCTAGTTCCTAACTTTTTAAATCAGAAAAATTAAATCTTTACGTCATACAGATAATAAAGGGTGATCTTTATACATAAAATAGGTTTTAAAATCTAATAAAAACCAAAAAAACTGGGGATGGGATTGGAGGAGATGAAACTCGCCTTAAAATTTATGCTGATCACTCAAACGCACGAGAGTCTCAATCCTCCATCGTCAAAAGCTGTAGATCTTACCCTCCTCTAGGTCTTTACTTCACCAATCTCTCCCAAAACTTAAAACTGATGATCAAACAGACCCAAACCGATCTGACCCGAAACCCAAATCATGTGCACCTATCGGTCGATCGATGCCAAGGATCAGTCGACAGACTAGAGATGGTTTCAGCCGACAGGTTCTCATGTATATTAATGCACATTAACACATATATGTATGTGTGTGTGTGTGTGTGTGTGTGTGTGTGTGTGTATGTGTGTGTGTGTATATATATATATATATATATATATATATATATATATATATATACATATATATACATATATATATATATCTATTTCACGACCAAGTCATCTACGTAGCATTCAACAGTCTTTCGGAGATGCTCCTGAAAGATCTTTGACATGGCTCGTTGATATGTAGCACCTGCATTCTTCAAGCCGAAGGGCATAACTGTGTAGCAGAAGACACCGAGAGGCGTTCTAAATGCAGTATGCTTTTCATCATCTGGATGCATCTTTATTTGGTTATAACCAGAGAAACCATCCATGAAAGACATCCTCTCGAACCCACACGTATTGTCGATGATAACATCCGTGATGGGAAGGGGAAAATCATCTTTTGGGCAAGCAGCGTTGAGGTCTCTAAAGTCAATACAAACCCTGATCTTCCCGTTCTTCTTAAGGACCGGGACAATATTGGCAAGCCATTCTGGAT
>NC_033802.1:46935476-46946001 GCF_001876935.1 Asparagus officinalis | reverse complement strand
TTGACTGGCGTTGACCTAGGGTTACGCGTTGATCGGCGTTGACTCTAGGGTTTTGGATCGTCGAACGTTGACTCTGATTGCAACGCGTTGACTGGCGTTGACCTAGGGTTACGCGGTGACCGGCGTTGACCCAAGGGTTTCGAATCGTCGAACGTTGACTTTGATTGCAACGCGTTGACTGGCGTTGACCTAGGGTTACGCGGTGACCGGCGTTGACTCTAGGGTTTCGAATCGCCATTAACACAGTTTATACTCGTACGTTTGCTGGAGTATACACAGTTTAAGCTCTTAAGGTATTGGAGCATCGCGGTCCCGAATGTTGGGGTTGCAGGACCAACTGTTAAAGTTGATTCATCTGCATGTGTGGATTTTGTCCTGAATTTGTTGGGTGCTCAAGTCACGAGACCAACCAGTGGAGTTGGTGCGTCAATGACTCGCATTTATAGAATTTTTGGCAAATTCTCAGCCATCAACGGGTTTGATGAGCCTTTACCGACTACCGTTTGAGTCGGGCTAGCATGCAGATTGTTTAAGTCTGTTCCGCATGTAACGTTATGCTAAAAGAGTTAACTCTTTTCGTGCTACAATATTGAATACGTAGACTTCGTCTTTCTCCTGTGAAAAGACTAAACAGCAACGTGTATTAGACATAGACTTAGGATTTTTGGCAAATCCTCAGCCTTCAACACCGTTTGAGTCGGGCTAGCATGCGGATTGTTTAAGTCCGTTCCGCATGTGACGTTGTGCTAAGAGAGTTAACGCTCTTAGTGCTACGATATTGAATACGTAGACTTCATCTTTCTTACGGGAATAGACTACCTGGCAACGCGTGTTAGGCGCTGACTTATCCCTACTTAGGCTTCGGGATAAAATTCTCCAGATTCGAATTCTGGTGTCTTCTTCAATCGGTGAAAGACTAAACCGGCAACGCATATTAGGCGTAGGCTTATCTCTATTTAGGAGTCGAGATAAAGTTCCCCGTGCGTGTAAGGCGCGGATTTTGACGTTATGAATAACGACCTGTCATAATGTCGAATATGTGGGTTTTTGTTCTTTTTACGGTTAAGAACTAACCGGCAACGCGTGTTAGGCCCATGTGTGTTAGACATAGGCTTTGGGATTTTTGGCAAACCCCCAGCCATCAACGGGTTTGACGAGCCTTTACCGATTACCGTTTGAATCGGGCTAGCATGTGAATTATTAAAACCCGTTTCACATGTAACGTTGTGCTAAGAGAATTGCTTCTCTTAGACTTAATGCTATGATTTTGAATACATAGACTTCATTATTTTTTACGGGAATATGACACCCAACAACGCGTATTAGGCGTTGACTCATCTCTACTTAGTATTCGGGATAAAAGTCCCCAGAATTATACTCTGGTGTCTTTTTCAATCGGTGAAAGACTAAATCGGCAACGCGTGTTAGGCGTAGGCTTATCTTTATTTAGGAGTCGAGATAAAATTCTTTCGGACAATCTCTCTTCCAATGTCCTTATTCTTTGCAGAACGCACACTGGTTCTTCGCTAATTGGTGGTGACCTTTTGACTTTGACCTGTCTCTATTTCCACCTCTTGGATATAGACTTCTTCCTCTCGTTGACAAGGCCTCTCCTGAATGAAAGAGGAAGAATTTTATATTCTATCTCCCAGCACTGAAGAGGAAGAATTTTATATTCTATCTTCAGTTGGAAAGGAAACTCGATGTGAGATCTCTACCCCCAGAATCCGAAAAAATAAAACTAGGAGTCTATGTGGCACAATCCCCACCATCCTCATAAAGTAGGCACAAATCCCCACCAACTCACACTCTCTCTCCTACTTTATGAGGATGGTTGGGATTGTGCCACATAGGCGTTAAGGAGGAAATCTCCTCCTATGACAAGGATACCCATTAATCTCTCTCTCTCTCTCTCTCTCTCTCTCTCTCTCTCTCTCTCTCTGTCACGCCCCGCTTCCCAAAATACCAGGGAATCGGAGCGTGAACAAGCCCGCGACGTATTAGACTGAGGAGAGATATACACTATCTTTTTCTTTTCTTTTCTCCTCAATCCAATACGCTAAGCGTCTGGAAATAAGTCAAGAAATACAAACGAAGGCACAGGTCCCCGATCACATTAATGAGAATATAATAAACAACTCAGAACCAAAAGATACATATCACAACTGAAATGATCATCCAGACATAATATTCGGGCCAAACATGCCCTTATACAAACTATCTGAATGAAATACTGGAGAATATAAAATACAATGATCAGGCGGAAAAGGAAATGCTACGAAAATAAACTGAAAGGAATAACTGAGCTTCAACTCTTCTTCTGCTTCGTCTACAAGACACTCCTACTGAGAATACTCGGCTTTGGCGCATCTCCAAGATGAACATGTTCTTCTTCTAAGTTTGACGTACACCAGAGAAAATAGGTGTATGTCAGGTGCATGGCGCACGACAAGATCTCAAAAGGAAGAATAGAACGGTTTTGCGACCAATGCGATAATGGTAATAACAATGGAAACATACAACTGAAATACTAATATTCTAAATATAATTTACTACTAGAATAGAATAATCATAATAAATCCAAGAAAATCAACCAAGTAACAAGTCGATCATACATACATAATCAAACATATAAAGGTCTGAATACTGCATATTAATAATGGCTCACAAGATAAACTATGATGGAATAGTAAAAAAAAATTATATGACAAATAGACTGATAACAATAAGTAATCTAAATAAACAATTATGATACCACATAAATAAGAATGACTTTAATTATATCAGTACCGACACAACAATATAATAAATCAAAATTTCGTAATATCCATAAGGTATAATAAATAATAAAGATTCATATTAATATCATTACGGTATAATATCAATTGCAGATGTAGCAATATATGGGCATAGTAATTTCAAAATCATATAAATACAATACGGCTAAATATAATAACATGATGTACAATAATAACATAACATTATAAAAGATAAAATAGATATATAATGATAAAAACATAAGAGGACATATATTTCTGTATACTAAAACAACGATAAATTTTAGGATAAAACATATCATGATGATTAATAACGTGTGACATACCACTGATAATATATGAAACGAGAACAAGATTAAAACACATTAATTTGTTACTAGAAATAATAATTGAATATAAATCAAAAAAATATAATCGTAAATATAAATCACTACTGATAACACTATAATGACAAAGGAAATAGTAGTATGAAACGTGAAAGATAACACGAACAGAAGTAAGGAAAATAATAACAGAGAATGACAACCCATAATACAATAAAAGAAAATAAAATCTAACATAGCCATAAATAAATACTGAAAATAACATATGTAACAATGTATATGTTACAATTAAAATAAACATGGCAGGGTCGAAAACGAGCAATTAACAACAAATTGGCAATGTACTATAAACCACCCTGAGTAATTACATGTATTCCAGAACAGGCTATTAAACATTATCTTTATATTAGTTATCAAGAGAATACTAATTAATGATATGAGATAATATTAAGCAAAACATATATGAATTAGTAACTCAAATTCCAAACCTAACATATGAATAATTACTTTAAATATCAAATAGAAATATTGGTCTCTTGTAAATAACGAAACCATGTGAACATACTAAAGCAAATCTAACAAGACAAAACTAAAGCTAAAAACTATAATAATAAAAAATGTTAAAGGATAAGAATATAGTGGCATATGTAGAATATTAAAATCATGAACTTATTAAAGTATATCACAAATAAAACAATATACAATAATCTAAATGTAAGTAAATAATAGATTGATCATGAACAGATCTAGAAACGTAGCTCATACAGCAATATAGATATACCAAGTATAATTAAACAAAATAAAAAAAAATCTAAAAAAAAAAAAAAAAAAAAAAAAAAAAAAAAAAAAAAAAAAAAAAAAATAATTCAGATATGTATGCTGTATATGCCGAAATCTAGAGCAATGTGAACAACTTGATGACATGATTTGAATAATTAAAATATATAATTAATGATGCTATTTTTAATGAAAACATACAATTAACATGTGTATGATAGCATAAATTAATAATAATAATTACAGAATCATAAACAAATGATTATATAAATCAAAATGCAAAGAGAAATATGTTGTAAAAATAATAAACATATAAAATCGACCCGGCACGGGGAAGGAGAGGTTATAGCAAAGAGAGGATAAATCCGAAGCGATGAGACGAAACCCGTGGCACTCCGGAGTCAAAGAGTGTAAGATAGGGAGAAACGATATGTATCAGAATAGGATAAAGGGCTCAGAATATGTCCTTATGGCTAAATTGATATGCGTGCCTAAATTATTCATTTATTTCACAGGTAAGAATCGGGATGTGACGGAACCTGACGCTGCGTGGGCCACCACTAATACTGTCCGGAGAGAGAGAGAGAGAGAGAGAGAGAGAGAGAGAAAGAAAAAGAGAGAGAGGAGTGTACGAGAGAGATGAGCTGGGTGAGGTTTAAATAGGAAAATTTTAATAATAAAAAATTAAAATGTGATTGATGATGAGATGCTTAGTCTCATTTTGCGGTGCCGTTTTCTTTGAAAAAAGAAAGAAGAGGGAGAGAACGTGATGAGGGGTAGCTGTTGGGGTTTGATGCGGGAAACAACAGCTGGGTTCAGGTATTTAAACGAAAATAATTAAAATAAATAATTCCGGGTACTTAAAAATTAAACTAATTACATAATAATTATTTATAATTAAAAACGTACATTTTGAGCTAATACAACAGTTGATATGAAACTGTCGAAAATATACCCGTATTGTATAATTAAATGGAAATAATTAATAATAAAAATATATTTACTTACATTTAAAATTAAATAATTATGTAAAAATTATCTACACGATAAAACGTACTAGTTATGCTTATACGACAGCTGATACGTAATAATACAATAATTTACACAAATAATACGTAATTAATAATTCAATATAATACAAGAATTAATACGTAATAATAATAATAATACGACGTATTATTTAAAATAATACGTAATAGTATCAGTAACACAACGGATAAATCCAGAAATTTTCATTGCACTAAATTAATTTATAAATAAAAAAACATTTAAATAAATATAAAATTTAGACTTTAAATCATAGAAAATTTCTAGAAAATCGAGAAAATACAAATACTCTTTTAAAAAATCATAATTAAATATTTTAAAATACCAAAAATTTATTTTAACTAGTATCAAAATTTTACGGTCATTACATTCTACCCCCCTTAAAACAAATTCCGTCCTCAGAATTCAAAATACGTGTGACGCACAAAGAACCCAAGGACAGGAATATGGAAATGAGGTCATAGTACGTCATGACAAATGTGTGAGCAATGTTGAATGAGGAAATGGATGTGTATATTATAAGTTATACAAGACACAAATAATTCATGAGAATCAAAAGTGAATTTTCAATGCAAATGTATAAAGCGAATCAAGGTCATAAGAAAGTCTGATATGTAGTATAGGAATGATGTAAGTATAACATATAGAGAGTGACACATAATTGAAAGAGATTGCTTAAGCATGTATATTGTAAATAAATAATTAATACGTATCAAATTATAATATAACACAACATCTAGACATAAGCAAAAATATAAATATAAGTCAACACAGTTTAATAGCAATAAGTTGATAGCAATATACAAAAAAAATACAATGTCAACACGATATTATTGATATAGTATCCTAAGATGACACATCACAGTGTTAAATACAATCAATAACACCTAATTGGTAAAATATAACAAATATATAGTATACAAAATATGATATGAAATATAAATATTTAATTTAAAAAAATTATTAATCACTAGAATGTATAATAAAACATATCAACTCAACAATATAAATAATAAATAAGATAAAAGACCAAAATTTCAACAAAATATAAATCAATCATCCGTAAGCAGATGATAATTATGATAAAACACAAAACACATATATACAATACAAATAATAGATGAATCATATGCAAGCAAAAGCAAAAAAGAAACACTTGAAGATTATATAAGCAAAACAAAGTAGCAAAGAATCAAACGTATATAATGTACAACATAAGAGACATGAAAATAATAAAATATATCAAATTACAATAGAAATGTCATACAATCAGTTAGTAGAATAAACATTCAAGATATACAAAAAGTATAGTTACAACAAAACACATGAATGCAATCAGGAAATCGCATTCAACCAAATAAGACGTATAACGCGCAAGTATCGAAATTAAGAAATTATAATTATGTTAAAAAGTTTAAAGATAATATTATAGCGACACATGTCTAAAGCAGTTAGAAACATAAACGCACGTAAGGAAGCTTAGATATAATAATCAAATATAGTAAACAGTAAAGATAGAACATGATAATAATAACAGCGAAAGTACAAAATAGAGATATACAAATAAATAAATATCAATATTCAAAGAGTCATAAACAAATGTATCATGTAATATTACTAGAAAGTACAAGATATAAGACAATAATGCATAATAAATCAGGCAAAATGACAATAAATATTTTAATAAGGTATACACAACAAACATAATCACAATTGAAAATAGTATTAAGTAAGAGAAATAAACATAGATAAAAACACATCAATACATATAGACAAACAAACAAAGGCAAATCATAATAATAATCAATAGCATAATAAAATGATACATAATAATTATTAGCATACAACAATTATATAACATAAAGTAAATAATACGAAATCATAGACAGGTTCAAAGAAACACAAATAAAATTAAAACATAAAGACAAAAGATATCAAGCAAAAAGATAAACAAAATTCAGAAACATATGATGTGTACAACAATATAATCATCATGTATAATAAGCATTAAAAATAAAAACACATACATAATAATAAGCATATAAAAGTCTGAATACTCATATTTAATAATGCTAACAAGATAAACTATGATGGAAATAGTCACAAAAATATTATATGACAAAATAGACATGATAACAAATAAGTAATACTAAATAAACATATTATATACAACATAATAAGAATGACTTAATTATATATGTATCCGACAAACAATATAATAAATCAAAAATGTTAGTAATATCCATAAGGTAAATAATAAATATAAACAAGATACAATATTAATAATCATTACGGTATAATATCAATTCAGATGTAGCAATATATTGCATAGTAATCACATAAATACAATCGGCATAGATATACATAAACAATGATGTATAATACATAAAACATAAACTGTAAAAGATAAAATAGTTATATAAACAAATGAAAACATAAGAAGGGCATATATTCGTATAATAAAAACATCGATAAATTTTAGATAAACATATCATGAATGATTAATGAACATGTGAACATAAACACTGATAATACATGAAACAGAACACGATTAAACACATTAATTTGTTACTAGAAATAATGATTAAATATAAATCAATAAAAGTATATATCGTAAATATAATAATCTACGTGAATACATTATAATGAAAAGAGAATAGTAATTATAAAGAATGAAAAGTAAAACATAATACAAATAACGAAAATAATGAATGAAGAATAAACAACAAACAATGACACAATAAAAGACATAAAAATCTAAAAATTACCATAAAATAAATATTGAAAACTAACACGTGTATACAATGTATATTGTCACAATGATAAAATAATACATATCGAAAACTAAGCAAACAACAGTAAATATGCAACTATACTATAAACAAACCATGAATAAATACTTTACATACTCACAAACGCTATTTAGAAAAATCTTTTATATTAGGAATAAAAGATTAATAACCAATGGTACGAGATAATGTAACAAAACTATATAATTAGTAACTCAATCCAAACCTAACAATATGAATAATTGTTTGAATATCAAAATAAAAATACATTGCTCTTAGAAATAACAAAACCAATGCGAACATAATAAAATAATCTAACAAGGCAAAACTTACTGATAAAAACTATATACTGAAAATGTAAATGATAAGAATATACTGTATATGTAGAATATTAAAATCATAAATCTATTAAAGTATATCATGAAATACGAACAATATACAATAATCTAAACATAAGTAATTAATAGATAATATGACAGAAAAACATACACATACACAAGTTTAGATATGCAAAAATATATTTAAACACAAGAAAATAATCTGAATATCAGATATGACAAATCAAAGAAAAATAGTTGTAAAAATAATAACATATAAAATAATGACCGATACGAGGAAGATGAATTATAGGAAGAGAGCGTGTAATCGCGAAGCGAGGACAAGAACCGAGGGAAACTCCGAAGTCAAAGAGTGATAAGATAGGGACGAAACGAAATCTATCAAGAAAATAGGATAAGGGCTCAAGAATAGTCTCGCGGATGAAATATGATATATATGTTTCTAAATTGTCCATTATATTCTCACTGGTAGGAAATCGGAATCGTGACCGGGACCTTGACCTGCATGGGCCACCACCAAAACCTGTCACGCCCCGCTTCCCAAAATACCGGGGAATCGGAGCGTGAACAAGCCCGTGACGTATTAGATTGAGAAGAATTATACGCTATCATTTTTTTTCTTTCTTTCTTTTTCTTCTCAATCCAATACGCTAAGCGTCTGGAATAAATACAATGCAAAGGCACAGGTCCCCGATCACAGTAATGAGAATATAATAAACAACTCAGAACCAAAAGATACATATCACAACTGAAATGATCATCCAGACATAATATTCGGGCCAAACATGCCCTTATACAAACTATCTGAATGAAATACTGGAGAATATAAAATACAATGATCAGGCGGAAAAGGAAATGCTACGAAAATAAACTGAAAGGAATAACTGAACTTCAACTCTTCTTCTGTTTCGTCTACAAGACACTCCTACTGAGAATACTCGGCTTTGGCGCATCTCCAAGCTGAACCTGTTCTTCTTCTAAGTTCTGACGTACACCAGAGAAAACAGGTGTACGTCAGGGTGCAGGGCACACGGCAAGATCCCAAAAGGAAGAATAGAACGGTCGTGCGACCAATGCGATAATGATAATAACAATGGAAACATACAACTGAAATACTAATAATCTAAATATAATTTACTACTAGAATAGAATAATCATAATAAATCCAAGGGAATCAACCAAGTAACAAGTCGATTATAACAATAATAATAACAATAGTAATAATCTAAATGAAATCCACCACTAGAATATAATAATCAGAAGAATCCAAAACCGATCGGGTAACGAGGTCATGTAGCTAATGATCAGACTAATCATCCAAGTAACGAGATCATACTACTAGCCATTGTATAACAGGTCACTGGTCACATCTCACACAGAGCCAACGCTCATATCACCGGATAACTGACTGTTCACAAATCCTCTACGTGCATCCAATCCCGCGAAACGGTTCGGTGAGAGGACTACACGAAATCCGATTTCGGCCTGGTTCGAACTCAAGCAAAACTCGGGTGACGAAACGATTTCACTGACCAAGTGCGAAACGGTTCACTTGGCCCAACAAACTAACCCCAGTGCGAAACGGTTCACTGGTTCTAGTCTGGAAGATACATCAACAGTCTTATCCGATCACATGAACATTAACTTCCCCATCCCAACTCTCTTGTTTTTCTAAGCTAACGTATACACAGGTTTCTAAGTCTTAAACCGGACACACTAGGCTACACTAGTCATTGTTTTCTAACGGTTCTCAAGCATAACAAAGAGTAATAAATGCAACTAATCATATACAACAAGATCATAGCATATCACATAATTAAAATTAAGAAACATAAATCATGAAAAATTCATAATAATCCCTTTTCTAAAATAACTCTTTTAAAAGATATTTATAAATGTTCTAAATAATTCCTTTTATAAAAAAAATCCCTAAAAAATATTTATAAATATTCTAAATAATTTCTTTTATAAAACTTTCTTAAATTACTGAAATTATTCTAAATTGATACTTTTAAATTCTTTTAAATTATAATTATTCTAAAATAATTCTTTTGTCAAACAAATTCTATTGTTTTATTATAATTACTCTAAAATGATTTTTCACCAAAATAATTTATTATAATTATTTTAAAATGATTATTTTGTCAAATAAATCCTTAAAAAATCATAAACTAATCTAAAATAATTTTATCTTATTTTATCTTTACAGTATCTATTATCAAAATATTATTTTTAGTATCATTCGTCAAATAAATCCGTACAGGTCATCACAGTATATGTATTACAATATGAATGGTCATACGTTATTGTCCACAGTCTGTTTCGTTCACGACAGTTCTATACGTTATAGTTCTCGGTCCAATATGTTCACGACAGTTCTATAACGGATAATTGTTCGAGGGACGAGATATTATGCATAATTAATTTATGATAAATTTGTAATTGTACTGAGCAAGAATAGGGATCTTGCCTCG
>NC_033802.1:46918106-46934659 GCF_001876935.1 Asparagus officinalis | reverse complement strand
GCTCGAGCTCGACAGCAAGAGAGAGAGAGAAAGAAAGAGAGAGAATGAGAGAGTGAGTACGAAAGAGAGAGATGAGCTGGGTGAGGTTTAAATAGGAAAAATTTAATGGGCGGAGCTCGAGAGAGAGAGAGAGAGAGAGAAAGAAAGAGAGAGAGGAGTGTACGAGAGAGATGAGCTGGGTGAGGTTTAAATAGGAAAATTTTAATAATAAAAAATTAAAATGTGATTGATGATGAGCTGCTTAGTCTCATTTTGCGGTGCCGTTTTCTTTGAAAAAAGAAAGAAGAGGGAGAGAACGTGATGAGGGGTAGCTGTTGGGGTTTGATGCGGGAAACAACAGCTTGGAGTTTTTTCAAATAGTTTCAGGTATTTAAACAAAAATAATTAAAATAAATAATTCCGGGTACTTAAAAATTAAACTAATTACATAATAATTATTTATAATTAAAAACGTACATTTTGAGCTAATACAACAGTTGATATGAAACTGTCGAAAATATACCCGTATTGTATAATTAAATGGAAATAATTAATAATAAAAATATATTTACTTACATTTAAAATTAAATAATTATGTGACAATTATCTACACGATAAAACGTACTAGTTATGCTTATACGACAGCTGATACGTAATAATACAATAATTTACACAAATAATACGTAATTAATAATTCAATATAATACAAGAATTAATACGTAATAATAATAATAATACGACGTATTATTTAAAATAATACGTAATAGTATCAGTAACACAACAGATAAATCCAGAAATTTTCATTGCACTAAATTAATTTAAAATAAAAAAACATTTAAATAAATATAAAATTTAGACTTTAAATCATAGAAAATTTCTAGAAAATCGAGACAAACATATCCATTCATCCCAAAATACTATCAACCATAATAAAACTCATTTAATATTATTTTCCATAATAATTTTAAATTTACGGGGTTTTACATTCACTTCTCCTTAAAGAGAATTTTATCTCCAAAATTCAGTAACTATAAATCACAAAACATGTGTCATATACGCAATATTTACACTTAACATCTAGATTGTGAATACTTCCACTTAACCTCTAATTAAATTGAACTAGTACGTCGGGCGAAAATTCAAATAAAGAACCCCCCATGTATATATCATATGCTCCGAATGATTAGATGTTAAGTGTTGATACCCACATTCTAGCATGAAATGTAAAAATGCGTCTATATAGATAAAATGAACATAAACAATACTATAATTAACAATATACCTGCTCGAAAAAATGTGGATAGTCGTGATGCATATCTTCATCGTGCTCCCAGGAAGCTTCTTCAACTCCCTTCCTATTCCACTGCACTTTAACTAATGGGATCACTTTATTCCGAAGTTTTTTGTCCTCTCTAGCAAGAATGTGAACTGGTATCTCATTTGTAGTCAAATCTGTCTGAAGTTCTAAGTCTGACACATCAAGGACTCTTTACTGTTCTTCATCTCGTTCGTGTTTCTTGATCATCGAGATATGAAATACATCATGCACACCCGACATCGATGCCGGAAGATCTAGTCGGTACGAGACGGCTCTAACACGATCGATAATCCTGAACGGACCGATAAATCTCGGGGCAAGCTTTCCCCGTCTGCCAAACCGTTTGACACCCTTCATTGATGATACATTCAATAAAACAAGTCTCCAATCTAAAATTCTAAAGGTCGTCGCCTCTTATCTGCATAACTCTTCTGTCGACTCTGGGCTACAAGAATACACTCCTGAATCAATGCTATCTGCTCTGAAGTTTGTCTAACAAGATGTGGCCTAAGCAATAGGCTATCCTCTGGTCCTACCCAACAAATTAGAGATCTACAGTGTCTCTCATACAATGTCTCATAAGGAGTCATACCTATAGTTGATTGATAACTATTGTTGTAGGCAAACTTAATTAAGGGTATATGATCTTTCCAACTGCCTTGTAAATCGATTACACACGCCCGAAGCATGTCTTCCAATATCTGGTTAACTCTCTCCGTTTTACCATATGTCTACAGGTGGAAAACGTTGCTATAAGCTAGTTGGTTGCCGAAAGAATTCTGGAAGCTCTTCCAGAAATGTAATGTGAATATTGAGCATGATCTGATACAATCGTCTCTAGAACTCCATGCAATCTCACAATCTCCCGAATGAAAATCCTAACATAAGTTTCTGCAGTAAGAGTTGTCTTAACTAGCAATAAGTGCACCGACTTCGTTAATCGATCTACAATCACCCAAATGGAATCATTCCCTTTGCTAGACCTCGGCAAACCCACAATGAAATCAATTGAAATATCTGTCCACTTCCATTCAGTAATGGGTAAGGGCTTTAGGGTACCCACGGATCTCTGATGTTCTGCCTTCACTTGCATGATAATTAGCACATCCCAGTATCACCACTAGGCGATATGGACTATAGAGGTAGCTCTCACCGCATCCACGCGGTGTAGCACTTTGCCACGTATAGCACTTAGCTCCTCACTTCCGGCTGACTAATTGCTTTGATACCATTTGTCACGCCCTGTACCTTCGGGCCGTTGGCGCATGCAAGCTGTGGGACCCACCGAATGAAGCGCGTTGTTTGGCTCAATCCATTGCCAAAATCGTCTAGCCGATGTTATACTTGAACCCCATGACTTACATTATAAACAATCAACACTTTCACTCTCCCACCAAAGTGGGACTATAATTTGGGGATCTGACAATCACTCCCCACCTTAATTATGTGATGTACTCGTCGCAGCGTGGCAATTAGCACATCTCAGTATCACCGCCAGATGATATGAACTATAGAGGTGGCTCCCACTGCATCCATGCGGTGTAACACTTAACATCGCATAGCACTTAGCTCCACACTTCCGGGTAGCTAACTGTTTGATACCATTTGTCACGCCCCCAGACCTTGGCACGTCCAAGCCGTGGGACCCACCGAGTGTAACTCATTATTTGGCTCAATCCACCACCAAAAATCGACTAGTCAATGTTATACTTGAACCCCATAACTTACATTATAAACACTCAACACTTTCACTCACACACCGATATGGGACTATAATTGGTGGATCTCACAACTATGGAGTCTTTGAAGTTAGATGTACAGAAGCAACTATCAACTGATTTCTAAGCACAAAAATTGGTTCAAGTTCCAAATTTGGCCCAGGTTTCAACGGACTTCGGATCTATAATATTAAATCCGAATCCAGAAAGGAGTGTAGGTCTTTATTGGATATAAGTTGTACTATGATATATTAATTTGTTTGGGGAGAACACAACAACAAAAGCTTCAAGAATTCAACATTTACTTTTCTCAAGCATATGGCATGTGCATTGCTAACATCCGACTATTAGGCTCCGCCCTTACAAAAGAACTAAAGACCTAGCATCTGATTGGGATCATGGTTTCTCAGACTGTAACATTGCAGATCTACATGATTAGTTGGAAGTCAAGGAAGAGGACATGTCTAGTGTCTAATTGGTGCGCAGGTAGACAGGATGCAGTTCATGTGGAGGTTTGTCCCTCCAAATTCTTCTACTGTCTTGTTTTTTATTTGTTCTGTAGTGCCTCAGTGTAGCTACTTATATTTTTGTATGCAGATATTTTTAATGTACTTTTTGATTATTTCATTAAATCCTTAATAATAGAAGTAAGGGAGCAATTACCCTTCCTTGCACACAGAAAAATATCATATCTATATCTGATTCGGATATGGATCGAATTTGGAGTGTATTTGGATCTGAATCTGAAACGCGATCCAATACGTAGTTAACTAGTTTAGTTTGTGTGCAATTCCTAAACAGAGAGCGTTGGAACCTATGAGGTCCAACTAGTATACTTCTCAAAATAAGAGAGACCTCAGTTCTTAATAAGTTCCGTAGCTGCAATCACGGATAACACGTGAGAGTCCTAGCGCAAGAGTCATCACAGAAATGCTTGATGTGGTTATCACAACTGAATAACTTGCTACCTTTCTGGTACTAATCAACAACCCAGACTTAGGTTGTACACACCAAGTCTAAGGATACCTAAAGCAACATTATCATGTCGTTAAAAACATCACCTATAAATACCCATATCATCCCAAGAAAAACAAACCAAAAGAACCAAGATGAACTCTTTGATCTTCATCGTTCTTCTGACGAGCTCATCGCTTCTTCTCAATGCACAACAACTTCCCCAATGTGATCCGGTATCTGCACCTCCAGAAGACCAACAGTACCCTGCTCATGCCGCCTCGGTTCTAAGAGTGTTGCAGACCGTCACACCGTTTGTTGAGGGTCATAACATTACATTCAGCGTGCAGAGGTCTCATGTTGTTGTTGTGACTGGTCGAGCAACTTGCTCTACGATCACAGAGGCAGAATGCTCTTCTTGTCTTACTGCTGCAGTTAGTTTGATTAGGGAGAGGTGTGGTAATTCGAGGGCAGGTAGTTTTGGAAGCCAAGAGTGTAGCATTGGATATGAACCTCCACATATTTAGTGCCGTTTCAAGAAAATGTCTAGCTTGTGCTTGTCATTTTGTGGTCTCTTCTATCAGCTTCAGAGTTTGTCTCCCATTTGAAATTTCCAAAAATTCATACGCTGTGCAGCAGACCAATGTTAGCATATTCTGATGTCATTTTCTCTATAATCTACCGGTGACTACTTCGTCTGAAATACCTAAGACTCCTGAGAGCTCTAAATTTTTAAGAGAGCTTGGGATAAACTTGCTGCCATGATAATTATCTTGTTCCTACAAAGACCCTAGGTTATCTAGGAGAGCCTTCATCTTCTTTGTTCACTGTATCAAGTCAAAAGAATTATCTACAACAAAAAATAGGAAATCATTTCGATACTATTTGACTTTAGGGAGTTCAAGATCCATGTATTAAAGCACTGGACAAAACTAAGCTGTCACAGGAATATAATATAGGCAAAGCTCCTCAGGAGTGATATAATCATTCCCATTGCTAAGGCATACATACTTTCTAACTCCCTGTATATGTAAATGACATGATTTGCATAGATTATAATGGAAATCCAGTCCACCACACCGGATCAAAGATGCAAACAGCTAATAAACATGTATAAATATGGAACTCAACAGATCCACATGGAAATGACCCCAAGCCTATCCAAGACTAAATGCTCCAGTGACTGAAATAACGTATCCTGACGCAGACAATCACATTATTTCAATCAGTTTTTTGTTTCCTGCCAAAGATTGCAAAAAGTCCAATGCATATAACATTCAAACTATGTAGCATGTAAATGTGTATAGAAAGGAAACAGAAGCCACGCTAAAACAGACTAAACGTCCTTCAAGCAGCTATTATAACAGCATACATGTATGTTACACATCTCAAGAGGGTATTATAACAATATACAAGCACATATCATTCTAAATACCTCAGCCGCACTGTTGCTCTCAAGAAACAAACCAAGAACAAGAACAAAGCGCAAGGAAACCTAATGTATAAGCTTCAAAGAAACATACAATAAGAGCTCAAGGGTATACATCACAGGCATAGAATTTCACAGATATCAAGTGTTAAACACATAATTACAACAAAAGGCGACAGCCCAAAACAATATCATTTCCTAAACAGAAGATTGGCTCCAGGTACAACCCAAGGGATGTCTTCAAATAGACGCAACATTAATTATACAAGCAATTAAGAGATAAATCAATGAACCATAAGAATGACCAACTACAAAATAAAAAGAAGAAATAGGAATGGCACATTAATTTTCAAGCAAATTGTCCCTCAATAGCCCAAATCTTTTGGCAACATGATACAGTTGTTTCCCATCAAGGCATGAACAGTCTCAGCTTTTCTAAAATGAACGACACCTTCAAAGCACTATGCTAACACCGCGACAATAGTTAATTTTCTGACCAGTAGCATCATTTCTTGAGAGTAGTTTCATCACACATGCATACACAAATTCTTCCAATTACAAGTTAGAACATTTGCTGGTCATATACAGTAGTGGATGACAACTTGTTGACAAAATTTTCAGTACATCTAATTCTGTTGTAACACACAGACCTCAGGAAAATGACAATTAATCATGAAGTGAAATGACTTAATGACCTAAAAGCTACCTCGCGAATGCTCCATGCCTTGGAACTTACATAGGCAATTGGGTTTGGAAAAATTACAAAGAGATGGCGACCTACAACACCATGGAGAGAAACTCTTGTCACCTATTTGCTTATATAGGATCATTCGAAATGTCAAATTTAGGAGCTAAAGACATTAAACTCTAAGTTTTGAATATTTGCTTCTAAGTTATGCCCTATATCTCAACATCTAAATTAGAAGGAATCTATCTGCGTAGATTTTGACCACTACAGAATGTAAGTTCTAGATCTGATAAATCCCAGACCAGGCATCTTCTAATTTTTACCGCTGCCATCTCATTAATCTGATACCAAAATATACAAAAAAATAAGAATAAAAAATATAAAGGAAACACCTTACTATAAAATAATGAGCAACGGAGGACTGAAAAAAGATCTATATGTAGAACTGGTTTCAACAGATAAACAAAATGAGGCAGCAGCTTTGATGAGACAAAATAAGACACAAAGTGACCTGCAATTCCACTACAAAAGGTTAAATTCAGATATCCTAGACCACCCGATTGATTTCTAGGTAAAAGACAGGAGATGATAACATAACTTTAAATGAATAGAGAGCCTCAAAGGAGTGCTTGCCAAATATCGAGTAAGAATTAGAAATTATTTAACCACGATAGCATACTTGAATTGAAGCTATTACTAGCAATAAGTTAAAATATTTAACAAGATGTAGTGTTTTATAGCTCAAGTATTATGGAATAAAAGAAAACATGGTAAGTTCAAAGATCTTTGGTGCATAATACAAGTATATAATAATTAGTATGAGATCAAGAAAGCAACCAAATGTACATTTTGGCATATAAGCAGAAAAGAATGATAGCTAAAAAAGATTTCGAATGGGTTCCGCAACCTATGTTTTGGATTGGAACAACATAACTGGTGCACACAGGTTAAGAATATAAACCACAATAGCATGTGAGAGATCAAACACAGAGCCTCATAAGAAAATACAATGATAAAGAATCCAGGATTTCAAGTAACTGCATCTCTCACCACAATGGATGTCTGGCAAACAATAATCCTAGAAAGTAGCAAGGACATAAGAAAACTTTATTAAAAAGAATAGGAGAAGAAAAGTAATGATACCCAATGAAAGAAACTACTGAAATATCAGCGATAAGGTTGGAGGACTTTGTGATCAAAACAGAAGTTTCTCTGCCCTAATGAATTAACTATTTATAAACAGCAATCGTAGATTGCTAATAAACAGCACTATGTTTCATGATGTGATACCCCAAGATTTAGTCTCAAATCAGCTATTGATTGAGCAATTGAATGGTTTATAATGTAAGTTGCAACATTGACTAGTCAATTTTGATTGAACCAAACCATGTGTTGCACTTCATGGGTCCCAAGGCAAACATTGCACCAACGAGCTTGCGGGTCAGGGCTGTGACAAATCGTATCCGAACAACTAGCTAGCCAGAAATGTGGAGCTAAGTGCTACGCGGGACTAAGTACTACACCACGTGAGGGCGGGAGCCACCTCTAGAGTCCACATTGCCTGGTGGTGATACTAGCATGGAACAATTGTCATGCCGCGACAAGAATGTTGCGTAATTAGGTGGGTGATTATGATAATCCAATATTTAATCCCACATTAAATATTGATTGATGATTGAATGGTTTATGATGTAAGTCTAAGGAGTCGATTGCAACATTGACTAGTCAATTTTGGCAATGGATTGACCCAAATCATGTGTTGCACTCCATGGGTCTCAGGGCTTATATCGCGCCAACGGGCTCACTAGTCCGGGGTATGACACATGCAATGCACGGAACGTTAATGCTTTTGATCCAGAATTTACAAGGATAAAAAGCAAGAAAAAAATTCTATTCAAAAGATATGAAGGGTCAGAAATACACGGTCAAGAAAAGGCAACATAAATTGAAAAATTGTGATTGGCCATTTGACGGAAGTTGTAGGTTTGGTCCCATAATTCTTTCAGTACTTAATATCATAAAAAGTAACATGGTTGTCCTGATTCTCAAAGCACACCATAAATAATGGAGATAATTGACAATTAAATGCATAGACTTATGAAGTTGGTGGTCACCACAGCAGATTATGTGGATGGCTATGCAAGATGCATACTGAAACTAACAAAGTAAGATCAGCTACTTGAAAGAATATGAAGCATGATATAGAAAGGTTCGAGTCAAGATCTGAAGCTGAAGGACAACTCCCTTAGTATTAAGTTGAGCTTGATCTACACATGAACATCTCACTTAATTCACCTGTCATACTTAACCCTATTTAATGTCAAGGCATTGATATTAAACTAAATGGTCTATACTCATTGGAAGAAAAGGCTCAACAAATACATTGAATAATATAATATTATGCTATAGAATACAATCAAACTGATTATATACTTGAGTCTTTTTTAAGCTAAGTTTGAAGCTCTACATTTAATAAATAATCTTCGCTAGTTTGCAAATCGATCACCTCCTATGTTACATGGATGCGTGTACTGGTGCCAATATGGACATGGCTATTTTATGTGTGTATTACTAATTTACATGACATCAATATTGCTTACAAACATATGTTTTGAGAAATAAAATTCCTATAACATTTTTACATTTCTTTTATTATGCAAACTATAGATAAGAATAGTACTCCTTTTAGAACTTGATACCGAAAGATACTTTAAAATCATAGTTTTAAACTTGGTAGGCTGAAACAAACCAGACTCGTGTATCAACAAGTTTCAGTAAGTGTATGTCAAGTGTAGTATGCATGCCCTAGAAGTATATGCTGAGTGTTTTAAATTAAACCATGTGTTATATAATTGAGTACTGGGTGCAAATTTGAACAAGTGTATGTAGATATCCAAGGAGTATCCAAAGAAGTGCATGTTTCAGAAATGGCTATGGAGTGTCCAGTACCGGCACAGCTATGATTGAAATACCCATGCTACCTAAACCTCTTATTATAAAGACGAAAGGATAAATATGCCAGACATAATAAGGCATGAGACCATGATGTATGGCTCTTGAATTAACCTTACTTATGCAATATTAAGTAATACAAAGGGTTTTCCCCCTACATAACCCCAAGTCTGTTTGCAAGGGTTTTCCCCCAACATAACCCCAAGTCTGTTTGCAAGGGTTTCCCTCCTACATAACCCCAAGTCTGTTTGCAAGTTTGCTCCTTAAGTATATATTTGCTACCTTACCTTCTAAATCTACATCATTCAGTTAAATTACCCTCCAAACTTATTGTTGTTAGTTTTTCAATGATTGGATGGGGAAATACCATTTCTATCCCTCCCCTATTTGAATACCATCGAAGAATTCCATCTCTCCACTGTCAAAATCCCTTGGGCAACTCCAAAATTCAACCACAACCACTTCAGCCTCCTCCTCAAAGCGGTCGCCATCGTTGAGACACTTGACTTAGCAACCGCTCACGTGACATTGTCATGGCTCAACCAATTACCTTTATGGTTGCAGCCATTTTTAACATCTTGCTTTCTCCTACCAAGAGTAACACTTCTTCCCAACTCTTTCAAAGGTTCTTTCTTTTCCTCTTTCTTAATCTTTACCTATTATTTTGCGTTGATGTCATATTTTTGGGGAAGTTTTTTTATTTTTATTTTCCTGTGATTAGGTATGAGAGGGTAAGGTATTTAGACACAGGTGAGTGTTTATCTGGTAAAGTTTATAATTTTGTTTGATGATGATGCTTGATAATGATTGTTTTGTTTCTGGTTGTAGATTTGACGAATCCTCGCATCAAAATACCAGAGAAGCAACCATCATGATTTTGACAATGGATTGTCTACGGTTATTGAGTTTTAGGGTTAGATTTACAATTCGAAGTAACATTAGTTGTGGAGAAATTGAAAGGACATAAAGAGATGCAGTTGGAGAGGATAAAGTAGTGGAAGTGAATTTTTAATGAAAAACTGACAGTTTTTTTATACTGATCCAGTATTACCATTTAATGCAGATAACTAACTTTAGTTAAACAATTTAAGGAAATTTTAGTCATTACAAATTAACCTAACAGAAAAAATAGTATATGTTGGGTATATGCCATGACAGTGTTAAGTGGGGTAGAAAAAATCAATTTGGGAGATTTGAGAGGTAAAACAAATATCCAGATATGTGGTAAATTTGTAAATAGGGTGGGTTGGAGGCATTTAGGCAAAAAACACATAAAAACATGAACATGTTATCAGCTTCCGCGAAATGGAAATGAAAGATCGAAAGAAAGCTATATCAAGTTAGGTTCAAATAATATATAGAGCTCAACTCAAACATTAAGTTTCAGTTCATGTCTTAACCGGAGTTCCAGAATGGCAGGCATGGAAATAGGATATGAAGCACGAAGGACAGGAGATACATGATCACATAAAAATATGGGAAACATTAAATGACAGCCCTATGAAGAAACATCAAATAAATCCCAAAGCAAATGGGAAATTCTTGTTAAGTTATGAGAAAGTTCTATCTCATAAAAGAAACAACAATGATCGTGGGGTACGTTTTGGGGTACCAGGACATCATCTGTTTAAAGCAGGGGCAGATCTGTATATGTCTCTAGGGGTGCAATTGCGCCCCTAGAGATTTGCAAATTACCAATTAAAGTCTCATATATTTACACGTGCACCCTACATATTTGCAAATTAACAATTAAAGTCTCATATATTTACAGTTTGCTCCTCCTAAAATTTAAAAATTTACACCCGAACCCAAAAGCCCAAAACTAAAACTAAGACCCAAATTACCAAAACCTATTACTCAAAAACACACTCTATGAAAGCCCAAAACTAAAACCCAAATGGTCAAACCCATTACCCAAAACCCTCCCATAAAACTCTCTCACACACACATTTCACTAATCCCAATTCCAAAGATCCAAGGCTGAATCCTAACTCCATACTCCATCTCTACTCACCCTTGCCATCTCCCACATGTCGCAGACCAGACCGCCTCCCATGAAACGTATCGAGTGCATTTGCATCACATATTATAGTTTTATAATATTATATTTTTATGTTTAGGTAATTATTAAGTACTCGTTATCCAAACCCACCCCCACAAAGAAATTTTTTCTGGATTCGCCACTGGTTTGAAGGACTTGAGAAAACCATCAAATGTATTTGATGCTACTTGGATACAAAAACGTTGAGGGCGAGCATTAGAATTAATACTAGTTTATTAGTTTAACTTTATTGAAAGTTCATATATTAGTATATTATTTGCTTTCTCATTATCAGACAATCCCTCTTCAGGATTGAGTCACTTTTCCCCAATATGATAGCATCATATCATCAAGCACTAAGTCCCCAAAGTAAACCACTCAATAAATATTGCACTAAATGTATCTTTGATTTATATTACGCTTCTTACTGAACCTTGCAACAATAATTTGGTTTTATTTTACCTTTTAACCCTTCATAAATTTGCAAGAGCGGAAATGTGCAGAATAACCATTGAGATAATTCAGTTCATTGGGTGACACTGGTAACCTAATCATGATCCATGAAGTTTCATATCAATAAATATCATGTGCCAAATCTACTCAGTGTATATCCCTAATCTTTAACTAGCTCATTCTTAGATCTTACAACAACACTCCATGTTATCGAGGCGCGTGCCCTGGGCGCGGTGCGCTGCGGGCTGGGACAATTGCGCCCCGCACCAGAGGCGGGGCGCTGCACGCACACGAGGCGCGCGACTCATGTGCACCTCTCGCGCGCCTCGCGCGAGCCTCGTGTGCGCTTGACAACTGCGTCATGTAATATTCTTTCTTTTGTTTTTTTAAATAATTTACATATTACATATTTACATCATGTAATAGACTCTTTCTTGCTAGTTGCTAATCCATTCTCCATCTTTTCATATTTAACCTAGAAAAAGGAAACAGTAATTAGTAATTGAGTATGTGTTTGCTAATTGTAACTTCTCTAATTAGCATGCTAACTAGAAAATTATGAACATGTAAATATGTATTTGTTACCTTCATTCTCTATCTTTTCATACTAACTAGCAAATAGCAATTAAGAATGCTAACTAGAAAATTATGAATAGTCATGTTTTTTTAATCACTTAATTGTTACTTAAAAATACATATATCATATTTTAAATAAAAATACATATTTCTTATTTGTTACTTGCTTGTTTTGTTTCATAGACTCTTGTTTATGTTGGAGATTATCTTGCTTTGTGATTTGTGAAAACTTATGAACTTCTCTATGTTATGCATGCTAATTAAGACTCTTTCGTGATTTAGTAGGTGAAATTATATTTCTTGATCTTTTTATGTGATAATTTATAAACATATTGCTTATATGCTTCTTTGTCTTATGTTGGAAAATATTAGTTTGAGTTGTGCGCCTCAATTCAGTGACACGCGCATCGTTGTGCGCCTTGCGCATGGTGCGCGTAAGGGGCCTTTGCGCCCTACATTGCGCCTTGCGCCTCGATAACAATGACAACACCAATGTTACATTAAACACTGGGCGCTTCTAGGTGTCGGACTTGGCGTCCAGCGCTTAGTCGCCTAGGCGGGCGCCTAAGCGGTTTCTGGACGTTTTTTTTTTCTTCATTTAAGTGGTGGTCGATGAGGTTTTGCTGAAAGTCGGAGGAGGTAGTGGAGATGTTCATATTTGGAGGTTAATGGAGTTTGGAGGACGTGTAGGCTACGAGACATAAAATCACAATCAAGGCCTACAGGGTGTAATCTACGTAAGCAGACAATGTTCCCCTAAACGCTCGTAAAATCTAGGTGGGCGGCCTAAATACCGTCTAGACGCTAGGCGCTAGTTAGGTAGCCTAGATACCGCCTAGGTCTAGGCATATGCCTAAGCGGACTAGGCAGAGGTTTTTTAAAACAGTGGACAACACTCTATTTCTCCTTTTCTCCCTTACAATAGGCATCCTTCAATATGCAAATATATAATGGACTAGCCTCATAAGCACATCAAAATAATAACTATTCGGGTTATAGAGTGCACTTGATACCTTGATGTGGAGTAATAAACTAATCATGATTCCAAAAGTATCGGAAGCTATCGTCCAATGCAAGTCAAAGAGATATAATATATATTGTTGTATAGATGTTAACATTGCCCAAAAGTTCTTTATTGTTACTAAGGTAGATTATTCTGAACTAAACAGGATACTCTAGGCCCAGCATCTAAGAAAAGCTTTGTAGTCAATGTTTTAAATGTCGATCGTCATGTTGGCCATGTCGGTCGACATGACGGATTTAAGGGCCAACCGACACGACATGGTGCTTTTCAATGTGTATTACGTCTTTAGATTTCGCGTCAAATATATCGAGGGCCATGTCAGATATGTCGACTGAATATATCGGGGGACATCAGCTATGTCGGTCGATTTTTCAATCTAAAAAATTAGCTAATTTTTTTTGTTATGTTTATCTAATAAGATTTGGGTTTAAATTCCTGATTGACTTAATATGACTAAATATTGCTTTCAAAGATAAAACCCGATCGGTTAGGAAAAGAAAGTACCTAAGTCATTTTCATCACTCCTCTCCTCTCTCTCCTCTAACATCTCATCAGCTATGTAGCACGGACACGGATCCGACACGGCCATCCGACACGCCGACACGAGGCAAATCCTAAAAAATACATAGGATACGTGTGTTCGACACGTGTGTCCGACACGGACACGACACGGCTTCATGTTATGTGTGTCCGTGCTTCATAGCTCATCAGTCTATTCTCTAAACTATTCCTTCAACATCAATGTCGAATGATCTTCTCTCTCCTTAACCGCCAACAACAGGCTTCTCATCTCTCACCTCTTTCCTTCAACATTAACCCTAAGCATCATAAGTTATTTATTTTTTTATATGTTTAGACAATAGAATTTATTAAGTACATTTAGATTTTATTTATAATATTATATTATACATATGCACATCATCCGATATGGCAATCCGACATTATTTTCATGTCCCCCGACATATCCTACTTTTCTCTATCCGATATGAATTTTGGCCGTCCGACATGAACCCAACATCCGACATTTAAAACCTTATTTGTTGCCTACTCATGTTGTACCTATTAGTCTATTATGTATCAGGAGCCTAAAACTAGGATGTAAAAGAACTTAATTATTACATAAGAACTTACAATCCTTCGCAATTCACATCGTTCACGAAACCAATTATGATATCAGCATAATTTGAAACTAACCATTGCACTTGTTCCCACCACATAGGCAGTGTTGTAAATAGCGGCCAATAGCGGGGCTATAGCGGCGCGAATAGCGGTCGCGGCCCTTCAGCGCTACGCGTAGGGGTTTCGCGGCTGGCTTAAGCGGGAAAATCCGCTATTCATTCGAATAGCGCGTAAAAGCGGATTTTAGCGGGTTAAAAGCGGGTTTTCGCGGTTAAAAGCGGATTTTCGCGGTTAAAAGCGGATTTTTGTTGTTAAAAGCGGCTAAACCCGCTATCACACATATTATGATGCTATATTTCTTAAATTTCTTCATAGTTTCATTCATACAACAAGCTTATTAATTGTTATTTTTTGATAATACAAGAAATTTACAACTAATTAAATTTTTAGATTTTTTTATGAATTTTCTTATTATTTAGGATATTTAAATATATTTGAATTTGACCGCTATTTGACTGTGCGCTATTTGCCGCGATTTCGCCGCAATAGCCCGATATAGCCTTAGCGGTACCTCGCCGCGACGCGCCGCGATCCGCTATCAGCAACCTTGCACATAGGTTGCAGTCATTATGTGAGGTTGCTCATATTCATATGCCACCAAGTAACTTAGATACCCACACTTGTTCAAGCAAGCTCAAGCAAACAGAAATGGCCACAAACAGCCTATTCTGATTATATTCTTTCCAAACTTGCTTTTTCCAACTACAAGTTTTGCTAAATGGACAGAAGAACTAATGAAACAAAGACTAATGAGGTTCAACAGGGGAGAAAATAGGCAGAAGGGCATCAGGAAAGACCATGTTCACTTCAGCGTATGTGACCGCTCTTTCCTATCATATGTCTACAATATATGTTTATATGATTATATCATATGTTTTCTTTTTGGAAGGTTAAATATCATACTTTCCTCTGAAGTACTGGCCTATCATAGATATTATCATGCAAATTGGCATGCATTAAGTAACTTAAGGTAAGCTTAAAAATAAACATCAAAACTTTAAGATTTATCAATAACAGCTATAGAAGTTGGATTAAACCATTAAGATGCCTAGATAGAAGAATGAAATAACTAAAATGACATAAAATATTTAACAAAAAAGCAAAGCTTTTATATAAGAACACATGCAAAGGAAGTATACTACGATGTTATTGCTATTAGAAGAGCTTCAAAGCGCAACTTTGTCATAAATTTGTATAGTATGTCCCTGTAAAGGTTAATATCAGAAAGTAAAAGTGATACAGCATAATAGGGGGAAAAAAGATACAATGCCTTGTAAAAAGAGTCAGGTAACATGGCTTCTAAAGCTACAGAGTGACTCTATGCCGCACTAACATATGTACAATGTATATCTCGGATAAATGTAGGATCTAAACTAACAAGACCACAAGTAAACAAATGTTACATGTATCAGTTACACATTCATAATAGCAACAACAAACAGAAACTCACATCTTCATATCTTGTGTCTTATTCTAGCGATATCCCAGATATATATAAATATAACTCTGACGAAAGATATAATGAGAATAAGACCAGCTCCAAAAGCTCAATAAGATAAGAAATACTACGAACTGTTTTAAGCAAACAAATGGCTGATTGTCGCAGCAAAAGGTGTTCTGATGTATGCAAATGCAAGAGTAGATAGAGTCTTCACTTGGTATACCACACACATAAATATAATATCTTTAACATGAGTCCTCACCTGCATGTGATGTCTTTAAATACTCCTCACTCACGGCGCCTCTTCCCATAATCCCTCCCATAATCTGCATCTCTAGAGCGAGGCCTGTGATCATCCTCCTGCATATAAGACCTGCTTCGAGACCTATTGGATGACTGGCCCCGATCCCAGTCAACCTCATTATCATAGTCACGATCCCTCGACCTATAATCTCTATACCCCTCTTTCTCCTCCCTATGCCTCTCTCTATCAGATCTATCCCAATCCTGTTCTTTCTCATCACGGTACCTTCTCTCATCCGAACCCCTCTCCTTCTCTCTTGAAGCATTTGATCTCCCTCCTCCTCTCTCATGGTTCACCTCCCCATAACCATAATCAGAAGCTCCATCATCACCACCATAACTTGATTCCCTAGTCCTCCCTTGCTCTTCCCCGTTCCACCCGCCACCCATCCCTGCATCACCCCACATTTGCCCATCCATCCCATTATTACCCATCATACCCATCCCATTCGCATTCATTCCACGCCCAAAGAAAGCAGGGTTAACATGAGGAGCCAC
>NC_033802.1:46915678-46918097 GCF_001876935.1 Asparagus officinalis | reverse complement strand
GGGCATCATCCCCGCAAAAGCCGGACCTGAGAAGCCTCCATAAGGCCCACCTCGGCCCATAAAAGTTGGGTCAAAACCAGCGCCCATCATATTCTGCGCATGCATCATCCCCGCAGGCCCACCGAGCCCAGTAGGCCCACCGAGCCCTTGCCCAAACGGGCCATTGTTCCCCATAACACCCCTTCCACCATTAAAACCTCTTCCTCTCATTCCGCCACCTTGTCCTCTATTCATCATCCCTTGCCCTCCTCGACCACCGCCCCAATTACCTCTTCCGAAATTTCTCCCTCCATTATCACCAACGCGCCCAACGCCGTCGACCCATCCCCTCATTCATGGGTCCTTCTTCCTCCTTGTTGGCAAGCTGTTTGAGATTAGCCCTTGACCCATTGATTTCTGTTAACGTAAGAAGCCCCATCTGCCTCAAGTCTGAGTGATGCAAATGCACACAGCCACAAGAGCCCGTAGCATTGAATCATAGCGCCATCCCCATCCCGGGGCCTTCTTTGCAAGCCGCAGCCAGCTGCTGCGCATAGAATTCAACTTGGCAGTAGCCTTTTGATTTCCCGCTTGCCCTCTCATCAAAAAACTTAATCTCCTTCAACCTTCCATACTGGGTCAAGACTCTCTCTAAATCCGCGTCAGTGGTCCACCAGTGGAGCTCCCCTACAAACAGCATTGTGGGACCGTTCACGTCCACCGGAACCACCGCAGGCCTGGGTACCGGGGGAGCCGGAGCTGGAACTTTAGCGGGGATCTGAGCGGTAGGGCCCCTCTGGAACCCTGAATCACCACCAACATGGGTAACCTCCTGTGTGTACTCCGAAACCCTAGAATTATTGAAATTACTGCTACTCCCAACAATAGGGTTTTGCTGGGGAACTGCGACTCCCGGCATGCCAGCGTTGGCAGGGGGTTCAATCTTAGGGTTAGGCGGCTGGCTGGGTCACGACGGCAAGGCTGGGCCGTTGCCGGCCCACACGAAGGAGATGCCAGAGGGATTAGGGTTAGGGTTCGAAAGAGCTAGGTTTTGGTGGGAAGGCTAGAGCAGTGCGCTGCTGCACCGAAATGCTCAACGACGTTGACATCGTTGTAGAGATGCGTCGAACTCTGTCGGTTCGTCCGGGCCGCCCATGCTGCGTCATCGGCGGATGGCGGGGATCGCCGCGCGGCGGCGCACCGGCCTGGTGGTGGGGGATTCGCTGTTTTGGCGTCCGGCGTAAGTCGTCGTCGCCGGCCGTAGTGCAGCTGCACAGGCTCCTTACAGCCGCATCGGATCCATTACTACTGTGAGAAGAAATGAGTTAGGGTTTAGGGTTAAAGTAGATAAAGAGAGGGGGGGGGGGGGGAATAAAAGGAGTGGGGGGAATACAGAGATAAGTATCTATGTTGAAATTGCTGCGGTTGAAGCGGAGAGAGGATTTGGGTTTGGGCGTTTTCCTTCTTGTTTGATCGTTTGATTGAATCTGGGAGTGACTGTGTTTGATTTGGGGATGAGTTCCAGCGATTTGGAGGGACTCACGGCTGACTGGATATATATGCGCTTAATAATAATAGGCAGTCAATGAACGGATGCTGGGGGAGTCCTGCTAGTGGGGTGAAGAGTCTGAATGAAGACGGGGCGCGGTGGGAAGTCATGTATGTAACAAGCGGGGTGAAAATGGTGAAGGGTGGGTGGAACCGTTAACCCAAAATCCAATTAGGTGTTAAAACGATTATCGTTTTTGTGAATCCTACATTTACACATTTGATTCCGAAAATCAAATATTTTTCTCTGCATTTCTTCGGATTTGAATTCGAAGGTGGAAATTCATCCATAGCTTATCCAATATTAAAATATACTCATATGACTAATATTCTATAGTTTATGAATATTAAGGTATTTAATTATAAAAAATATTTGTAACGGTTAAAGAGAGACTTTAATTTTGTAAACAACTTGGGTTTTAAATAGAATTTAAAATTCATAACTGAAAATAACGTGTTAGGTGTTTTATGATATAAGACCCTTCGTGACTCTTTGTTTTTATAATAGATCTCCAAATCTTTGTATTTCTAAATAGACCATCAAATTCTGTAAGTTGTTTTAACGAGCCCTCTGGTGAGATTTAATCTTAGTTTGTAAATTTTGTTATCTCCGATTTAGCCAATTTACATGGATATTTCTTTTCAAAACCACTCCCTCCCTTCTTTAATCTATTTTCTTCCTAAGCTTAGCACCTCTCTCACACTCCCTCTCTCATAGTCTTTTACATTGACAAAATTAGAATCGTAACGCCTTTCAAATTTAAGAGTTGAGAAGAATGTATAGGAGAGAGATGTATGAATTGGAAATCAAACGCGGAAGGAGTATTGCGGTAGGTTCATGTTTATAGCCTGTAAATAACTAAGTGTGAATCTTTTTTGGGGAGCCGACACA
>NC_033802.1:46891066-46915568 GCF_001876935.1 Asparagus officinalis | reverse complement strand
ACACTCGGGCCACTATCTCACTGACAACTCTCGAGGCCGACTAAAAAGGTGGTACTTGTCATCTCACTCGCAGAGCCGAGTCAAAAGGCGGTGCATCATCGAACTCTACACCAACAGTTGTCCCTCCTCATCACAACTGATGCCACGAGTCCTCATTACTCATCACTCACCAACCCCCTTGATCATCCTCACATCCAATCAATGACGACTTGTTGGCCTTTTTTTGTTTTGATGATGTTTTAACAAACAATTTATAACTAATATTGTTTGACTAGTGTTTGTGTTTTCGTATTTATTTTAGGCAAATAATGTGTTGGAGGATGGATTGAATCGAGCTTTCACAATCATATCCAATGGATGTTGGAGGAATATCGGAGTGAAGCAATGCAATTCAAGTTAAAAATTCTAGTTCAAGATTTATCCAAGTTTACCAAGTCGAGCCATATTGAAGATTAAGATAGCTTGGGTAATTTAGTTTTAGGTTTATACTTGTGTGTGTGTGTGTGTATATATATATATATATATATATATAACCAAAACTTGTATGTGTGTATGTGATTGAGCTTGAATATGAAACAATTGAATAAAATTGGAAAATATATTTTTGTTTCATGTTTGTATATGCATATATATGATTTCATCTTTAACAAGTTTAAATTTAATAAAATCATATTTGTTGTTTGAATTTTTGCATAATATTGAGTTTTTAGTTTATAAACTTAACAATAATAGTTTATATCTTTTATCAAGTCTATAAAAGATAATAGTTTATATCATTTTATAAAGTTTTAAAAGTTTGTTTAAGTCAAAATGACAAAAACAAGTGTTTTGTATTTTCATGTTTTTGGACATTTTTACAAAATAATGAGTTTTCACTATTGGTAAGTGTAATTATAAAAATTCTTTTTGTAACATGTTTATTATCATGTTTATAAACATTTCTCAAAGTTTTACAATTTTTAGAATTTATTTGCTATTTTAAAGGCACCTTAAAAATCAGATTTTCAGCATGAACAATGCTTGTGCATGTTTTTAAGTCAACTTATAACACCTAACAAGTCAACTTATGCTCTCTTCTAGAATGATTAAATTTTCCTTTGCCAAGTCGACTTATTAGTCATGGTAAGTCGACTTATGGCAAGTCGGCTTATAGTCTTTTATAAGTCGACTTATGTCTTGTTTTCTAGTTGTTGTTTTCGTCTCTTAAGTCGACTTATACTTTATAAGAGTCGACTTGTGTCAAGTCGACTTATAAATCTGATCGTTGCATAATAACGGCTATTTTTAGATTTTGTGTATTTTAATGTTTTAATGGGTTTTTAGGGTTTTCTTGGGCTGATTTCTTCCACCCTATATATACCCCATTGTCATAACTATTTTAGATAATCAAGAGAGTTTTTACAAGGTTTAAGTTTTGTTTAAAAGTGTTTAAGGTTTGTTTACAAGTTTGTGAAGAAATTTTCACAAGAGCTAGAAGAGATCATCCTTTGGTGTTTGAGCTTCAACTCATCTCTCTCTCTCTCTCTCTCTCTCTCTCTCTCTCTCTCTCTTGTCATTCATTGGAGAAGTTTTCTAAACTCAAACTCTAGCTTTACATTTATATACTTGTTTGATTATCATTGTTATTAAGTTAGAGTTTATATTTGAGTTTAGTTTTGATTTTTTTTTCTCTTTGTTACACATACCCACTTGAGCCTTTAGTATTTTCATACATATTATATTTGGGTTGTGGGGTTGTGCATTGAGAGTGGGCTTATTTGTGTTCTCATCCATATTAGAGAACAAATTATTGTATTGAGCCTTTATTGTAAGGATACACTTTGTGAACGCGAATTGCGAACACGAATTGTGAACGCGGGCGTAGGGGCTATTAGACCCTAGAGGGGGGTGATTAGGGTCTTATGCTAATCTAATCCGATTTTATGTCAATTAAAATCAATTAACAAGTTATCCTAGCAAGTATAAAATACAATAAGATATGTGAGCTAGGATAAGTGATATACACAAGGGTAAACAAAATAAACAAGATAGTGGATGATATAAATAACGAGCAATGGACAATGGCGACAAGAAATATAAACATAAGAGTAAGTGCGCCAAAGCAAACTCAAACACACGAAATAATCACGGAGTTCGGACCTTCCGTCCTACGTCTCCGCTCCCCACTCTCGGGGAGAAATCCACTATCACAACTGAGTTTTCTACGCTCACCCGAATAACGTTTACACCTCACAATGTCGGTTTTCAACGCTCACCGATCAACGTTCACAAACACTCACAATGTCGGTTTTCAATGCTCACCGATCAACGTTCACTTCTCACACTCAGTTTTCTAGCTCACCGAAAACATTACAATACTAACAATATAACAACAAATATGTTCTCTACAATAGATGAGAACTCAATATAGCTCACTCTCAATTGTTACAACACTCACCAACCCAATTACACTATGCATGAAAATACAATAAGCTCAATGTGGATGTGTGTAACAATAAGATTTATCAAATCTAAACTCAATATAAAAACTAGCTTTAAAGAAAGATAATCAAACAAATATGCAAATGTAAAGCTAGAAATAGAGTTTAGAAAACTTCTTAATAGATCAAGAGGTAGAGGTAGGAGAGTTGGATGCTCAAACACCAATAGATGATTTCCTCAAGCTCTTGTAAACTTGTTTTCACAAAACAAACTCTCAATTACTTAAAAGCTTTTTAAATAAACTTAAACAACACTTAAACCCTTGTTAAAACTTTATTAAAACATTTTTTTTATTGTCATGAAAGATGACAGCAATGGTGTATTTATACCCTCTCAAAACATCAGCAAAAACCCTAAAAAATAATAACAAAGCCCCCAGAAAAACAGCTCAGAAAATAGCCATTGGAGTCCAACGGATAGTTCGGTGGTCGACCGTGGAAAACTCGTGGTCGATCGTGGAAAACTCGCGGTCGACCGTGAGCAACAAAAAGGCCAGGGTTTGGCTCTGGACAACAGACGGTCGACCGTGGCTCTCGACCGCGAAACTCTCTGGACTGCATCCGGTCGACTACCACGGTCGACTGCGAGCCTCTGAAAAACTTACCGAGTCTCTGGACTCATGGGCGGTCGATCGTGGCGGGCGGCCGCAAACTGATAGAAAAACTTACCGAGTCTCTGGACTCATGGGCGGTCGATCGTGGCGGTCGACCGCAAACTGATATATGAGAAAAACAGATTTAGAAGCAGTTTGATGATTTTGAAACCATGTTTAAGAATATCAAATAAATTCTAAAAAATGTAAAACTTTAAAAATGATTATAAACATAATAATACACATGCTACAAAAACTGGTTTTCAAAAAAGACCTCCCAAATAAAAAATATCATTATTTTGTAAAATAGTCCAAAACATGAAAATATGAACATATGAGTTTTGACATTTTAGCTTAATCATGTTTTGAAACAATACAAAATGATTTTATAGACTTGAAAAAAGATGTAAACTATTGTTATGAAGTCTATAAATAATGAATATAGTATTTTATCAAAATACACATATAATGCACTAAAACATTATTTCATTGAACTAAATAAAATTAATATTGATGAAATCATATATATGCATGTAAGTATGAAACAAAAATATGTTTTCTAATTATATTTAATTGTTTCATATTAAAACTTAAAAACTATCAAACAAAACATATATGTATATATATAACTATATATATATGAAACCAAAGCGTGTATGTGTATATATGATTGAGCTTAAAGTACTAACATACATAATATAAAACCTAAAACTAAATTTACCCAAGCTCGATAGATCTTCGATGAGCTTGACTTGGTACACTTTGCATATGAAGCTTGAACTTAAATCTTTAACTTTGAATTGCGTAGGCTTCCCTCTACAATTCCGCCAACCTCCATTTGATATGATCGTGAATGCTCGATCCCATCCATCCTCCAACTCGTTGTTTATCTATAATAAATAGAAATACACAAACATTAGACAAACAACATTAGTGGTAAATTATTTGTTAAACATCGTCAAAACAAAGAGGCTAATAGGGGCCACACCCCACGAGACGCGTTTTCTCATGGGAGCTTGGGGGGCCACACCCACGACGCGTCTTCCGATAGACGCGTTGAATTGAATGCGTTTTTTCAATGCGTGCAGGCTAGCTATAAATTGGAACGTCTTTCTCCTAGGGTTTCGTGCGAGTAGGGGCGAAAAAGCGGCATGGAAGGGAAAACAACAGAGATTTTTTCGGCTGTTCTTGGTGAAGAAAAAGCGCCGACTTTGAGAGGGTTTGAGCATTTTTTTTTTGAGAGAGAGAAATTGAGAGCTTGTTTGAGGGTTTTATTTGTGAGACTTTGTGTGTTTGTATTCTTTTTTTGAGAGAGAGAAATTGAGAGCTTGTTTGAGGGTTTTATTTGTGAGACTTTGTGTGTTTGTATTCTCTTTCTCTCTAATAGTAGATCTCCCCCCGTTTGAGGGTTTTATTTGTGAGACTTTGTGTGTTTGTATTCTCTTTCTCTCTAATAGTAGATCTCCCCCCTTCTTACCCTGTGGACGTAGGCAACTTACCGAACCAAGTAAAATTCGTTTGTCTTGCTATAATTTGTAATAGCTTGTTAGGTTCCCTCGATAAGTCATGAGAGGAAGAGTGTATATCCTACTTTATTAAGATATATCACTTTTGGTTCTTGTTTTCTTTGTAAAACAGGGATTTAGTTATGATCTTACTCTCTTGTTATGCACCAGAGGTGCTACCATAATTTTCGTTGTGCACAACAAGTGGTATCAGAGCTCAGGTTTTGGCTTGGGGCTTGTTCGATGGATTCGCAGAAGGATTCTTATCTGAAGAGTTAGATCTACAACATGGGTGAAACAAGCACATCGGGGTCGTCTCTTTCGAAGGTGATACAGAGTCTGAGTATCAATAATACAAAGATTGATGTTCCAAAGTTCAATGGCAAGATTAATTTTGGTTTATGGAGGTGTCAGGTAAGGATGCCTTGGATGCACAGAATTTGAAGGAGACTCTTGATTTACACGAGAAACCCGAAGACATGGAGTATAATGTTTGAAAGAAGATGAACAGTAGGGCTTGTGGAGTTATTCAGTCATACTTGACGCTGGATCTTATTTATGATGTTATGAACGAGACGTCGGTGAAGAGATTGTGGGAAACGCTCAATGAAAAGTATCTTACTAAGAATATTAAGAATCGGCTTTACTTGAAGAAGAGGTTTTACCAGTTCAATATGAAGAGGGAGTTTCCATTAGGGAGCATGTAAACAACTTCATGAAGCTACTTTTAGATATGGCCAATGTGGATATCATGGTTGAGGATGAAGATAAGGCGATGCTACTTTTGTCTTCATTGCTGGATAATGATTATAGTACTTTTGTCCTAACTATGATCAATGGTAGAACTACTGTTAGTTATAAGGAGGTGATCTCAGCTTTGGTAAATTATGAATTGAGAAAAAGTGATAACGAACCCTCCGAGAAGGTATCGGGGATGCATTAGTAGTTCGAGGCCGTACTCTAAACCGTTGGCAGTCTAACCGCTCAAAATCGAGGAATAGAGGTGGCCATAAGAGTGTTGGTAGGAACCATTGTTATTTTTATAAAGAAGAAGGACATTAGAAGAACGAGTGCCCAAAGTTAAAAGATAAAGCCAAGAATAATAAAGGGAAAGTTGTACAAGCTTCGGAAAAAATGTTGTCAAGGCTAGTGACGACAATTCAGATACGAATTCTTCAGGTTTTTCATGATCAGCATTACCGTCGGTTTGTTACACTGACTCTACGGAGTGGATGATGGATTATAGTGCTACATACCATATTTGCCCTAGGAGGGATTGGTTCTTCAGCTTTGAGGAGTTGAAAAGAGGGGACGTCGTGCTTATGGGCAATGATCATGTATACCCTATTGGTGGTATTAGTACAGTTTGGATCCGCATGTGTGACGGGGTGACTCGGGAGCTGAAGGAAGTAAGGTTCGTGCCGTAGTTAACAAAGAATATTATTTCACTTGGAACTTTGGAGGCAGCTGGCTATCAGGTGATCTTGGAGAATACAACTCTGAAGGTCACAAAGGGGTCTATGATAGTGATACGAGGTGTTAGGGAAAGCAACATATACTACTTGAAGGGCAAGACAATTACAGAGGGTCTGGCAGCTTCTATCACTACAGAGGAGGACACTACCAGTTTATGGCACATGCGTTTAGGATACACTGGTAATAAGTCGCTGTAGGCATTAGCAAAACAGGGGCTATTAAAAAGGTACGAAGACCTGCAAGATGAAGCTATGTGAGTATTGTGTATTTGGGAAGAAGACGAGAGTGAAGTTTGGCACCATTATTTATAATACCCAAGGTATCTTGGACTACATTCATACAGATGTTTGAGGCCCTTCCAAACACACATCACTTGGTGGGGCCAACTATTTTGTTATTTTTATTGATGATTATTCTAGGAGAAATTGGGTATATCCTATGAAACATAAACATGATGTCCTGAATATTTTTGTGGAGTGGAAGAAGAAAGTGGAGCTGCAGATAGGTAGAAAGGTGAAAACTCTTCGTTCGGACAATGGAGGAGAGTATAAGAGTGATCTATTTCTATAATTTTTCTGGGATCATGGTATTAGGCGACACTTCACAGTTCGTAAGACACCGCAACAGAATGGGGTGGTTGAGAGGTTGAACCGTACCTTGCTGGAGAAGGTGTGATGTATGATGACACAGAGTGGATTGTCAAGATCATTTTGTTAGACCCTAGAGGGGGGGTGATTAGGGTCTTATGCTAATCTAATCCGATTAAATGCCAATTAAAATTAATTAACAAGTTATCCTAGCAAATATGAAATACCACAAGATATATAAGCTAGGATAAGCAATGCAAACAAAGAGATATATCCTATATGATGAATATGTATATGCAAGGATATATAAACTAACACAAGATGATATATCCTATCAAAGAGATATACAATGTGATATATGTAAGGATATGCAAACACAAGGGTAAACAATCTATAGTGGATGAAATGAATAAGCAATGCACAATTGGCGATATAAGATGAATGCAAAAACAAATACGCCAAAGACAAACTCAAACAAGCAATATGATCACAGAGTTCGGACCTTCCGTCCTACGTCTCCGCTCCCCACTCCCGGGGAGAAATCCACTATCAACTGGGTTTTCTACGTTCACCCGAACAACGTTTACACCTCATACTCGGTTTTCTAGTTCACCGAAAACTTTACAATCAACACACTATTGTAATCTCACTCTACACCCACTAAGTGTTGGACCTAGCCATGTCTCCCTCAAGTGCTCGGTTACAACCTCTCTCTAGGCACGTCAACCGACGCCACTCCTCTTGGATTCGACCCCGTCTCTCACCACACACTTCTCTCGGTGTACAAGTGTATTACAAGTGAATCCTCACAATTAAGCACAATATAAATCAATGATTGTTCTCTCTAACAAGGTGAGAACTCAATTAGGCTCAACTCAATGTCACACTATCCCACAACCCAATTATATAATGTATGCAAATTGTGTGTAACAATGAGTAAAATAAAATCTAACTCAAATAGCAAACTAGCAATAATAAGAATATGAAAATAAATAATGAAATTGCTAGAGAAAACTCAAATAGCAAACTAGCAATAATAAGAATATGAAAATAAATAATGAAATTGCTAGAGAAAAGAGTTAAAAAACTTCTCTAAGACCACAAAGAAGAGGATGAAGGGGATTGAGAATGAATCCCTCAATCTGCAGTGAAAAACTTCCTCCTTTGTAAACAGAAAACCAAACTTAAACAAACAGTAAAACCATAAACCCTTGTTTAAACACTTTGTTTAAAAAGTTCTTGGATTACCTTGAAAAAGAGCAGCAATAGGGTATTTATACCCACTAGAAATCTCAGCCAAAACTCCCAAAACAAAAGACCAAAAACCCCAGCCAACGGTAAGAAAACTAACCGTTGGAAACAGGACTGAAGGAGCAGCGGTCGACCAGCGGGAATTCCGGTCGACCGACAAAAACGTTCGGTCGACCGACGAAGATTTCGGTCGACCGGTGTACAGGTCAAAAACAAGAAAAAGGAGTTAAGAATTCTTCGGTCGACTGGTGCGGTCGACCGATGAAGCTCTCGGTCGACCGCATCGGTCGACCGACCAACTCTCTACTGCATGCTGCCGACTAAACATATCAGCGGTCGACCGGTGCGGGACCGACCAACTCTCTACTGCATGCTGCCGACTAAACATATCAGCGGTCGACCGGTGCGGTCGACCGGTGCGGTCGACCGAAATCTGATACACAGTAAAAATAGGTTTTTAAATACAGAGTTTAGACTTTTAGAAAATTGTTAAAAATAACAAATGAAGTCCAAAAATTATGAAACTTTGGGAAAAGTATTTAAACATGAAAACAACCATGTTACAAAAAGAATTTTCCAAATTGCATTTCCCACTTGTGAAAAATCATCATTTTACAAAATAGTCCAAAACACGAAAATGTAAACATGTGAATTTTGACATTTAGATTAAACCATGTTTTGAAACTATGCACAATGATTATATAGACTTAATAAAATATGTATATGATTGTTGTTAAGTCTAAAAACTAAGAATACAGAATTTTCACAAAATTGCATATTCTATGCAATGTTTTCAAAAACACAATAGTAAATATGAAATATGTAATTTCATATATATAAACATGAAAACCCAAAACCATGCATGTATATATATAACTATATATATACCTAGAAAACCAAAACTTATGTATATATATATATATAACTATATATATACTATGAAACCAATAGATGTGTGTGTATAGATAATTGAGCTTAACGTACTTAACACACATAATATAAATCCTAAACTAAATTACCCAAGCTTGATCTTGATCTTCATTGAGCTCAACTTGGTACTGAACTTGGATCTTGAACTTTGAATTGCAAGGCTTCACCGACATTCCGCCAACCTCCTTTGGATATGATCGTTGAAGCTCTATTCCATCCATCCTCCAACTACGTTGTTTGTCTACAATAAATAAGAATACACAAATACTAGACAAACAACATTAGTGGTAAATTGTTTGTTAAACATCATCAAAACAAGAAGGCCAACAATCTCCCCCTTTTTGATGATGACAAACAATTTACAAAACAAAGTATATGCATGAAGGAAATGAACATATACAAGATAATACACATGCATATAAATGTATACTCACAATATTTCTCCCCCTTTGACAACATCAAAAAGGGGACAAATAATTAAGAGAGCGAAAGCTCCCCCTATCAATAAGCATAGGTGAGTATAAAAAGAATATATATAGGGATTGCTCCCCCTATCAAAAAGCCATATAGAATATATGCAATAAAGGATCATGTCAAACATATGTGAGCAAGCATAAATGCAACACACAACTCACATACAAAAAGATAATGAAACATATATGAATGTCAATATAAAAAAAAGTGTCTCATTAACATAGAAAAATATAAAAACCATATAAAAGAATAGATTTATGAAATCAAAAGAAGAGGAACATGAGAATCATGCAAAAAGTTTTCAAATGAAAACGAATCAACCGAAGGAAATCATAATTCAAAGTTTAAGTCCAAAAACGTAAAATCAAATCATCATTGATTTAAAAATCAAGAGAGGCAACTATATCTAGCTCTTGAGCTAGTATCAACCCATATAAACATTTTAGCATCCGGTAAACATGATTTGGGAATAAACACCAAATAAATCCGGAGGGTTATATAAGTACAAACCTCTCATCAAAACAAACCAAATAATCATGAAAACAAAAGATTTTATCAATTATAAATTGTTTTCATATAAAAAGATTTCAAAGCATAATTTTCAAAACCAAGACAAAGAAGGATAAGAATATTAAAATTCTAAGTTTAAAAATCAAATTTGTTTTGGTACCCAAGAACTCTTGGTACCAAAAGATTTAGGGACATGACCCCTATTATTTAAGCTCAAAACCTTAGGGTTATGAACCCTCTTAGGTATATGTGGTGCACTAACATGATCAAAACAATATTCATTCAAATGACCCTTCCGATTGCAATTTGTGCAATGAAAGAGATCCATTTGTTTTTGTGAACCATTAGTTCGTGCACGGGAATCATTTGCAAATAAAGATTTTCTTTTAAAATTATTTTGCAAATGAGAAACATTCTTAAACAATGGTCTATTTGGAACATATTGCAATTTAGAAGCTTTTTGTATATCAAAACAAAATTTAGCAAGATGTCCAAACCTACCACAAACATCACATTTAAAAACATGTGGTCTATTGGAAGCATTTGTCAAATGAGATTTTCTTTTCAAATCAAAGCAATATTTGGCCAAATGACCAAAACGACCACAATGATCACACTTGAACGCACTAGCATGCTTATGATGAACTTTGTGAGAATGAGCATGTGAATGCGTAAGTGTACAAGATGAAGAAGCTACATGAGATGCACAAGGAGCCTTAGAATTCTTAAGTTTGTGTGCATCATAACAAAACTTAGCTAAATGACCTTGACGGCCGCAAATAGAACACTTATAAGTTTTGCTATACATGTGTGCATAATGAGTGGATGATTTTGGCTTAGCACACATATTCATAAGCAGCAAGTTGAATCTAAAGATGAAATACTATTTTTCATAAGATTCAAATCTTCATTTTTAGGCACATATGCATTTTTAGAAGTAGAACATAAATAGTTATTTATAAAAGAAGCTGTATCATTCTTTATGTTCTCTACTTCTAACATGGCATCAATCTTAGCATGAGATAGGCTAGCAATAGATGAGATCAAATTTCCATTTTCCAATTTTAATAAGTCATTGCTTTCTTTAAGCATAATATTTTCATTTTTAATGACATCAAATTTGGACACTAGCTTCTCATGATCGGATTTTAAAACATCATGCTTGCTTTTTAAATCATTAAAATCATTTTGCAATTTGTTATAGGCATGCAATAATTTTTCACTAGCACAAGCAAGTTCATCACTAGATAAATCATTATCGGGTTCGAACTCGCAAACCTCACTAGGGCTATCGCCTAGTGGCCGTGTGCATGAAGCTCCTTAGAACTTGAAGCGAGATCCTCCAAAGCTTGTCGGATCGCCTCCAAGTCTCCTTGATGTGCTTCTATGAATATCCACAATTTGTAAGCACTATCAAAATGAGCAAGTTTGTTAGAAATAGAAGAATCAAGTGCATGAAGCATATATTCTAACACAACTTTATTCATAGTAAACAATCTTTTATCATTTCTACTCCACTTGGATTTCTCCATAGTGGGTACAATATAAGCATCATCAATAATTCCCCATAAATCAATATTTTTAGATTGCACAAAAATTTTAAATCTAGAAGCCCATTGTGCATAGGGAAAATTAATGAATTTAGGAGCAACATTAGATTCATAGCCTAACAAATGTGCACGCTTCATGACCATGATAAATATATATGTGCAAGCAAGACAAAAAATGCAATCAAAACAAGATTAGCACAAAAAGATAACTTGGATCTTTAACTCAAGGCGATTAGACCTTAAATCAAAGAGCACCAAGCTCTGATACCAATTGTTAGACCCTAGAGGGGGGGTGATTAGGGTCTTATGCTAATCTAATCCGATTAAATGCCAATTAAAAACTAATTAAAAGACAAACTCAAACAAGCAATATGATCACGGAGTTCGGACCTTCCGTCCTACGTCTCCGCTCCCACTCCCGGGGAGAAATCCACTATCAACCGGGTTTTCTACGTTCACCCGAACAACGTTTACACCTCACACTCGGTTTTCTAGTTCACCAAAAACTTTACAATCAACACGCTATTGTAATCCCACTCTACACCCACTAAGTGTTGGACCTAACCGTGTTTCCCTCAAGTGCTCGGTTACAACCTCTTCCTAGGCTCGTCAACCGACGCCACTCCTCTTGGGACGATCCCCGACTCTCACCACACACTCCTCACTCGGTGTACAAGTGTATTACAAAGTGAATCTCACAATAAGGCTCAATACAATAATTGATTGTTCTCAACTATGGATGAGAACACAATGAAAGTACAACTCAAAGTTACAATCTCTCACCATCCAACTATACTATGTATGTAAATACTAAAAGCTCAATGTGGGTGTGTGTAACAATGAGTAAAATAAAATCTAACTCAAATAGCAAACTAGCAATAATAAGAATATGAAAATAAATAATGAAATTGCTAGAGAAAAGAGTTAAAAAACTTCTCTAAGACCACAAAGAAGAGGATGAAGGGGATTGAGAATGAATCCCTCAATCTGCAGTGAAAAACTTCCTCCTTTGTAAACAGAAAACCAAACTTAAACAAACAGTAAAACCCTAAACCCTTGTTTAAACACTTTGTTTAAAAACTTCTTGGATTACCTTGAAAAAGAGCAGCAATAGGGTATTTATACCCACTAGAAATCTCAGCCAAAACTCCCAAAACAAAAGACCAAAAACCCCAGCCAACGGTAAGAAAACTAGCCGTTGGAAACAGGACTGAAGGAGCAGCGGTCGACCGGTGGGAATTCCGGTCGACCGACAGAAACGTTCGGTCGACTGAGGAAGATTTCGGTCGACCGGTGTCCAGGTCAAAAACAAGAAAAAGGAGTTAAGAATTCTTCGGTCGACCGGTGCGGTCGACCGATGAAGCTCTCGGTCGACCGCATTGGTCGACTGACCAACTCTCTGCTGCATACTGCCGACTAAACATATCAGCGGTCGACCGGTGCGGTCGACCGAAATCTGATACACAGTAAAAACAGGTTTTTAAATACAGATTTTAGACTTTTAGAAAATTGTTAAAAATAACAAATGAAGTCCAAAAATTATGAAACTTTGGGAAAAGTATTTAAACATGAAAACAAACATGTTACAAAAAGAATTTTCCAAATTGCATTTCCCACTTGTGAAAAATCATCATTTTGCAAAATAGTCCAAAACACGAAAATGTAAACATGTGAATTTTGACATTTAGATTAAACCATGTTTTGAAACTATGCACAATGATTATATAGACTTAATAAAATCTGTATATGATTGTTGTTAAGTCCAAAAACTAAGAATACAGAATTTTCACAAAATTGCATATTCTATGCAATGTTTTTAAAAACACAATAGTAAATATGAAATATGTAATTTCATATATATAAACATGAAAACCCAAAACCATGCATGTATATATATAACTATATATATACATAGAAAACCAAAACTTATGTATATATATATATATATAACTATATATATACTATGAAACCAATAGATGTGTGTGTATAGATAATTGAGCTTAACGTACTTAACACACATAATATAAATCCTAAACTAAATTACCCAAGCTTGATCTTGATCTTCATTGAGCTCAACTTGGTACACTTGCGGATGAAGTTTGAACTTGATCTTTAACTTGAATTGTATAGGCTTCAACCCGACATTCCGCCAACCTCCTTTGGATATCATCGTTGAAGCGCAATCCATCCAACCTCCAACAACGTTGTTTGTCTACAATACATAGGAATGCACAAACACTAGACAAACAACATTAGTAGTAAATTATTTGTTAAACATCATCAAAACAAGAAGGCCAACACATTTTGGGCTGAGATGTTAGTTTATGTGAGCCATCTCATGAATAGGTTGTCATACACTCGATACAGGGGAAGACTCCTATGGAGCGTTGGTCTGGTTCGGTGGCTAGTGACTATTAGTCGCTTCAGATATTTGGGTGTCTATCTTATTACCATGTCAGTGATGATAAATTGAATCCGAGGGTAAAGAAAGCAGTCTTTGTGGGCTTTAGAGAAGGAGTAAAACACTTCAAATTATGAGATCCATAGAACAAGAAGATAGTTATTAGCAGAGATGTTACATTCAACGAGGCATACATGATGAGGCCTCAAGTCCTTCAGCAGATGGAGGGAGACCAGACAAGAGGGATACATAGCAGGTGGAGGATGATGTGACTCCACCCATTCCAGATAGCATTGTATCCATTGAGGCTCCTACATAGGTGACACTGGAAGAAGATGGGATGACAGTCGGGCATATAGAGGATACAGTGAATAGTGAGACTCAAGAGCAAGGTCATGTTCAGGAGTCTATTGTAGCAAACAGAACTAAAAGAGTGATTCGTCAGCCAACTAGATATAATGATATGATGGTTGCATATGCCTTATCAGTAGAGGTCATTGATAATTTGGTTCCTTCTATATTCAAGGAGGCAGAGTCTAGCTCTGATTTGATCAGGTAGAGGGAAGCTATAGAGGAGGAGATGCACTCTCTTCAGAAGAATGACACTTGGGAACTTGCAATGCTACCGAATGGTAAGAAGGTTATTGGATGCAAGTGGGTGTATGCAAAAAAAGAGGAATCTTCTATTGGGGACATTCGGTACAAAGCCAGATTGGTTGCCAAGAGTTATGCACAGCTTGAGGGCGTTGATTACAATGAGGTATTCTCACATGTTGTAAAGCATTTGTCGATTAGGATGTTGGCATTGGTGGCACAACTGGATTTGGATTTGATCCAGATGGATATGAAGACAACCTTTCTACATGAAGATTTAAAAGAGAACATCTACTTACACAACCTATAGGGTTCAAAACTGTAGGATCTGAAATAGATACACTTGAACACTAGAGGGGGGTGAATAGTATTCCTTTAAAATTTATGCAAAGTATATTATAAATTGCAAAGAAAAATGGCAATCTCAGAAATTTACAATCACAAACACAAGGATTTTATACTGGTTCCACCAATCCGGTGTACATCCAGTCCCCAAGCAAATCCCGCTTGAGAGTTTTCACTATGATTTTGAATAAACTTACAAAATCAAACACAAACCTGACCAATTTGCAAGTCCCTGCAAATTGCAACACCAATTGACAAACACCTTGCCAATTTGAACACCAATCTCTAAACCAAGAGATTAACCCTCTCAAACCCGAGAGAAATCCTTGTTGAAGTAAGAACACAATTAATCCTATAAGCCTTGAATGTGTAGTGAAGTGCAGCAGTGACTTAGGATTCTTTTAACCTCTGTAAATTGCCTAAATGATAAGTATTTGATGAATGTTTAGAGGCAATTTCAGAAACTTCTCTTTTTCACAAAATCTGAATATTTTTCACTTGAAAAATTACACAAAAATCAAAGCTTATGGGTATGTATGTCTCTGCAATTTTTCTGAACAAATAACCTATTTATAGCCCTTGAAAAGACAATTTTTGAACTTTAAAAACGTTTAAAAATGGCTATAAACAGTCACAAATTCAAACTTTGAAAACTTGAAAAACTGTATCTGTAGTCGACTACTATTGACATTAGTCGACTACACTGAGTTCAAATAGACTCTTTGTATTCAGAAAATTTCTCAGTAGTCGACTATAATGCTCATTAGTCGACTATACTGTAATTTGACAGAAACTGATAAAATGAAATTTGAGTTCAGTAGTCAACTATAATGATGATTAATTGACTACACTGTAAAATGACATAAACTTATGTTTCTGTCGAACACTTGAGTAGTCGACTATAATCTATTGTAGTCGACTATATTGTAAATTGACAGAAACATGTATTTGAGTTTTATACATGAGTAGTCGACTACTATTCTAATTAGTCGACTACTAAGAGTAAAAATTCTGCTATAAAAAGTTTTTATAATCAAGTTTTAACTATAATTCTAATGGTTAACATTGGGGATTTCTATTGTTAACCAACACACTAAGCCTGTGTTAGTGTGTTCTAATATTGTGTGTGTGCGTGTGTGTGATCAAGGCTTGTACAATTATTCTAAGTAAAGAAAATGTAAAATACATTATCTCATTTGTTCTTCATTTTCTTCACTTCAAAATGCCTTGAAATCAACTTGCACTTGTACATATTCTGATATTGAAATCTGCATATAAAAGTTAGTGTACACACTGTATAAATTGTTATCATCAAAACACTATCATGGAGATATGATATTCAACATTCTCCCCCTTTTTGATGATAACAAATAATTTATGCATAATAATATAATCAGATTAAAAAAATATAATGAAATAACCATACTTACTCCCCCTGCATATACGCAAATGTGAGTCATATATAAGTCTATAACAATACATAACAATACTTACATAAAAGTACTATTTCTCCCCCCTTGTTATCAACAAAAAGAGGAAAAAACATCTATGATAAACATGACATCATTTCTTCAACATGAGCTAAAACTTCAAACAAATCATCCAGGTTATGAACATAGTCCATAACTTCACCCATCCAAATAGGTAGGCAAAGACTTGCCATAAAGACCAAAAGTTTCATAATGTTCATCACCATGATCTGTTTAAAATATGTAGCACATGCATTATCTAACCAAACATTATCATAGATAATAAAAACACACAATCAACATAAGTGACATAGTAGCAACATAAATACCATATTACATAAGTCATAACAACACACAACCACATAGTTTTTGAAACTTAAACAGAATAACATAATTGTTTTGACACTTAACATAAAAACATCTTAAGGTGCTTGAGGAGGTTGCTATCCTTGAAAATACATATTAAGCTTTGTGTCCAAGTCTTCAAACTTCTTGAATAGCTCTTCTTGATTACTAATGATATAGGAATTCTGTGCATATAGAGCTCTTTAACCAGTTTCAAGTTCAAGGATACGTGCACTTAAAGTGTTGTATTGCACGTCTGAAAAGCATGAAGGTTCTGTAGGAAAAGGTGGTGGTTGACTTGAAGAAGCTCCTGCTTGAGTTGAAGATTGTGGAATTCTTCTTGATGAGGTTCAGGTTCATTTTGAGGATTTTGTTCTTGGATTTCAAAGTTTGTCAATTTCATCCTAGTTAGGGCATTTAAATCAAAAAATTCAATGGAACGGACAACATAATTTTTAGATTGGAGATCGACATGGAATTTGTCAAAGATTTTAGTTAGGAATGCACCATAAGGAAGAAATCCTCTTGGTATAGTCAGAAGATTGTCAAAGTAAACTTCAGCCCAATTAACTTGAATATTTCCCATTATAGCATATAGAGCTTTTGCTAATTCTAGGGAAATGAAATGAAAACTTCCAGTTTTTGGAAACAAGTTATAGGCTAAGATTTGTGCAATGAACCTAGGAATTGGACGAAGTTTGTTTGAGTTATTTAAAGGTTTGCCGTATCCAGGAAGAAATATATGATTAGATAGCAGATCTGAATTATTCATCCTAACAGACCTAAGAGAAACTCCTTGATAAGGAATATTGAAGATTTTACCAATTGACTTTGTAGTTAAGTCAATCTCTATTCCTTTAACAAGAGTTTTGAGTTTTTCAGAACCACCAATAGTTCCCACACGTTCTATATTAGTATAGAACAGTTGCACAAGAAATGGATATGTGGGTTTTTTATTTTCAGCAGAGAATAATTCAAGTAATCCCACATTTTCAAAATATGAACTAAAGTTCCAGGGTATAAAATCATCAAATTTCACAAATCGTCCTGGAAGAACTTCAAAAGATGATATTTTGTTAAATTCTTCTAATAAATCAGGACTTTTTAAATAGATGATGATTTCATCATTGATAGAGGTATGTGTTTGCTTAGCTTTCTTAGATCTAGACATGATTAGATAGATAAATAACAAAAGATGTAAAGATCAAGTTTAGAAGAAATACCCCAAACTGTAGAAACCCTAGATTAGTCGACTATAGCTTGGATTAGTTGACTACTGAGCTTGATTGCTTGTCAGATTTGACAGAGAATTGAAGGAATTGATGAAAAAAAATTGAGAAAAGATAGATGCCCTAACCTGGAATCGTTGATTCTGAAGTGGGGAAGATGGGGTTTCAGTTTTGGGAATAGATAGTGGGTAGTTTTTGATTTTTACTTTATCTTGTAAGAATAAAATACAATGAATGGTTGAGATTTGATAGTTAATTGAGTGTATGGTTGAGATTTAATCTTAAATGTGTGGTTAGGATTAATAGAGTTGAAAAACAATGGTTGAGATGAATTTAACTTAACTTAAACGGGTATGGGTATTGGGTTTTTGGTTTGAATCTAAGAAAAAATCCACTAGGCTTAAAAACTGTAAAACTAAAAATTCAGAATCATTAGTCGACTAATAGTGAGAGTAGTCGACTATTCTGTAAATGACAGAAAGATGAGTTTCAGTTTTTAACTCAGAGTAGTCGACTAATCTGTATTGTAGTCGACTACACTGTAAACAACAGAAAGTTGATTTTAAGATTTTAACATTGAGTAGTCGACTATAAAGGCAAGTAGTCGACTACACTGTAATTTTTCAGAAAAATTATTTGTAAGACTTGTGCATGTAGTCGACTATAAGTCAAATTAGTCGACTATTTAGGGTATAAATGTATATATGTTTGTTTTAAAAATTAATTTAAATCTTCTTAGTCGACTATTTAGGGTATAAATGTATATATGTTTGTTTTAAAAATTAATTTAAATCTTCAATTGAATAAATACCTAATTCCCTTCTTAATTTAACATAAATTTCTTCTTTTAGGGGTTTTGTTAATATATCTGCTATTTGTTTATCTGTAGGTATAATTGATACAAGTTGCCGTGCGAGCACTCTTGATCGCGGAATTATCAAGAGTGGATAAGAAGAAAACAACTGAAGAAAACAAGAGTTAAAATCAGGGCGAAGGAAAATACCTTCTCTAGATTATGAGAATCAATTAGATTTACAAAATCTCTCTCTCACAATCTCTCTAGATCAAAGAACAACCTCCCTGATCTCTTTTCTGATTACAATCTGAGTTCTCAACCCTAGAAAAGTCGTGTTTCTATTTATACTAAACAGAAATCCCAACTGGAGCAGGAAACAGACCCAGGCCCGGAACCGCTACGCGGTCGACCGCAGTGCCCAAGGCGGTCGACCGGTCAGAACGACGAAAAACTGGAAAATCGATTACAGTGTTTCCGGTCGACCGCAGCGCCATCATCGGTCGACCGCTCTCAGTCCCGAGACATAGTCTGGGCCTGTGCACTAAGCGGTCGACCGCTGTGACCAAGCCGGTCGACCGGCCAGAGTCCAGCTGCAGATCCTATAGTTTTGTCGAATCCTTTGACTTCGTCGCCTCCAATGGCCTCGTCCACGACTCCTCTACTCTATTCTCAAGATACCATGAGAATCATCTATCCTCAAGCTCCCATGAGGATCGCTAAGCTCCCGAAGAGAAGATACACCCATATCACTTACAGTTGTTGCAATAGGACTAACCATGGTAGTAGCAGTAACTTCTATCATCATCAGGTCTAAAGGAGTGAGAGGTTGAGACTCAGGGATTGATAATTGAGCCTCGACCTTGGTTCCTACCAACAACAAGAAACCAAGACCCACAGGCTGATCAGACATCCCGATAATTATAGTTGCACCGGTTTCAACAACTGGTCCTATAATTAAAAATCTCATATGATTATTTAAAGGTAACTGACAAAGGGACAATAGAGGTTACATAATAAAATTCCTACCTTCAGAGGAACCAGCTTCAGCTGAATCAACTTTAACAGTTGGTCCTGTAGCCACACTAGGAGTTTTTCCTGACAATAAATCGAAGATATACTGATGGTTGCTATTCGAAAGATCAAGATTGAGGTTATGTTCACTAAAATCCTTGACCTCAGCAGCGTGAAGGGTCTTCCCTTTGGCCGGTTCATTCATCGTAGCATCTACATGGTATACTGAATCATGAACACATACATATGCATATAATCCCACACGAAACGAAAATCAGCCTTACCTTCAATGATCGTGATGGACTCAACAACTCCACTACTTATACACGCTTTCTTTAGTTTCACTAAAAGGAGACAAAGTGCACATGTCATTAGAAGAGGTATGCATTCCGACTCACTCATCTCTCGGAATTGCCCTCCGAATGAGGAAATATCCATATAATTGTAGATTACACATATCTATAATTGAATCCACCATCTTTAATTTCTTACATTTTCTTTTATTCTAGAATTTTGTTCTTCATTCTTGATTTTTTTTATTTGTTTCTTAATTTTATTCATTTTTCGTTCTCACCTTATTGATCATACTCAAATCCACTCTCACTTACACTTTGCACCTATTCACACACCATTTTCACTCTCTCAATCTCTTCACAATCACATTCACTAATCAATCTTATTTGTCACGCACACAACATAAGAACCGATTTTATATTTTCTCCTACAAAACACCTTCCTCGTGGGATCGATATCTTAAATACTATAACTTGACACGGTTGTGCACTTGCAACCTTTTTCCATCTTCCGGAATGCATAGTGATGTCCCACGATACAACAAGCCATCTTCTCCAAGTGCATACTCCCCCATTCGACCAGCATTCGCCTGCTCCAACACACTACCGAAGTCCCTACTGGATGCATACAGCTGTACATACTCCAAAGGAACCAAGGGCTGAATACGCGTCGCCACCAATAAAGACCTTATCGGCGGACGAGATAACATATCGGCCAATTTGTTCGTCGCCCCCTTCTTGTACCTAATAATGATGTTGAAAGCCATCAAATAGGACATCCACTTCATGTGCCGTGCCTGCTGTAGCTTAGTCTGGGCATGTAAGAACTCCAACGGCTTATGATCTGAATGCACGACCACCTCCTTCCCTAACAAGTACACCCTCCAATGCTTAATTGCTTGATATAGCGCATAGAACTCCTTGTCATAGATTGGGTAGTTCGCAATAGCACCTGAAAACTTCTCAGAATGGTATTCCACCGGTTTCCCATCCTGAATCAACACCGCGCCCATCGCATAATTAGACGCGTCGGTCTCCACCTCGAAAGTCCGCTGCAAATTCGGCAACGCCAACACCGGTGCCTCCGAGATCTTCCTTTTTAGCAACTGAAAAGCCTCCTCATGCGTCCTTCCCCACTCAAACTGAACTTTAGCCTTTGTGAGGCTATGTAACGGTGCCGCATAAGCCGAAAAATGTCGAATGAACTTGCGCAAATACTGGCAAGCCCCCATGAAGCTCCTCACCTCAGTCACTGTCTTCGGCGTCGGCCACTTTGTGATCACCTCCCCCTTGCCTGGATCTATCCTCCGCTGGCCCTTCCCTACGATGAAGCCGAGATACACCAACTCGTCCTTCCCGAACTCGCACTTTTTCCCGTTGAGCTTCAGCTGTCCGTCCTGCAACACTTCAAATACCTTCTCAACATGAACGAGATGCTCCTCCCAAGTCCTGCTGTACACCAAGATATCATCAAGGTAAACTATCACAAAATCCTCTATAAAGGGTCACAACAAATCATTCATAAGCCTCATAAAGGTAGTCGGAGCATTGCACAATCCAAACGGCATCACCAACCACTCGAACAGACCTTGCTTGGTCTTGAACGCAGTCTTCCAAGTGTCTTCCTCCCGAATCCTCACCTGATGGTAACCAGACTTCAAATCCAGCTTCGTGAAAAATCTCGCCCCCTCCAACTGGTCCATAAGATCATCGATCCGCGGTAATGGGTAGCGATTCTTGATGGTTATCTTGTTGAGCGCCCGGTAATCCATGCACATGCGCCAGCCTCCATCCTTTTTGGGCACCAACAACACTGGTGACCCGCAAGGTGAACAACTTGGCATAATCACTCCTGCCTCCAAGAGCTCCTGAACCTGCTTCTTGATCTCCTCGGACTCCAGTACTGATGTGCGGTATAGGCCTATAATAGGTAAGGAACTCTCCCCGGTCAACATAATCTCATGCTCTACACCTCGACGTGGTGGAAGTCCCGTGATCTCCGAAAACAAGTCTGCATACTTAACCTTCAACCTGTCAAGATCTCCCTCCTGGAGCTTGCTTAAGGTGGACAAGCACATCCTACTCAGCTGCTCTTTATACGGCCGAATGAACAATAGAACGAACTTCCTGCCCGCGTTCACCAACCTCTTAGCCTGTGTCACTGTCACCAAGCTCGTCTCCTATGGAAGAGATGCTGAACGAAAAATGAATTGCTCGCCATCCTTGTTGAACGTGTACTTTTGGGCTCGTCGATCATATACTACGTATCTATCCCACAAATAAGGATTGCCCAAAATAACTTGGCAAACATCCAACGGAACCATGTCGCATGTGACCTCGTCAATATACGACTCATGGAGTGCAAACCTGAACGAACACTGGTTCACCACACTCAATCCCGCCTCCTTCTGAATCCACCCTAAGGGATAGGGCTTCGGATGCTTCACCGTCTTCAATCCTAGCTTCTGTACTAATGCCTCAGATATTAGATTTTTCTGACTCCCTGGATCTACAATAGCATCCACTAAACTGGTCTTGACCTGCAATTTTAGAACAAAGAGCTGCTCCCTTGGGTCGTCATCTTCTTTGGTGGCCTGCTTCCCCGCCATTAGGTTGAGACTGCTATTGGGTTCGGTCATCCCGGGAACCTCCTTCGGACCCTGTGCTATCACGTACGCCTTCTCCTCCTCCTTCTTCTTCAATCCTTTTGGCTTCAGATGAGGATACTTATCCTAGCAACGATCAGCCACATGTCCTGTCTGCTTACAGTGATTGCATGTCAATCCTGCTTTCCCCGAGTCAACCTTCTTCTTCTCATCCTTAGACTGAGAGCCACCCGTCTTGCTCCCCGATGGTTTGGAATCCCCCTTTGTCTCGTTGCCCTTCTTCTGTCGGCCCTCAATGGCAATGGCCTTCACGCTCGCCTCTGCGATTGTCTCTACTGAAAACAGCTTCATCTCCTCTGGATGTAATCATTCAGACACTCGGACGTTGCGATGTTTAGGATCATCGCCTATTGCTGGAATTCCGTCGTGTACTCTTGAACGGTCTGATTAAATTTTTGGCGCAAGCCATACCACTTGTACCAACGCTCCTCAAGGAACCCTACTGGATAAAACTGTTTCCGAAGTAGCTCCTTGAACTTGTTCCACGACGCCGCTTTCTTCTCCTGTTTGCAATAGCATTTCCACCCTTCTCTTGTTTGCAATAGGATTTCCACCACGTCAACGCGTGCCCTGAAAGCTTCAATGTCGCGAACACTATTTTCTCCTTGGACGAATATCCGTAGAGAGTGAAGTACATCTCCATATGTTCGATCCAATCATCAAGCTTCTCCACATTGATACTCCCATCATAAACAGGAATCTCAACCTTGAAGTCAATCTTCAGATTCTGGTAATGATTCTTACCCCCTTGATGTCCAGCAGTCTTGACCATCTCAGTCTCCCCCTCTGAATCAGCTTTCTCACTCTCCTCATCGGATTCGAAGAGTCCCTTCTTACCCTTCGAAGAAGATTCCTCCTTTTTGTCTCCTCCGTTGATGAGGCCCACGAGTTGGGTAAGAGTCGTCCCGATCGTCTCAATCTGCTTCTCCATGGCATCAAGTCTTGTTGAATTATCTGCTTCAGACATCTTCTCCTTCCTTAATTTCTGGACCCCCTCCGAGGAATTAAGGATCTCTCCAAGCTTCTTGTACTGTGAGCGAGTAAGGACCATACACAGTTCCCCCCTTCACAGGATCTAGTGCTCTGATACCAACTTGATACGAGTCGCCGTGCGAGCACTCTTGATCGCGGAATTATCAAGAGTGGGTAAAGAAGAAAACGACTGAAGAACACAAGAGTTATAATTAGGGCGAAGGAAAATACCTTCTCTAGATTATGAGAATCAATTGGATTTACAAAATCTCTCTCTCACAATCTCTCTAGATCAAAGAACAACCTCCCTGATCTCTTTTCTGATTACAATCTGAGTTCTAAACCCTAGAAAAGTCGTGTTTCTATTTATACTAAACAGAAATCCCAACTGGAGCAGGAAACAGACCCAGGCCCAAATCCGCTACGTGGTCGACCGCAGTGCCCAAGCCGGTCGACCGGTCAGAACGACGAAAAACTGGAAAATCGATTACAGTGTTTCCGGTCGACCGCAGCGCCATCATCGGTCGACCGCTCTCAGTCCCGAGACATAGTCTGGGCCTGTGCACTAAGCGGTCGACCGGCCAGAGTCCAGCTGCAAATCCTGCAGTTTTGAGGAATCCTTCGATTTCGTCACCTCCAATGGCCTCGTCCACGACTCCTCTACTCTATTCTCAAGATACCATGAGAATCATCTATCCTCAAGCTCCCATGAGGATCGCTAAGCTCCCGAAGAGAAGATACACCCATATCATGGGTCCTCCCTTTAGGAACTTGAAGTCCCATTCAAGTTAGAACTTCAGCTGAGGGAACTCGCGAGCCCCTCCTTCTCTGTTGAACCACTTGGCCTTGCTAGGGACCTGACCTTGACGTCCAATGAGAAACGACTCCTTCGTCCCCCGCCTCGTCTTGGTCGTCTTCCGTTCCAAAATGCAATCTTCTTTCAGTGGCTCCTCTCTATCAAACCACAAGTCTTCAACATGCGGTAAGATCAACTTGTCATCACCTTCATCATCCAATAACGGAGG
>NC_033802.1:46870569-46890318 GCF_001876935.1 Asparagus officinalis | reverse complement strand
TTGTCGGATGCTTGCGTGGATCTGACCAACCAACGAGCGCCGGCGGCTTTCGCCCCTCATCTGGACAACTGAGGTGAGCCGCATTTATGAGGGTGCAGGCTGCTTTGATACCTGTCTGCTCACTTGTACTGTAGGCGGCTATTCGGCGGGCCTGGGGTACCGTGTCTTCTCTCTTCAGGCCAAGAGAGGCGGTAAAGCATGTTCCTGGTACTCGAGTGGGTTTGGACAGTTCATCGAATGCCGGCGGATCCGTCTCCTGACTCAGACAGCCGATGCGAGTCGCATTTACGAATGCTCAGGTCGACTCGACACCTGTCCAATCCTTCGTACTGTACGTACTGTGAGCGGCCGCTTGACGGTCTTAGAGTACTGTGCCCTCTCCCTTCGGGTTGAGAGAGATGGGGAGGCCCATCTCAGCATGTGGGGTAGTGGATACGGGCGGCCTTGGGGTTTGCGGGCGGATTCGACTTTGGACTCGGGCAGGCGAGTTGTGTAAAAGGCGAAATTCCGCTATTCCTAGTTGATTCTGGCTCGTGCAGGCGAGTTGATCATCCAGGTGAATTTCTTGCAAGCTCACAGAGGTATTTTTTACGGTCTACAAGACCCCCTTCAAAGTTTTCAGACCTAAACCGGCTTGCGTGTGGTAAGGCGAAATTCCGTATTCCTAGTTGATTCTGGCTCGTGCAGGCGAGTTGATCATCCAGGTGAATTTCTTGCAAGCTCACAGAGGTATTTTTTACGGTCTACAAGACCCCCTTCAAAGTTTTCAGACCTAAACCGGCTTGCGTGTGGTCTGGAATACTTTGAATGAAGAAGTTTTTTGGCGGGGTAAGCGCACTTGGTTTCTTTTAGGATTTTTAGCAAACCCTCAGCTATCAACGGGTTTGATGTGCCTTTACCGATTATCGTTTGAATCGGGCTAGCCATACTATTCCCCTCAGTATGATGAGTTGTCGAGTAGTTTCTCTTTGACTTGATGCTAAGATTTCTATTCTCAACCTCAGCCGTTCGAGGCGTGGTTTTAAGCGAGATCATCTTTTTGGCGTTTTTAAAGCTTGGGACAAGTCGTGTTATTTGTTGTTCGTCTCCAAGAGCGAATGAGCCATTCAGGCGAAGTTAGGTTTTGGAGGCGAAATTCTGTTCGACTTGCGGATTTCGGTCGAATTTTCGCAGGCGAGACCCTTCTTTTCGGGCGAAATTCGGTTCGGTGTGGGTGAGCCACGCGTCCGCTGGTGGGCTTCGTGCTTTCCAGCTAAGACGACATGGTTCTGTCATGTCGCGCTCTGACGCAAGCTTCGTGCTCCCCGTTTGAATCGTGGTCGTGGTTTTCGAACCCAACCGTCAGATACAACCGTCGATTTCGGTTCGGGTTCGGGGTGTTTTGATCGACCCGTTTCCCGCCTCGACGTGGCACTTCGAAATGTCGGGTACAATTTGGGCCGTCGATTTCGATCGTGGTCACGTCTCTCGCCCGCCAGTATTTCGTTTTTTTAGGGCGATCGTGGCCACGTTGGCAACTCCTCCTTTAAATAGGTTGTTCCCTTTCTTTGAGAGTTACCGTGCTCAAGAATCTTGAAAGTTTTCTAAAGAGAGAGAGTTCCCGCTTAATCCCCTCAATGGCGCCGAAATCCAAGAAGTGTATCGCGAAAGGAGGATGTCCCGGGCGCTATTCCGACCGCCTCGCTGCCGGTGCACCCGTCCGCATACTTGAGACACACTTGGGTAAGTCAATAGGTTCATCTAACGACTTCGCGTAGGTCATAGGCGTCGGGTCGGGCGGATGAGACTCGTTTATCTCCCTTAGGTTCGATCATCTTTGGTAGCTTCCCTGATTTAGGGCAAAGTCTGCCCCTTTTTGGGCGGATTTTGTATTTGCTCATAGAGGACGATTTCAACCTTCACAGGCGAGATTAATCCTTATTGAGTGAAGGCGAACTCGTTTTTGTTAGGCGAGTTTCGCCTTCTGACAGGCGAATTCATCCGTCTTTACTTGATTGGCGGATTTATCCTTAGGGCGGAAGACCCGTCCTGACTTTTTGTTTTTGTTTTTTTTTTCTTTTTGCTCTTCTGAAGGGCGTGGCCATCGGTCTCGCCGGAGGCACAGGCTATACGGCGCCTCCGTGATTTCCCTCTTTGAATCCGGTGCCTGTGTTCTCTGCTGATAAGCCGGATGGCTTGATAAGGAGAGTCATTGACGGGCACCACTTAATGCTGCGCGAGTTGACTATCGACACGGTGTTGACAGACAAGGCCAGAGCAGAGTTACACAAGCCCCAGTTCTTGTTCGGCGATGCCGCGACCGATCCTTCCACCCTGCTGATTAAGGAGAGCAGGTGGCTTCGCGAAATGGACGGGGTCCACTACTATCTTCCTAATATGCCGAGGGGGTTTTCTACCGTCGAGTTGCGTTCCCTCATGGTCCCGAGGACGATGAATTGGGATTTGACCCCTACTCAAGACGGGGTGACTTGCGGCGTCTTCACAGGCTCCACAGCTGGGTATGGGGTGGAAAGCTCTTGCAAACGGGTGACTGGCCTGCGTCCGGGCCTACCTTCCAACGAGGCGCCCCCTGGGGAGACGACGGTGGTCGTGGAGACTTTCCGTCATTGCTTCTTCCAAGCTGGCGGGAAATTTTCTCCAAAGGACTTTAGAGCTCCGGGGTGGATCTACTCTGCGCCTGGCAGTAAGACTTGGTGGTCCAAGATCACCGATTACATTCTGACCGAGAATTCTGACCTCGCGAACACAGAGCTGTTCGCGGCCATTCAGGCCACTCGTCATGGTCTACAGATCAACGCTCCCCAGTTCCATAGCGTCTTAGAGTTATATTGTGCAGACAGTGGCACGTTTTACACCCCCAATGGTGAGCTCGGCATAACTCTCCACGAGATGTACGATGTGTCAGGACTACCTCTGGGAGACTCCGTATGAGGAGTATGTTCCTGGTCAAGACGAGCTGGACCAGCTCTTGGTCCGTTCCCCCCTGGTGGTTGAGACTCTATGGGAACTGCTCTGTCATTATCACATCTGCCTCAACACCTTAGGGGCGGTGGACCATAAGGGTAAGAAGAAAAGAGCTCCGGGAATCAGCCATAAGAACTGGGCTGACTATCTATTGCCGGAGAGCGATGTCAAAGGGAGCCCTACTCTGCCGTTGCGCGTATGCGATCAGGCCGAAGTGGAGAGGAGGATGGTCGAAGGGGAAGCCACTATAGCTCTCGATCACGACGAGGGTGGGTTCAAGTCTGGGATGGTCTTCCATTCGTTTCACCACCAGGCTAAGTCCCCTATCTCTGAGAAGGCTTTGTTCGCGGGGTACCTCATGTTGTGGCTGAAGAGGTGTGTGGTTCCCACTCATTCCTTTGAGGCTATTCCTATAGAGGTCGTGTATCCCGCGGTTTGTTTGGCCTACGGGAAGTCCTATTCTTTGGTGTCGGTGACGATAGCGTGCATCGACCGGGGACTCCGTACGTTGACGGCCCAGTTCTGTCATGTGTCGACTGTTGACGAAGGGGAAGGGGAAGTCATCAGGACCCCTAATCCTAGAGTAGGACTGCCGTATACCTACTTGATGGCGTGGTTTGTTTACCACTACGAATGTTTGATGAGCGCCCCCGCGACTCTTCAAGGAGACAGGTTTGTCCCGTTCCTTGAGCGTTTGGAGAGGTGCTCTTGGAAGTGTCGAGACATTCCCGATGCGTGGAAGACGCTCTCCCACTTTGTCCATTACAATTTTCATCATTTCTTCCCCTACTTCAGTGGAGGAGGATACGGGGAATCTCTTAGAGATGCGCCGACGGCGGATCATCACACGATTCTCTCGTGTGGAGCCTTCCGCTGGTTGGTGAACATTCGGCCGGGGTATCACATCCTACGAACAGGTTCTGTGTGCTACCTCGAGCCGTATATCCCTTGCAGATTCGCCCGCCAGTTCGGGTATGACCAACTGTATGTGGGCAACGCCAATCCCCGTCTGCACTTCGAAGGAGGGCTAGTGGATGGAGCTCGGGGATGGTTCTGGACTCATGCTGGCGGTACCCATGCCCGCTTTGAGCTACCCGCGAAGGACCGTGATTTGCATCACACTCTCCTGTACTGCTGGTGGTATCGGGGTGCTAGCGCTAATCCCGAAGGCTTCTGGTTTCAGGGTTCGTGTTTGGCGGAACAGGGGCGTTCCCCCATAAGGCCTCTCCGTTCTTCGAGACGGAGGTGTCGCCAAACTGCTAAGGAGTGGTTTTTGGAGGACCCAGCTGAGGACGCTGAGGGCGGTGACGCGGGTCTAGATGAATCTGAGGTGCATGAGGCCCGAGCTCCCTCTCCTGGTCTTTCGTTAGACCCCTAGAGTGAGCGGGGAGAATCTGAGGAGTTAACCCGGGCGGGCGAGCGGCTGGAGCGAGCCCGGAGCCTGGGCGGATGGGAATGCCCCTTCTATCTCCGAGTAGTTCGCTGATCTCCAAGCGACAGTGGGAGATGGCGGCGGAGGGTTCCAGAGTGGAAGCGGCCAAGAAGGCCCGTTGCGAGGAAACTGTGGAGGCTGCCAGAGCGGCGGAGGGTCAGGATGATGCTGCCTCTGGGGCTGGAGCTGTTCGGTCTACCTCTTCTGCCGTATCGAAGGCGGCTCCGGTGACTTCGAAGGACACTCCCCTTCCACCTGGTGTGGGGCCACAGGCGGGGGTCTCAACGACCCCTACGCCCGCACCCGGAGGTAATAATTTTTGGTATTCTCGAGCACAAAGCCAGATCTTGTATCTTCTGACATCAGTGTCTAATCTGAGCAGGTGCAGCTGAGAGAGTGATCTCTATCCCTTCGGACGAAGAGGAGGAGACCGGAGACGGAAAAGAGACCGGTGATTCAGGTAAGTGTAGGCTTAAATGTTGTCGATCTTCCTGAGCCGAAGGGGCATTTGTCAATCTTTTCCTTTGCATCCGCAGTCGGCCCTTCTCATGGGAGGGTCATTCAGGCGGAGAAATGGGTGGATCAGAGGCGGATGACGACGTCTCGATTCATGAGGCGCTGTCTAGCGAGGAAGAGGCATTAGCTCCTGAGGATAGGTCTAGCCAACAAGAGGAAACCTCCATTCCCACGGGAGCACTGATTGGCGTCGAACCCTTGTCGCAAGAGCTTCCGAATCAGAGGAGGACTCCCACTCGGTTGGTGGCCGCTTCCTCCTCTGTAGTGGCTAGTGACGCCACGGCTGCCGGCTTCGGCGTCGCCCACCCCCGTTTCCGCGGTTATGACCACCAGCACTTCAATCGTAACCTCGTCTTTGGCGGAGGGGGCTGCTCTTTCTCCCTTGGAACGTTTGCGGAAGAAGAGCACAGCGCGAGCCTTGGTTTACTTTGAAGACACCTTGGCTGACTGTATTAGACTCGTCCTGGAGGATAATTGTTCTTTCGAGGAGTTCAAGGAGGACCTTGATCACAACATTTTCTTCTTGATCAAGAGGCTAGGCGCCACCGTGGCGAAGCCGTACTTTTCCCGTTTGAAAGAAGTGGAAGAGGCTGCTCAGCGGTTGCTCACCCTTCGTGCGCAGAGTTCCACAATTGTCGATCTTGCTTACGACGAAGTCCGAGCAGCAGTGGAAGATCGCGATCGCCGCCTGAATGAGACTATGTCGCTGGAGACAAAGTTGGCCGTAGAATTGGAGCAGGCCAAGGCTGAGGATGCACGAGTGGCTCTTGAGCAACAGACAGCCGATAACCGTCTTTCTCGCCTATCCTCCGAGATAGGGGAATTGAAACGGGTTATAGCTGACGCACAGGCCTCTTTGGTTACTCGAGAGAAGGCTCGCGAGCAAACGGTGAAGGAGTTGGAGGACATTGAGTCTCGTCGGCAATTGGTCGTTGATTCTGTTGAGGAGAAGGATCGAGCTCTCAAGGAGGCCAAAGATACCGTTCAGGACGTAGTCTCGCGTACCGAGGAAGATCTTCGCCGAGAGATCCTGAAGAGACTTGAACTTCGCCTAGCCGGAGAGATTTGTGAGGCGGAATTGCGGTTGAAGGCTTTGTAATTTACCTTTAATTCCCCGTTGTAATAGGATTTCTTTATGAATGAAATTATCCTTTCGTTCTTGGTCACTATTACTTCTGTGCATGCTCCATTTAACATGTGTTAACTAGAGTGTTAGTTGTGAGGGGTGGTTTTCAGCTGTTGGCGAATTTCGTCCGTAAGCTTGTCTCCTCTGCGAGCGGATTTCGTCCGCAGACGGATTTGGAATTGACTCAAATTCCAGAGGGGCAATCGGTTTTGACCCGCGGGAATCTCAGCGGCGAATTCGCCATCAGGTAGGCTCCGCTTTCGGTGGGCCACGTATCTGTTCGCGGGAAAAACCGTTGCTTTCTTCATTAATGATTCCATTGTACACTCTTGTAACAGTTTATCGATTACAAAGATCCGGTCTTTTTATAAGATCCGGTTACAACGAAAATCAAATAAAAAGAAATGAAAAATTACAACTTTGTTTCCTTGACCAAGTGGGTGTTTTGAGACAATCCTAACTGTAGGAAGGTTTGATCGCTCAATTTGTGGACCTCTCGTTCATTGGGGGAATCGAGAGGGGATTTTGACTGTGGTCCTAACTGTAAGAAGGTTTGACCAAGTGGGTGTTTTGAGACAATCCTAACTGTAGGAAGGTTTGATCGCTCAATTTGTGGACCTCTCGTTCATTGGGGGAATCGAGAGGGGATTTTGACTGTGGTCCTAACTGTAAGAAGGTTTGACCAAGTGGGTGTTTTGAGACAATCCTAACTGTAGGAAGGTTTGATCGCTCAATTTGTGGACCTCTCGTTCATTGGGGGAATCGAGAGGGGATTTTGACTGTGGTCCTAACTGTAAGAAGGTTTGACCAAGTGGGTGTTTTGAGACAATCCTAACTGTAGGAAGGTTTGATCGCTCAATTTGTGGACCTCTCGTTCATTGGGGGAATCGAGAGGGGATTTTGACTGTGGTCCTAACTGTAAGAAGGTTTGACCAAGTGGGTGTTTTGAGACAATCCTAACTGTAGGAAGGTTTGATCGCTCAATTTGTGGACCTCTCGTTCATTGGGGGAATCGAGAGGGGATTTTGACTGTGGTCCTAACTGTAAGAAGGTTTGACCAAGTGGGTGTTTTGAGACAATCCTAACTGTAGGAAGGTTTGATCGCTCAATTTGTGGACCTCTCGTTCATTGGGGGAATCGAGAGGGGATTTTGACTGTGGTCCTAACTGTAAGAAGGTTTGACCAAGTGGGTGTTTTGAGACAATCCTAACTGTAGGAAGGTTTGATCGCTCAATTTGTGGACCTCTCGTTCATTGGGGGAATCGAGAGGGGATTTTGACTGTGGTCCTAACTGTAAGAAGGTTTGACCAAGTGGGTGTTTTGAGACAATCCTAACTGTAGGAAGGTTTGATCGCTCAATTTGTGGACCTCTCGTTCATTGGGGGAATCGAGAGGGGATTTTGACTGTGGTCCTAACTGTAAGAAGGTTTGACCAAGTGGGTGTTTTGAGACAATCCTAACTGTAGGAAGGTTTGATCGCTCAATTTGTGGACCTCTCGTTCATTGGGGGAATCGAGAGGGGATTTTGACTGTGGTCCTAACTGTAAGAAGGTTTGACCAAGTGGGTGTTTTGAGACAATCCTAACTGTAGGAAGGTTTGATCGCTCAATTTGTGGACCTCTCGTTCATTGGGGGAATCGAGAGGGGATTTTGACTGTGGTCCTAACTGTAAGAAGGTTTGACCAAGTGGGTGTTTTGAGACAATCCTAACTGTAGGAAGGTTTGATCGCTCAATTTGTGGACCTCTCGTTCATTGGGGGAATCGAGAGGGGATTTTGACTGTGGTCCTAACTGTAAGAAGGTTTGACCAAGTGGGTGTTTTGAGACAATCCTAACTGTAGGAAGGTTTGATCGCTCAATTTGTGGACCTCTCGTTCATTGGGGGAATCGAGAGGGGATTTTGACTGTGGTCCTAACTGTAAGAAGGTTTGACCAAGTGGGTGTTTTGAGACAATCCTAACTGTAGGAAGGTTTGATCGCTCAATTTGTGGACCTCTCGTTCATTGGGGGAATCGAGAGGGGATTTTGACTGTGGTCCTAACTGTAAGAAGGTTTGACCAAGTGGGTGTTTTGAGACAATCCTAACTGTAGGAAGGTTTGATCGCTCAATTTGTGGACCTCTCGTTCATTGGGGGAATCGAGAGGGGATTTTGACTGTGGTCCTAACTGTAAGAAGGTTTGACCAAGTGGGTGTTTTGAGACAATCCTAACTGTAGGAAGGTTTGATCGCTCAATTTGTGGACCTCTCGTTCATTGGGGGAATCGAGAGGGGATTTTGACTGTGGTCCTAACTGTAAGAAGGTTTGACCAAGTGGGTGTTTTGAGACAATCCTAACTGTAGGAAGGTTTGATCGCTCAATTTGTGGACCTCTCGTTCATTGGGGGAATCGAGAGGGGATTTTGACTGTGGTCCTAACTGTAAGAAGGTTTGACCAAGTGGGTGTTTTGAGACAATCCTAACTGTAGGAAGGTTTGATCGCTCAATTTGTGGACCTCTCGTTCATTGGGGGAATCGAGAGGGGATTTTGACTGTGGTCCTAACTGTAAGAAGGTTTGACCAAGTGGGTGTTTTGAGACAATCCTAACTGTAGGAAGGTTTGATCGCTCAATTTGTGGACCTCTCGTTCATTGGGGGAATCGAGAGGGGATTTTGACTGTGGTCCTAACTGTAAGAAGGTTTGACCAAGTGGGTGTTTTGAGACAATCCTAACTGTAGGAAGGTTTGATCGCTCAATTTGTGGACCTCTCGTTCATTGGGGGAATCGAGAGGGGATTTTGACTGTGGTCCTAACTGTAAGAAGGTTTGACCAAGTGGGTGTTTTGAGACAATCCTAACTGTAGGAAGGTTTGATCGCTCAATTTGTGGACCTCTCGTTCATTGGGGGAATCGAGAGGGGATTTTGACTGTGGTCCTAACTGTAAGAAGGTTTGACCAAGTGGGTGTTTTGAGACAATCCTAACTGTAGGAAGGTTTGATCGCTCAATTTGTGGACCTCTCGTTCATTGGGGGAATCGAGAGGGGATTTTGACTGTGGTCCTAACTGTAAGAAGGTTTGACCAAGTGGGTGTTTTGAGACAATCCTAACTGTAGGAAGGTTTGATCGCTCAATTTGTGGACCTCTCGTTCATTGGGGGAATCGAGAGGGGATTTTGACTGTGGTCCTAACTGTAAGAAGGTTTGACCAAGTGGGTGTTTTGAGACAATCCTAACTGTAGGAAGGTTTGATCGCTCAATTTGTGGACCTCTCGTTCATTGGGGGAATCGAGAGGGGATTTTGACTGTGGTCCTAACTGTAAGAAGGTTTGACCAAGTGGGTGTTTTGAGACAATCCTAACTGTAGGAAGGTTTGATCGCTCAATTTGTGGACCTCTCGTTCATTGGGGGAATCGAGAGGGGATTTTGACTGTGGTCCTAACTGTAAGAAGGTTTGACCAAGTGGGTGTTTTGAGACAATCCTAACTGTAGGAAGGTTTGATCGCTCAATTTGTGGACCTCTCGTTCATTGGGGGAATCGAGAGGGGATTTTGACTGTGGTCCTAACTGTAAGAAGGTTTGACCAAGTGGGTGTTTTGAGACAATCCTAACTGTAGGAAGGTTTGATCGCTCAATTTGTGGACCTCTCGTTCATTGGGGGAATCGAGAGGGGATTTTGACTGTGGTCCTAACTGTAAGAAGGTTTGACCAAGTGGGTGTTTTGAGACAATCCTAACTGTAGGAAGGTTTGATCGCTCAATTTGTGGACCTCTCGTTCATTGGGGGAATCGAGAGGGGATTTTGACTGTGGTCCTAACTGTAAGAAGGTTTGACCAAGTGGGTGTTTTGAGACAATCCTAACTGTAGGAAGGTTTGATCGCTCAATTTGTGGACCTCTCGTTCATTGGGGGAATCGAGAGGGGATTTTGACTGTGGTCCTAACTGTAAGAAGGTTTGACCAAGTGGGTGTTTTGAGACAATCCTAACTGTAGGAAGGTTTGATCGCTCAATTTGTGGACCTCTCGTTCATTGGGGGAATCGAGAGGGGATTTTGACTGTGGTCCTAACTGTAAGAAGGTTTGACCAAGTGGGTGTTTTGAGACAATCCTAACTGTAGGAAGGTTTGATCGCTCAATTTGTGGACCTCTCGTTCATTGGGGGAATCGAGAGGGGATTTTGACTGTGGTCCTAACTGTAAGAAGGTTTGACCAAGTGGGTACTTTACGTCCAGACTCTAACAGAGAGAGTGTTGAGTGCATAGACATGGTGAGAATGGGAGTTCTTATTCATTACATTGCTGTGGTTTTGGGAACTTCCCGTTACATAAATCGTCCACCCCCAGTTTCCTCTGCGGAACTGGTTCGGACATTATTATCAGTTAACTAACCGGGTTATCCTTAAGAATATTAGCTTAATATTCTCCAGGAACTTCCCGTCAAAAGTGGGGAAACAGTTTAGACTCATATACCTATTGGAGTATCAGGGAACAGTTTAACCTCTTGTACCGGTCGGAGGATTGAGAAACAGTTTATACTCGTATACTCTTTGGAGTTTTAGGAAGCAGTTTATACTCTTATACCGGTCGGAGTTTTGCCATTCTCAATTGGCTTACCTCAGCGTTATGACGCCGGCTTCAACCAAGGTCTGAATGCTATTCTTGAGAGCAAAGCAATCCTTGGTGGGATGAACGACCCTCCTGTGGTATGCACAGTACTTTGGGTCCGTAGTGTTGTCAGCTTCCTCCTGATTTGTGATAGGTGGTAGCTTGATCTTGTTACCTTCAAGGAGGGATTCGAAGATGGCTGGAACGTCTTCGTCCTTGAAGGAATACTCTCTTTGGAGTCTCGGACCCGAAGTCTTTTGCTGCCTTCGGGATTGCTGTTGTGACGCTTGATTAGCACCACCAGTAGCTGCAGGTGTTTTGCCCTTACCACGAGAGGCGAAGTTTGAGTCCAGAGGATTAGCCGTCGGTAGGTTCCTCTCGGCCTTCTTCCTTCGGAGGAAACGTTCAGCTTGTTCACCGCGCACCTTCAGATCCTTCCAAGTGTCAGACGGTGCTGTTCCCATTGCTTCCAACACGTCCAACGCAAGGTTGTTGTGGCAAGTTTGGAGGATGAATTCCTCTGTGATCGGGTCCCGGCAATTCATCGCCTTGTTCCGGAACCTTTTGACGAAGGTGTCGACTAACTCCCCGTCCTTTTGTTTCTCGTCGAGCAACGATCCGATAGATATCTCGGTGTCGTCGTCGAAGAAGTTGGCGAGGAACTTCGTCTCCATGTCGTCCCAGCTGTTTATGCTTCCTGGCTTGAGGCGACGATACCAGTCGAAGGCGGCTCCGCGAAGAGTGCCAACGAATAACCGTACCATCAGAGGCTCATTACCAGAAATAATACCCAGGTGCGATTTGAAATAAATCAAATGCTGAGTGGGGGAACCTTTCCCATCGAACGGCGTGAAGTTAATCAGACTGAACTTCGCCGGATAGGGGATCGATTCCCATTCTCGTGGGTATGGACAGGGAATGCCAGTTTTCTTCGTCTCTTGAGCGGAGAGCCTCCTCGTTACCACCCCCTGCATTGACGGGAGGGTTATTGGCATTGTGAGCTTCATCCTTATCCGTGTGTTGTTCTTCCTGAACAACCTGGTTACGGCGGTTCGATTCACCTTGCTGGTTCCTGAATGCCTGGATTTGCTGCTCATGCATCTCTCTCATAGTCTGCATGGCCATCTGCATCTCGAATTTGAAAATTTCTTTCTGCTTAGCCAAAGCGTCTTCAAGCATCTTGGCCATTTCTTTTTCCTGCTGTTTAGCCAAAGCGTCTTCAATCATCTTGGCAATTTGCTCCGCACTTATCATAAATGACTCGCGGGGTTGTCCTTCGCTGGACACTGTATTGTCCGATGCGACAGCAGAGCAGGAATCCGATTCTTCATCTTCCGAAGGCAATCTTGTCCGAACCCTACCATAAGTTCCTCGTGCGATGGCTCCGGACTGAAGACGAGTTACACGCCGGGACGCTTCTAGAAACGATCTGAGATTAATCTGGGTCGATGTCTCTTTGCTGGTCATGTTGGCGGTGACCCTCGGAAGTTCTCCGTCTTTAACCACCGTTCTTCTTTGCCGGAAACGCCTATACCTTGGTTTTGACGTTTCGGTGCCGAGCCTTTCGAACACTGAAATTCTCTCGGGGACTCCCTTGATGCAGTTGCATTGAGACAGTACTACCCGAATGAGCTTGGCACATGGGCACTGAGTTTCGAGCCCTTGAGGGCTTCTTTTTCTTGTTTTGTTCGTACCCCCAGCACGATAGTACAACTCGTCCATTTGATCGGAGTAACCTATCGCGTGTTGGCATGATTTCCCAGGTATAACGTTATCATCCTCGGATGACAACGTTTCCTTCTGAGAGCAAACTGCCTTATTTGGACTTCCGAGAGTCACTCGCCTCGAAACACGCCTTTGTAGACATGAATTCTCAGCGGGCTCCCGAACTTCGATGCGCAAGGTAGTGCGCTTGGGTGCCGTAAACTCTTTGTCATGTTGAGGGTTGTGTCGACCCCCAGCATGTTGATTAGTTCGGAGCCTCTTCATCGGGCCCGAGCGTTCATGGACTTCGTTGCGCTCGTCGGGAATTGGACCGAGGCGCTCCAAGATTGACCTCCTTCCTCGGGATGGTTCGGGAGGTTGAACTCGTTTTGAAGGCTGTAAAGGTCGATCCTCGGCCTGACTCACCACTTTGGACTTTGGCCTCCATATTTTGTGAGTTAGTGGTGATTTCTTGGCTACTCCATTCTGCCACCTTCTACGGGCTTCTTGAACTTGAGCTCGTGCTTGTGCTGAGAGTGCGCGGCGCTTCTGAATGCGATCCTCCAGCGTTGAACGGTTCCGTTTGACACGGATCCATTCGTTCGTTGGTGGCTTGGAGGAGTTGCCATTCATTGGTTGTTGAGGTCGTTCGCCTCTTCTGTTCTTCAGATCCGTGTTGTAACGGATCCCGTCCACAGATTCCATTGCCTTTGCGATTTGTTTCGCAAGGCGCTGACGTTGCCTTTGGCGGGCTCTCTTTGAGAGAGTCACTACGCCCTCGGCAACGGAAGATTCGGCCAGAGCAGATCTGACCTGGTTGGAAGGAGAGATCTCACCCGATGCAGCTTCGGCATCAAACGGGGCGAGATCTTCGTTGGCAGCTTCAACTTCTTCGTACCAACGAAGTTTTCTCTTGGAAGAGAGCTTTGGAGACTTGGACTTGCGAGGGGAGGTGGATTCGGACGAGGATGACAGATACTCCTCGAACTTTTGTTGGTCGAATTCGTACTCGACCTCCTCCTCGACCGGGATCGGGATCCGCGGCTGCGACGCGACAGCTTCGGCAGTAAAGCTGTTGGCTCCCACTGTGGTCGCCAGATTGTTCGCGGGAAAAATCGTAGCTTTCTTCATTGTTGATATCATTGCTATCTCAGTTAACAACTTTATGCGTTACAAAGATCCGGTCTTTTTATAAGATCCGGTTACAATGAAAAATCAAAGAAAACAAAGTAAAGATTACAATTTTCCTTATTTGTCGAACTAATCGCGAGCTCCTGTTTTGCGGTCGCTCGCTTTGGTGGGTTCTTTGCCTGCGCCGGGGTTATTTGCCGTGGACCACCGCGTGATCTCGATCCGGTCGGATCTACACGATATGACGGGTAATATTCCACCAAGGGAATAATAGCCGGGAGGGATTGTTTCACCAAGGAAACAACCGCTCGAATCTCGGGATCTAAGAACCAAGCTTAGATCCGGAGTGTGATCGTGTAGATCTCAAATCCAATCCTCTCGAACTCCTGCCTTATTTGGCGTTGGTGATCGCCGAGCACCGGATCTGAAAGTCCAAGTCTCCAAGCCTTCAAAGTTGTGATCTTTTTTAGATCTGAGTCTTCAATCCAGCAGGGCTTCGCCTCTCTCCAAAATTTCCAACCTCTGAAACAAATGAGCACAAGGCCTATTTATAGGCACTCAGAACTGTGCATTTGCACAGTTCTGAGCCTAGCCACCCATGGGTGGCTCGGCCTTGGCCGAGCCACCTCAGGGTGGCTCGGCCTTGGCCGAGCCACCCTGGGGTGGCTCGGCTTTGGCCGAGCCACCTCAGCATTCCGTCGCTTGATGCGATTCGTCGATCTCGTCGCCTCGTTGGTTCGTCGGTTTGTGCCGAGCTGAGCTAAAGGACCTATAAGCAATTTTATATGCCTACAGTATCAGTTTATGCTTACGTCAGCCAAGAAGACGTGGGCACGTCGTTTTGCATTGAATGTGGCGCAGTGGGGCTCTTCGTCTATCGCGCCTGATTCGGGCCGTTGTTGAAGATCGTGTCTCAAAACCGTCGGATCTTGGCCGTCCAGGTAAGATCCGATTTGTTCGGCCTTACCCTTTAACTGTTTTAGCCTTGAACGGTCTAATCGAGTATTGAGTAACCGTCTAGGATTCTTAGGGTATTTAACACCCTTACCCTCTGTTAAGAGGATCTACAGCTTCTTTCATTGTCTTCCCCCAGAGTAAACCCAAATTTTCCCTTCATCATACCCCTGATGGCACCAAAGGTGAAGAGGGTCACTTCTAAGAAAAGGAAAGAACCGTCTTCTTCGGGCACTGCTGAGGCCGCCGCGGCCGAAGGTATCTTTTTGCCTCGGCCTTCGCATGGGTTGAGTAGGTATTCTTCCTCTGACTCTTCACTGTGTTCTTGTTGTGTTTTACAGATCGAGAGGAGGCTCCGACTGCCGAGGAGCATGCGGCCGAGCCTATTCTGATTTCGGACGACGAATCTGAAGGTCCTGCGACCTCTGCCGCCTCAGGCTCTGCTCCCCAGCCGGGAGCCGAACCCTGTCTCGAGATCCTACCCATTACAGTGCTCGCTCCGGGTCAAGAGCCTGCTTCCTCCGAGTCCTTATCCTGGCAGGCTCGCGTTGAAGAGTTTGAGAATGCCGTGAAGCAGGTGATTTCCCTTGTCAATCTTGGCATGGGCAGCTTTGACGGTTTCAGGCAATCTCTCCTTGATCGCGTGGTCGATTTTCGGCGATCGGGAGAAAACCGGCTCGCTACCCGTTGCATGCAGGAGCTCCGTCTCTTGGAGTCGCGCATGATAAGGTTAGAGACATTGCTACGAGAGGGTCCGGAAGCCGACATGGAGTCTTGCCTGGTTCATGTCAGGCGTCAGGAAGCCTGGGAACAAGAAGTCCGTTCCAAAGAAATAACGGATTTGGAGTCCATTGTCAACTTCTGGGTGGGTCAACAACATTCGCGGGAGGAGCAAATTATCGACCTCAATCGCACTATAGCTCGCCTGAGGGCCGAATTGGGACAGGCGGAGGCGAACTTGAAGGGGCTCCAATCCGAGGTCGTAAAGGTCAGTAAGGCCGCTGAGGCGGAAACTCGAAGCCTCCTAGCCCTGCGCCAGGCAGACGTTGCCGCTAGGTCAAGCTCTGAAGACCGGATTCGGAAGGCTGCTGAAGACAAAGCTCGGGAAGACCGACCACGCGAGAAGGGTGGCGGCGGCCAAAGAAGAGCTCTCCACTTTTAGCGTGTTCGACTAAGATCTCGGACTTGCGATTGTGTTAAGACATTTTGCTTATGACTTGTTTGTTTATGAAGTCATAACTTTGTTCAAATGTATTGTCTTAAAAAAAACCGGGTGCATGTCCTGCTTCTTGAATGTAATATTATGACTTTCGTAGTTGCAAAAATCATAACTTTGTTCAAATGTACTGTCTAGAAGCATTTAATGAGGTTTGTGTTTCCTTGTTACGCACGCCTCCTTTTGGTATGTCATCGTTCGGTGTTTTGTTTGCATAGCCGACAGCGACATAACATTGCAGGCGAAATTCCTCGAACAGTGGTGAGTTTACTTTGAAGGTTCGACTCCGGTATAGGCGAGTTTACACTGCATGCAGATTCGAGTGATCGCGAATTAGCACTGCAAGCCTCCTTCTGGAACGCTGGTGAGTGCCTACTGAAAGTGAAGCTAGCTTGATGGCGAGTTCGCTGGAAGGCTAACTCCGACTGTTGGCGAACTCGGGCTACCGGCGAAACTCTTGTAGTGGCGAGCTCGTCTGTAGGCGAGACTCGATCGCGGCGAATCTTACTCAAGGGCTAAACTCCACTGCTGACGGGAAGGCCAAGCTCGATTGACGGTGCGCTTACTCTGCAGGCGAACCCGTATGATTGTGAGTTTGAGTCGAAAGTCAAACTTGATTGATGGCGAATTTACGCTGCAAGCGGAACCCGTATGATGGCGAGTTTACACGACCAGCGAAACTTTAGAGGTGTCGAATTCGTCCCACAGTTGGAGACCTAACTGTGGCTGAAATTTCTACCACGCGTCTGTTTGCGGGCCTAAGTGCTTGCCAGCTAAGGCTCTACGAGTGCATTAACGCTCATTAATGGCGAGGCGACAGAACGCTTCGCCTCCTGGGCTCAATCTGATCGGTCGGTTTGGAGTCCCGAGAGGAATGGCCTTTATTGGCGTTGAGCTCGAAGCGTCGCAGGACACCTGGACTGCTCGATTGTCTGAGGGGACAGATCATGACCGTCAAATTTTCAGCTATATATGTACTTGTCGTCTTTTTAGCAGAGTTCTCACCTCTTCGAGAAAAAAATCCGCGAGAAGAAGATCGCTGCTGAAACCTCCTCTGCCCCCATGGCTTCCGACTCTGACCACAGTGCTTCCGAGGGTGTTGGTTCCTCTGCCACCGTCGTCGATGTCGGTGCTCTGCCCGCTTCCCTCGCGAACTCGGCCCAAGGGTCTTCTGCCCCCGACCCTACGGCTCACCCTGCCTTCGAGGCTCTCCAGAAGTTGGAGGGTCTGGTGCACGGCATCGGCATCTCGGTCGGCGTGGGTGACGGGAGATACTATGATGTGCTCCCCCTTGTGGAGTCGGGTCTGGAGGCGGTCCGCCGCGAGGGTGGCGCCTTGCTTGCACGGCGGTGTAAGCGGGAGCTTGAGCACGTGGAGGGGTTGATGTACCGCCTCGAGGAACTGGCGTACGATGACCCTTCCGATGTGCCACCGCCCCTCTCGCTGCGCCACGTGCTCGAGCGCCAAGAGCGGGCGAGACGTATTGATAATCATATTTTATTATAATTTTTTACCCTCATTATCTATTTTATATGAATAAATATACCACTAATAATTATTTTTATCTTTTAATTGCAGGTTAATGAAGAATAAATCTCAAACTCTCATCTCTCAACAAAAACTCATTGATTAAATGAAGAAATGAAGCAAAGAAGCACATTGGAAAATCAATTTCCAAATTATCCAAAAGCCCAGAATGAAGTCGTGTAGCCTGTAGAAGCCGGAGAAAATCAAAAATCCAATATGAAAAGAAATCATATTCAAAATGGTTGGCCACAAAGAAACGACGATATCTCCTAATCCGGAAGGCGGAATTTAACATATAATATATGAAAATCGCCTATCTCGACGAGACGAAGCTATCCGTGAAATCAGAATTTGGAAATAGTGGGCATCGATGTCGGTATCGATGTGGGCATCGATGCTGGCATCGATACCTGCATCGATGCCTGCATCGATACCATATTACTGTAGCGCGCGTCAATGGCTGATTTTGCTTGTCTTGGGGCTCAAGTTTGATCCGATGGCTCTCATTCACTGATGTTTACTATAAATTGTTCGCGTGGAAAACTGTTTTCTTTTTCATTGATATGATTGTCATCTTGGGTTACAAAGATCCGGTCTTTTATAGATCCGGTTACAACTAAATCAAAGAAAAAAAATAAAAATTACAACCTTCTCCTCTTGTGAACAAATCGCAAGCTTCTGTTTTGCGGTTGCTTGCTTGTGTGGGTTCTTTGCCAACGCCGGGGTTAATCCGTGGACCACCGCGCGATCTAGATCCGGTCGGATCTACACGAGTATGCGGGTATTATTCCACGAAGGGAATAATAGCCGGGAGGGATTAATCCACCAAGGGAATAATCGCTCAGATCTCGAGATCTAAGACCAAGCTTAGATCTGGAGTGTAGTCTCGTGTAGATCTCAGATCTGTTCTTTCTTCCTCTCGAGATCCTGCCTTTTCTGACGTGGATGGTCGCCGAGGATCAGATCTGAATGTGCAAGTCACCTTGAGGTGGCTCGGCCAAAGCCGATCCACCTTGAGGTGGCTCGGCTTTGGCCGAGCCCCCGCGGGCGGTGTTTTCCGACTTTTTCGAGTCGTTTTCCGTTGTTTCCGGTTCTGTCCGTGATTCGGTTGATTGAGACTCTGATTGGTTGATCTGATTTGGCAGTAAGTTGGATTCCTGATTTGGCAGTAAATCCGCTTCTGAGTTCGAGTCCGAAATTGATCTTGATTCGATCGTGATTCGTCCGAGTCCGCTCTCGGTTGGATGACTCGTTGATTCCTCAACTCATTAGCTTGATTCTGCACGCGGGTGGATGCATTCCGTCGCTTCTGTGCGATTCGTCGATCTCGTCGCCTCGTTGGTTCGTCGGTTTGTGCCGAGCTATGCTAGGGGACCTATAAGCAATTTTATATGCCTACAGATACCCCCTCCAAAGTATTTCAGTCTCGTTCTTTTATAGAAGAGTCTGGAATACTTTGGATATGATTGCCCCCACCTTTAGTCGGTGTAATGGGATCTTGGAATGATTCCCGTTCTTGACTCCTTCAATTCTCCAGGCTTTTCGGTGCTTTGTCGAAAGTCTGTAAGAGTTCCGGTGCTGCATTTATTGTCTGACCGTTTGTCGGAATTTTGAACTTTGAAGTCGATTCCTGATTTCTAATTTTTAGCTGACCATCGATTGTGGCGTCGAGTCTTTATGTACAACGCGTTGTCCGGCGTAGTGTGGTTGAGTTATCCTTAAGAATATTTATAAACAATATTCTCCAGGAACTTCTCAAACCAAAAATAGGGAATAGTTTATACTCATATACCTTATTGGAGTATTAAGAAGCAGTTTATACTCGTATACTTTTCGGAGTGTTCTTTAGGTTCGAATAATCTGAACCGGCCCAAAAAATGTGCCAAAAAGGCAGTATTTGGGTTCAAAATCTCTCCGACCCTTTCAAATATATGGTAGAGGGGTTAAATAGGTGAAGGAATGAACCGTAGGTTGATCAAAAGTCGTTCTAATGTTTAATTCAGCTCCAATTTGAATTCTGGTTCGAATTTGGTTCAAACTGGTTCAATTTGGCTCAAACTGGCTCATTCTGGTTCAATCTGGCTCAATTTGACTCATTCTGATCTGGTCTGGTCCAGTCAGGCTCAATCTGACTCAATTTGGCTCATTCTGGCTTATTCTGGCTCATTCTGGCTCATTCTGGCTCAATTTGGCTTGGTCTGGTTCAACCCTGGTCTGGTCTGGTTCAGCCAGATCTGGTTCAAGGCTATAAAAGAGGGTTTTTCTTCATTTTTTCTTCTTCTCTCTCTAGGGCCGGCCCCCTTTGCCTCTTTGAATTTGTTTCCCCTGTTGAACTTTCCTTTTTGTTATTTCCTCTCTTTCCAAATGTTCAAAAGAGAATTTCTTCCCTTTTTAAACTTCCTCTTCTTTCCATATTTTCAAGAGAGATTTCCTTCCTTTTTTAAGCTCCCTCTTCTTTCCATATTTTCAAGAGAGATTTCCTTCTTTTTTTAAGCTCCCTCTTCTTTCCATACTTTCAAGAGAGATTTTCTTCTTTTTTTAAGCTCCCTCTTCTTTCCATACTTTCAAGAGAGATTTTCTTCCTTTTTTAAACTCTCTCTTC
>NC_033802.1:46843896-46869569 GCF_001876935.1 Asparagus officinalis | reverse complement strand
TTAGAGGAGGGAAATTGGAAGGATTAGTTTGGCTGTTTGTTGAGGACGCCATCCCCCAAGCAAAGGGGACAGTAGTGATCAATCTTATAGGATTTCTTGTAGCAATTTGGATCGTTTTTAGAGCTATTGAAGATTCTCAAGTATTTTTAAAGCCAATAGCATGTATCACATCCAGTCTTCATGTAGATCACAACGAAACAAGGTCAGGCGTTCTGAATTCAGACTGATTGTGTAGTCACACGGAGAATTCGAATTTACAGCGGTTCACGCAAAAAGAAAATAGCGCGTGGGAATTGAGCTCCGTTTGACTCAGATTTTCATCCGTAATTAAATGCCAAGAGATATGTGAAGAGATGTCGATTACGAGATATTAATTAAAATTTTTATTTTTGGCCCAGAATTATATGACCAATCATGGTATACGCGATGTGCTTTTTGTTTTTGTTAGGTATTGATCTTGATTGAAATTATTATAAGAAATTGACATTTGTTGTATCGTCTAATACTTGACCTCATAATTTTTGAGTTCAAACAAAGATCCCTTTATATAGATAGGAAAAAGTGTAGGCTGAATTCTTCGAGCCAGATACTTAATAGGATTCATATCTGTTGTTCTAAGTTAAAATATATCAAAAAAGAAAAAGGATATCTTTAAAAAAAAAAGGTAAAAGGTAATATTTTTTCATTAAAAAATCATGAAAACTTACTCTCGAGTAAGTCCACATGTTTTTCAAAAGGTAACGACTTCTCTACTATTTTTTTATAGTGGGCAAAATCCAAAATCATCATAAATTAACCTTGACAAGTTGGTTTTCATGAGTTAATTTTTCTTGAATGGGCTCTTTTAAGTTACAACGGTTACAACCCATCTGAGTCCACACCACAAAGGCCTTAGAATCAAAAGACATTCTGAATACGATACTCTTTTGGTTCATGAGGTAGGCCCACCAAAGAAATTACTCAGTTTGTCCACGCTTGGTACTGATGAATCCATTGGATTCCTTGATTTCCGAAAATTCTACTCTTACCATGTTCATCTCTGCAAAGAATTCCACTGAAGTTATATTTATGACTTTCTCCACGTCTGCAACCAGCATAAGATAATTTTGCTTGAAAACGCGAAACATGTGAAAGAAAAGCAAAACAATAAATAAATTTGTAAACAATTAGTTTGCTATGATTTGCTATGATGTTTAATTATGGGAGGCTCACGGCCTTTTTGGCAACTTCAATTTACTTACGATACTTAGTTGACATTCAGAAAAAGTATCTAATGAATTATGAGTTCAATAGATCCTGTTTAGCAGAAAGACGGATATTCCTTGCTCATTATCAGACAATCACTTATTCACAAACCTCGTGTGGGGCTAATAGTTTTCATTTCTCATCTCATGGAAGACCCTTTTCGCTCCGCTTAGCTAGTTAGGCCCCCATTTGGTACAAAACTCAATCATAACTAAACTCGTTTTCTTAGGCCCAAATATGCCCTTAACCTGGTTTTGCTTTAGTAACAAAAGGAACTTTACTCTGTATGTGTTTTATTATTAATTTTAGAGTGGCCGGGGCCTATATACCCTGTTGGCCCTGCCTATTAAAGATTAAAATGTTAGAGGTATTAATTCCCAACATTACACTAGTAAACGAAATGATAGGAGTATCTCAATAGGAAAATATAAAAACATATTGCTGAATTTTTTTAACAAAGGAGAATTTTTTTAATAAAATTTAATAAAATTTTTTAAGGAAAAAGGTTAATAAATTGAAATTTTCAAATCCTCATCTCTAGGTAGCTTGTGAGGATTAATGTTTGTTACTAGAAAATAGTCTCTTATAATGATATACTAGTGTGTACCCCGTGCCAAGCACGGCCCTCGCCTCTTTTCTACAATTCGTTAATGTTGTTTGATCTCAATTTTATTTTTATACAAAATTATTCTTATAGCTAGCAACTATGAAGACCTTCAAATGAGTTGCAATTGGAAAATTGATGCCTAATAATATTGTATGGTGCAAATATAACAATACTATTCCAACAACTCACACATAATGGCCTAATAAAACAATATAGCAACAAAACTCTACATTCAATATAACATATATTCATGAATCAGTCACTTGAGTGACAACCAATCATGAATTTTTACGAAGGAGTTATCTCTTGATGCATATTTTAGTTCATCATACAAAATAATGCAAACTATCCTCTTAACTATATCGTGTCTCAAAGACAAACATTATAATATCGTATATTTATCATTAGGGGGGAAAAAGAAACAAAGCCAGTAAAAAGAAGAGAAATAAGAGCAAAACCTGAAATAGAACAATTGTAGGCTTAAACGGGGTCTTGTATTATTTAGGCGAGGAAATTTCCTACTCCGAGATCTTCTTAATGACCTTCTCCATCACCTGAAAACCATAGAAGTTCCCCATCACAGATTCTAAAAGAAAAATTATAGAATATGATAATTAACATGTCCAAAAAAATATTATCAAATATTAAAATCCACTACCATAAATCATCAATTAAGTATAATAATCTCTTTATTAATGTGTCTTTTCAAAAATTCTTTATTAATGTTAAAGAGAAATAAATAGAAAATTGTGAATGTAAGGTTATTGAAGTTGAAAATAGTAATAGATATAAACTTTACAAACATATAATTATAAATACTTCTTCATCTATTACAACTTATAATTTACCCACACAAACACAAAATCTTTTCTTTTGCAAAGAAAAATATGACTCACACTAATAGAAAGAACATCCTTCTAATGTTTTGTTCCTAATCAGAAACATATATACTTTACAAATACACAATTATGAATTATGCCTTAGCATCAATTATTTATTCCTTTATCATGCCATGGACACTAAAATATCACAATAAAGATCATTCTTTCATAACTGTCATTACCCAAACTTCTAAAAATGATCCTAACTGTCATTGACGAAATTTAGAAACTTTAGCATTTATCTTCATGGTTATACCATCCCTAGCCATCATTAACCAAAATTTTAAAGATCACATAACTACTCAAAACTAAAACCAAAATAGCACAATAAAGGTCAATATTTTCAATGCATAAATGTGTGAAAAAGGCTGGTTACTATAAAAGACATACTTTGAAAATTCTTATAGAGAATAGTTATACAGTTTCCAGTTGCATTGATTTGAGATTCTCCTTCTCTCCAACGACTTCTTATTTTTCGATATAAATTGCAGCTCTTGAGCTCTCAAGTTCGGCCTTAGAAGCAACAAACTTTTGAATATCTACAGGTAGCTGCACTTCTCCAGCATTTTTTTTCTCTATACAAAGATTCCTCCCTCTCCTTCAATAATCTAAAATTTGCATCACTCTCATTTTCCTTATCCTGCAACTTCTGCATTTTGTCATCCAATAATTGCTCTCTCATCAAATTTTGCTCTTCTCTATAGCTAATCTCAATTTTCTTCTTCTCCAGATCATCCAGTTTCTCTTTAAGATCTTCCTCGAAGGAATTTCTTTTTTTATCCAACTCCAACTCAAATTCTTGATTCTAGGAATCCAGAGACAACTTAAGATCACCAAGGAGCTTCTGAACCTTCAACCTCATAGAAAAATATAAAAGGGTCAAGCTTAATTAAGGGAAGAAGATAAAGAAAAAATAGTTTAAAAAAGGTATTGGAAGTGTAATTAGAAACCAGTGATGAGAAAATTCAAAATCAGAAAATACACATATTTTAGCTCCTTGACCTATTGCAACCGACATGATTATGAAGTCTAAGAAATAATCCAAATCTTGACTCCTATGATGCATAGATGAAAAGTTGACATTTTAGAACATAGATTAAAAGGTTTTAAATTAAAGGAAGCATAAGATTTGCAAAAAAATGTTAGAATTCATGGTTGGAGCTATGGTTGGCGGGGGCGATCGGGGGCCTGATGGTTGGAGCTATGGTTGGCGGGAAGCAGGTGGTTAAGAGATATGTGCCCATATGAGAAAAGTTTTGGTATCTTGCTATAGTTTTATAAGTTTGTTAGTTATATGAAGTTTTGAGGGGTTGATGTTTGATTATTGGTACGTCTGTATCTGTGGAATGAATGACCGGATGGTCAGGGAAAACTGTCGGAGTATCTTGACAGTTCAATTGATTTTGGTTCATGAATGATAAGATGATAATTTTATGTGGGATTTTTGTGCAATTTTTTTACTTATTGTTCGGAAATCGTAACTCTTTAACTTAATAACCCTGTTACCGGAATGTGGCATTTGGATGTTTGGTGCGGTCATATGGGACAAAATGCTTTTGGATTAAATGTATAGGAGAGTTTGATACTTCCAATTATTGACGATGCTTGTTGGAGTTATTTTGATGGTTTCTTTATGTATTACTTTGGTTCTGCTTGTTTGGAGATTGTATTTTCAGCCTTGACTGTCAATTTTGATTTTGAGCCTATTTACTTTTGAACTCGTGATAACCTCAAGAAGGAATTATCTCCTCGCAATCAAAGTCATCGACTAGTTTAGCCAGTAGTGTTTAGTATTTCTAGAATTACTAGCTATTTATATATTTAATCGTTGTCGTACCTTTACAAAATTCTAAGTAAATAAAATTGTGCTCATTCTAATGTCCACTTGTCAGTTGTGTAGCTATTTTTTGATTGTTCTGTTTGCAGTATTGTTAAGATGCATGGTTGCAGGTGTTGTGTGTATTGTGCTTTATGTGTTTTAAAGGATTTTCATATAGTCTTTGTCTACGTGTCTATCCATTTATCAGACGGGTTTCTTATCTAAATTCAAACTTATGTATCTGTAGTCTGTACACTATATTTATGTTGTTGCTCATAGATGTCTGCAAAAACCATGTTAGTGTCTCATAGGTATGGTTTCACTGTTTTCCACCTAACCGTTATTTTGTGTTGACTCAGTTAGATCATCCTGGATAATTAAACTTACATAAAAGAAACTTATCAGTGGTATTGCAGGATATTCTAGTTATATGGTTAAAGTGTAGTGTAAGTGTGTGGACTTATATTTGAGGTTTAAAGAAGCAAAGTTATTGTCATGATAACATTCTGTTTGCTGTTAACTCCCTGTTGCCTTTATTTTGTATGTGAAGTTTTTGAACTATCTGATGTTAACAAGTTAGACACCAAGTATCCTTTACTGCTTTTTGGCAACTTTTGAACGATATATCCCCGATATGGCTGATATATCAGCCAATATGTTGGCTAGTATGTCCTTTTATTTGGCTTGTCACGAAACAATATAGTTTTGCAAAATTTCTTTAATGTTTTTTAGCAAAAAATCCAGCCCTATGAAGTTTTTCCATCAATTTCTACATTTTGTTAGGATCCTAAACATATTCTATTTACATTTTTGTATCCTTAAATTCCGAAGTATGTTTAAATTGCATTTTAGGACATTATATTATTACACATCGTTTGATATAGCACTCCCGTATCTACTACACAGCCCGAATGTTTTCTTGATATCTGCAATCCGATACGGATTTTGGCAGTCCGATATTTCCTGATATCCCCACTAGGACTCGAACTCAGAAGTGGATTTACTGCCAAATCAGGAATCAGACTTACTGCCAAATCAGATCAACAAATCAGAGTCTCAATCAACCAAATCACGGACAGAACCGGAAAACGAACACAACTCAAAAACTCGGAAAACCCACACCTAAGGGGGCTCGGCTTAAGCCGCTGCGCGGGCACAGTCTTGAGAGCCTATAAATAGGCCTAGAGGTGTTCATTTTCAAAGGTCGAACTTTCAAGAGCCGAAACTCTGCCGAATTGAAGATCAAGCTTAGATTGAGAGCCTATAAATAGGCCAAGGGGTTGTTCATTTCAAAAGGTCGAACTTTCAAGAGCCGAAACTCTGCCGAATTGAAGATCAAGCTTAGAGTTTTGAAGACTTGAAGACTTGGACATTCAGATCTGAATCTCGGCGAGCATCAACGTCACAAAAGGCAGGTGTTCGAGAGAGAGGAAGAACAGATCTGAGATCTACACGTGATCATACTCTGGATCTAAGCTTGGTCTTAGATCCCGAGATCTGGACGATTGTTTCCTTGGTGAATCAATCCTCCCCGGCTATTATTCCCTTCGTGGAATAATACTCGTATAATCGTGTAGATCCGACCGGATCTAGATCACGCGGTGGTCCACGGATTAACCCCGGCGTTGGCAAAGAACCCACCAAAGCGAGCGACCGCAAAACAGGAGCTCGCGATTTGTTCACAAGAGGAAAGTTGTAATTTTTACTTTTTTTTCTTTGATTTAGTTGTAACCGGATCTAAAAGACCGGATCTTTGTAATCCAAGATGACAATTATTTCAATGAAGAAAACAATTTTCCCCGCGAACAATCTGGCGACAAGAATAGAAATATCTTGAATTTTGAACTTGTCACAAAATCTGACGAAGGCGTTGCTTATGAACTGTGGACCGTTGTCATGAATGATCCGTCTTGGCACGCTGTGTCGGTATATGACATGATGTTTGATAAAATTGATGACGTTGTTCATCTTCACTTCTCTAAGCGGAATCGCTTCAGCCCACTTTGAAAAGTAATCCGTGATTGCGAGAATGAATCGATCACCTTTGACTGAAGGGGGAAAAATAATGGCCAAGACGTGGTTGACGTGTGTAAACGCTCTGGTGGTTGGTGCATATAATTTGCATGTACTTGACAGGCATGATATTCTCGGGCGTATTCGATTGCATCACGAACCATTGTTGGCCAAAAATATCCCATTCTCCTGATGCGATCATACAGTTTGGGACCGGGCTGATGCGCACTACATTCTCCTTTGTGTGCTTCCTTAAGAACTTTTTCTGCTTCTTTGTTTGAAAGGCATCGGAGTAATAAACCATCGTACCCTCTACGGTATAATGTCTGGGTCTCGGTATTATAGAAGAATATTGGTGCTCTTCGGCGGATTGATTCCCTTTCTTTTACGTCCTCTGGCAAAATACCATATTGGACGTAGTCAATGATAGGAAAACGCCAATCTCGGGACTCAGACCCAATTTGAGTTGAATTCACCTCCTTGGCGCTTATGTTTCTATCATCTTCCTCTTCAATATCCATATTGTATATGGGTATGTAGAGCTGATGCGTCCTTACTGTGACTAATAGTTCAGTTTCGGGAGGCTGCGCAAGTGATACTGCTAGTGCTGCCAGTGCATCCGCATAAGCGTTCTGGAGACGAGGGATGTATTCAATAAAGAATTCTTCAAAAGAATCTGCCATTTTGATGGCCTCCTGGTGGTACGGGATCAGGTCTTGGTTCCTGACTTCATACTCTCCACGGACTTGGTTGACTATCAATTGAGAATCCCCAAAAGCTCGACTACATTATTGGAACAGGGACTAGTCAGTGAATAAGCCCGAGGCATCACATGCTTCCCCGGGGAAACTAAGACAACTCCAACTCCGGAGGAGAATGTAGAACATCTGGGGGTTATTGCCCTATTAACTGCCCTCGAAGCACCATCGAAGTATAATTGCCATACTTGTTGGTGCGATGTAGTGTTAACTTCGTGGGTTTCATCCGGCAAGTCATCATATACTTCTGCTGTATCCGTTGTCGGGTTTGCCGCCAAAAGATCACAAATCGCTTGTCCTTTGATTGACTTCTGCTGTTTGAAGTGCAAATTATATTAGGACAAGAGAAGGGCCCACTTCGCTAATCGCCAATTCATAGAGGCCGGTTGCGTTATAAATACCCGTACTGGATTAACGTTAGAAATAACGTAAATCGTCTGTCCAACCAAGTAATGCCGCATCTTTTGCATTGCGAATACTAATGCGAGGCATTCTTTCTCAATCATCGGATATCGAGACTCGGCGCCTACCAAGGTCCGTCTTAGGTAATAGACTGCATGTTCGTGACCGTTATCATCGTCTTGTGCTAGTAAAGCACTTATCGAGTGGTTCATCGCCTTGAGATAAATCAAGAATGGTCTACCTGATTTTGGTGCAACGAGAACGGGAGGATTCGTCAGATATGTTTTGATATCTTCGAATGCTTTTTGGCAGGCGTCGTCCCAAATGAATGACACCCCTTTCTTGTTTAGCTTAGAGAACGGTTGGCACTTCCCAGAAAGATTTGAGATTCAATTGATGACTCCGCATGAGATCGAACATCGTCTTCAAGTCCTTGATGTGATCTTCTTTGTTGTGGCTTTTTACAACCAAATCATCAACGTAGCATTCGACTGTTTTCCTGAGATGTTCTTGGAAAATCTTAGTCATTGCTCGCTGGTACGTGGCGCCTGCATTCTTTAGACCGAAAGGCATCACCGTGTAGTAAAAGACACCAAGGGGCGTTCTGAACGCTGTATGCTTCTCGTCATCTGGGTGCATCTTGATTTGGTTATATCCTGAAAAACCATCCATAAAAGACATTCTCTCAAATCCGTACGTATTGTCGATAATGACATCTGTGATTGGGAGAGGAAAATCGTCTTTTGTACATGCCGTATTCAGGTCCCTGAAGTCGATGCAAATCCTGATTTTACCGTTCTTCTTCTTCTTTGTTGCGGCTTTTTACAACCAGTCTGGATGTTGCTCCTCTCGGATAAATCCTGATTCGATCAATTTCTTAACCTCTGCCTCAATGGCTTCCATAATCTACGGACGAAACCGTCTTTGCTGTTGTTTGACAGGTTTGGCATCCGACTTGATATCGTGGCGGTGCATTGCCACATTGGGGTCGAGCCCTGGCATATCTTCATAGTTCTAAGCGAAGACGTCAATATATTCCCTGATGAGAGCAATTAATTTCTCCTTCTCATTTGAGGGAAGACCATCACTGATGAATATAGGCTTTGGGTTGGCCTCGTCGCCCATGTTAATTTGGATTATTTTATCTCTAGTGGGGGGTTCCCTCTGTTCAAACCTATCACCATACTGCATGTTCAGGTAATGAACCCATGGGTCTTCCTATGTTGGTATTTGATCATCATTCTCCATTGTGGACGGATCAGCTATAGCCATGTTCACCATTAGGGTTTTGAATGCTTCCCCCAAACTTGTATTGGAATCACATTCCGAGGAATCTGACGGATATCCATCTTTGTATTGCTCAGATGATTGGTTATTGATTAACCAGCAACATTCGTCTTCTGAAGAAGATTCATACCCTAACACTCGTCTGTATTTATAATAATCGTCCGGTTTCCCTTTTGGTACATATGCTGCTTTGGCTGGAATACGAGGACCTCGATCGAAGTATAAACCTTCTCCGAGTGTGAAATCATATCCCTGTTTTTCCATGAGCTTGCACGCTTCCGGACTATACTTAGATAAATACCGACCAGGTTTTTCATCATTCTCATCTTCCCTTAAGAAATGATCTGGTAATGGAGAGCTTTTTCCTTTACCGTAAATCACTTCTCTTTCGCCTCCTATTTTGGTCGGGATGACCAGGGTTGTTCCGAAAGAATGCTGGAGGCGTTCCTTTTCTATATAGGACGATCGAAGCGGCATATATAAATCGGGATTATCATACAATTCTTTTATCACATCATCAAGAGACAGGGAGTACTCTAAATCGTTATTTATTTCATTATTGGCAAGTTGCCAGTTACAACTGCCCTCTGACGATTGTTCATCGTCAAGATTGATTACAAAGGGTACAATATCGTTTAAAACATAACCTCTTTTGTAATCAAATCCGGCTTCGGTATCAGCATCTTCTCAGCTGTCCGTGCCATGGGCCGATGATTCAGTATCGGATTCGTTACCATAAAGGAGAGAATCAGTGAAATAATTCTCATACCCTTTGAATGGTTGCTTATCCGCGATCACCGTCCTAACCTTATTATCAGTGTCGACATATTTCAAACACTGATAGAGAGTGGAGGGGATTATAATATATGAAGTCTCGGCATCAATCACATAACATGTGACTTCCGTCTTCAAATCACCCATTTGACATTTTATCTGGATCTTACCCAAGGGTCTTGACCCGCTAGTATTGAATCCATAGATAACAGTGCCTGTGGATGCCAACTTACTAACTGGAATGTCGAGGCTATGCATCAAGCGTAGCGGCATAATACTCACAGCGGAACCCGGATCGACTTGGATTCGGTTAACCTTGCTGGAGCCAATGTACCCAATGAAATATAGGGGTCGATCATGGTTCGAATTCTTCGTCTGCATATCCTCTTTGGTGAAGGTAATGCAGGGAAGGTTTTTAGCCGCTATGTTACAGTGTTGAATTAACGGTTCTGGCTCTTCAAGTACCTGCTTGATCCGAGTAAGGACCACTTCTGAATTGGCCAAGGCTTCTTGCAAGGCTTCCTTGGTTTCTTTAGACAACCGTAGCAACTCATACAATGTTATCCGTGCTGGAATGTTAGCTAGTTGAGCCATAATATCGAAGATGTGCGGAGTGTTTGAGCTTTCCAGTTTGTCTCTTCCAATCGGACGATTGAAACGAGACTGCTTCGGATTCTGAACCTCCTGGGGCCTCTTTTCTTTCTGTTTATTAACCGGCTGTCGTCGAGCTTCTTCAACCGGTTTAGGAGTCGTAATCACACCTAGCTCCGTGATAGTTTTGGCTGGTCCCAGTTTGGTCACCCCTTGCTCAGCTAACTGATCACTAGGTGACGGATAGTTGAAGTGATACTCATTTCCGCTTCTAGTGGCAAAGACTTCTTGTTCTTCTTCGGAGAGCGGGAAGGTAGGAGCTTCATTACCACCCTCTTCGAAGATCGTGGAGGTAGCATTGCAGGACTTGCCTTTACCCTTTCTGGTCGAGGAAGTCGTCCACTGATCGTCTTCAATAAGATCAGGATGGACCCAGAGGATTTCGCCGTTTGGGGCTGTATGTGGCACAAGTCCTTTTTGGCGCTGTCCATATGGGTCGTCATTCACTATCTTCATTCCAACTTTGGTGATGCATTCCAGTTTAAACCATGCTGTGGGCACTGATCCAAAGCTGATTGATACTGCATTTGCTCCGACATTCTTGGACGGCTTCGGGGTTATGACGCCTACATCAATTAACGCCTGGATTTTATCCTTAAGATGGTAGCATGACTTTGTAGGGTGATGGACCGCTCTATGGTATGCGCAATACTTCGGATCCGTCACTTTGCTAGCCCCTTCTTGATCCACGATCGACGGCAGCTGGATTTTGTTATTCTCCAACAGGTACTTAAAGATGCCGGGAACTTCGTCATCTTTGAAGGAGTACACTTTAGGAAATCTTGGCTCCGAAGATTTCTGCTTCCGAGGCCGTTGTTACCATTACGACCGAGATTGCTGCGGTGCTTGTTGCTGCGGCTGTTGCTGAGGTTGCAATTGGAAAGTTTGATTAGCATCAACTACATTAGCATGTGCCTTACCTTTCCCTCGTGGGACGAAATTCTGTTGCGGAGCATTCGTCGCCTGTTGGCCTCTTTCCGCCTTCTTCCTTCTGAGGAATCGCTCAGCTTGCTCTCCCCGGACCTTCAAATCCTTCCATGTTTTGGACGGTGCTGTTCCCATTGCTTCCAATACGTCTAATGCGAGGTTGTTGTGGCAAGTCTGGAGAATGAACTCCTCAGTGATCGGGTCCCGACAATTCATTGCCTTGTTCCGGAACCTTTTGACGAATGTATCAACCAATTCCCCGTCTTTTTGTTTCTCGTCAAGCAACGACCCGATGGATATATCGGTGTCGTCATCGAAGAAGTTAGTGAGGAATTTAGTCTCCATATCGTCCCAGCTATTCACGCTTCCTGGCTTGAGGCGGCGATACCAATCGAAGGCAGCTCCATGAAGAGTGCCAACGAAACACCGTACCATCAGAGGCTCATTACCAGAGATAACCCCTAGGTGTGATTTGAAGTAAATCAAATGCTGAGTGGGTGAACCCATCCCATTAAATGGCGTGAAGTTAATTAGATTAAACTTCGTCGGATACGGGATTGATTCTCATTCTCTTGGTTATGGACAAGGAATGCCCGTCTTCTTCATCTCTTGAGCGGAAATCAACGTATTAATTTTGCTCTCGAGGTTTTTAATCTTCAAACTTTCACCTGTGTTTTCGCTAACATTCTCGTTACCACCCCCTACATTGACGGGAGCATTATTGGCATTATGAGCTTCATTCGCATTTGTGTCCTTATCTTCTTGATTAACCTGGTTACGACGACTTGGTTCGCCTTGCTGGTTTGTCAGTGCTTGGATTTGTTGGTCATGCATCTCTCTCATATTCTGCATGGCCATCTGCATTTCAAACCTGAAGCTCTCCTGTTGTTTAGCCATGTTTTTTTCAAGCATCTTGGCCACTTGCTCCGGACTTATCATAAGTGCCTCGCGGGGTTGTCCCTCGCTGGATACTGTATTATCTGATGCGACCGCAGAGCCCCGATTCTTCATCTTCTGAAGGTAACCTTGTCCGAATCCTACCATAAGTTGCTCGTATGATGGCTCCAGACTGCAGACGTATTATACGCCGGGATGCTTCCAGAATCGACTTGGGATTATCCTGTGTCGATGTCCCTTTGCTGGTCATATTTGTGGTGACCCTCGGAAATTCTCCATCTTCAACCACCGCTCTCCTTCGTCGGAAACACCTAGGCCTTGGTTTTGGCGTTTCGGTACTGAGCCTTTCGAAAACCGAAATTCTTTCGGGGACTGTATTGGTGCAGTTGCACTCCGACAGTACTGCCCGAATGAGTTTGGAACAGGGGCATTGAGTTTCTAGTTCTCGAGGACTCCTTTCCCTAGTTTTACTCGTACCCCCAACACGATAGTACAAGTCGTCTGCTTGAAGGTCGGAGTAATCTATCGTGTGTTGGCACGACTTCTCAGGTATAACGCTATCGTCATCAGACGATAATGTTTCCTTCTGAGGGCGAACTGCCTTCTTTAGGCTTTCAAAAGCCATGCGCCTCGAAACATACCTTTGTGGGCGTGAGTTCTCAGCGGGCTCCTGGACTTCAATGCGCAAATTGGTGCGCCTAGCTGCCCTGATCTCTTTGTCATGTTGAGGGTGGCGGCGACTCCCAGCATGTTGAGTCGTTCGGGGCTTCTTTATCGGGCCCAAACGTTCTTGAACTGGAGCTTTGCATCGTCCATCGGGCAGTGGACCGAGACGCTCCAAAACTAACTTCTTTCTTCGGGATGATTCTGCGTGATCTCCCAGAGTAGCCATGGGAATTATTGTTGAACTTTTGCTGAAGGCTACAAAGGTTGCTCTTTAGCCTGAATCGCCGCTTCAGACTTCGGCCTCCATACTTGGCGGGTTGGTGGCGGCTTTTTGGCCACTTCCTTCTGCAGTCTTCTGCGGGCTTCTTGGACTTAAGCCCGTGCTTGCGCTGACAGTGCGAGGCGCTTGCGAATGCGCTCATCAAGTGTTGAACGATTCCGTTTGACACGGATCCATTCATTCGTTGGCGGCTTGGAGGAGCTGCCATTCATTGTTTATTGAGGCTGTTTGTCTCTCCTGCTCTTCAGATCCGCGTTATAGCGGATTCCATCAGTGGACTCTATTGCCTTTGCGAGTTGCCACGCTAGGCGTTGACGTCGCCTCTGGCGGGCTCTCTTTGAGAGAGTCACTATGCCCTCAGCGGCGGAGGAGTTGGCGAGAACATATTTGACCTGGTTGGAGGTCGGTGGAGCTTCACCCGATGCAACTTCGGCATCAATTGGGGTGAGATCTTCGTTGGCATTCTGCACTTCTTCGTACCAACGAACTTTTCTCCTGGAAGAGAACTTCTTGGACTTGCGGGGGGAGGTGGATCCGGACGAGGATGACAGATATTCCTCGAACTTTTGTTGGTCGAATTCATACTCGACCTCCTCCTCGACCGGGATTGAGATCCGCGACTACGACGCAACGATCTCGGCAGCTAGATTGGTGGCTCCCACTGTGGTCGCCAGATTGTTCGCGGTGAAAGTCGTTTTCATTGAAGTCATTGTTTCCTTATGCAACAGTTTATCGGTTACAAAAGATCCGGTCTTTTTATAAGATCCGGTTACAACAAAATCAAAGAAAAAAAGAAAATTACAACTCTCCTTTTCTCGAACAAATCGCAAGATCCTGTTTTGCGGTCTCTTGCTTGTGTGGGTTTTTCGCCTGCGTCGGGGTTAATCCGTGGACCACCACGTGATCTTGATCTGGTCGGATCTATACGGTATGACGGGTGTTATTTTACGAAGGAAATAACAGCCGGGGGTACTATTTCACCAAGGAAATAATAGCCTTTAGTAATCGAAATCGACCAAGCAAAATCGATACTCTTCTCGGGATCAAAAACCAAGTTTTGATCCAGAGGATGACCGTGTGGATCTCAGATCCAATCTCTCTCGAACTCCTACCTTGTTTGACGTGGATGATCGCCAAGAACTAGATCTGAAAAGTCCAAGTCTTCAAAGCTTCAAGATTCCGAAGTTGAGCTCTCAATCCAGTAGAGTTTCGCCTCAAAAAGTCTAACCTCCAAAACAATGAGCCCTCATGTCTATTTATAGGCATTTGAAACCGGATCTGGGCTCAGATCCGTAGCTCGGCTAGGTGGCTCGGCAACCTGGCTCGGACCCCTGGGTGGCTCGGCAACCTGGGTGGCTTCGGCCACCTGGGTGGCTCGGCCACTGGGTGGCTCGGCCACCCTGGGTGGCGTCGCCCACACTGGGTGGCTCGGCACCGCCACCAAAAGGTGGCTCGGTGAGCCACCAGGTGGCTCGACCACCGAGCCACCAGTGGTGGGTCAGTGGCGCACGAGCCACCAAAAGGTACTCAAGTGAGCCACGCAGGTGGCTCTGGCACGGGAGCCACAAAGCGGTGGCTCGGTGACCGCGAGCCGCAAAAGGTGGCTTCGGTGAGCCACCAAGGGTGGCTTAGACGTGGCTGCCGGAGCCACCAGAAAGGTGCTCCGGCACGAGCCACCTCGTTGTGGGCTCGGCCATGGCCGAGCAACCACTTTTGTGCTCGCACCCCGGCCACCTAGGTGGCTCGGTGAGCCACCTAGGTGGCTCGGCTTTGGCCAAGCCCTCCGGGAGTTCGCCGCTTCGCCCGTTTTTCGATTTTGCGGTTTATCCGATCTTTAGTGTTGATCTGGACTCTGATTTGGCAGTCCAGATCCTGATTTGACAGTAAATCCGCTTCGGTGTTGTGGTCTAACGGTCCTGCTTGGATATATCGCCCGATGGTTCGTTGGTTTGTCGAATCACCGTGCCGAGCTGTGTTAAGGGACCTATAAGCAGTTTTATACGCCTACATAAACAAACTTAAACCAAACTTTAAACCCTTGTTAAACATTCTTAAAATATTCTCTTGGTTGATTTTGGTCTGAGGTATGAGGGGTATTTATAGAGATCCCAAAACGCAAGAAAAACAAAGTAAAAAGACCAAAACCCCAAAACTGGAATAGGCTAGAAAAATCTAGTCATTATAGCATCAGTCGACTGACGGCTTTCATCAGTCGACTGACGGCTTTCATCAGTCAACTGATGGCTTTCATCAGTCGACTGACGGCTTTCATCAGTCGACTGATGTGCTGACCGTTAGAGGCGTTTTTCAGCTCATCAGTCAATTGACGGACCTTATTAGTCGACTGATGACCTTATCAGTCAACTGGTCAGTCGACCAAAACAAAACAGAAACTTTTTGTTATTCTAGGTGATTTCTTCAGTCAACACATCAGTCAACTGATGTCATCAGTCGACTGACCAGTCAACTGATGTCATCAGTCGACTGACCAGTCGACTGATAACAGATTATCAGCCTGTTTTAAAATAGAAATCTGATTTTCAAACTGCTTTTAAAAATAGCAAACAAATTCAGAAAATTATGAAACTTTGAAAAATGATTGTAAACATGATAATATACATGTTATAAAAAGTGGTTTTCAAAAACATCTCCCATTTGTAAAATATCAACATTTTACAAATATGTCCAAAACATAAAAACATGAGATACTTGAATTTTGATGTTTTGACATAAACCAAGTTTTAAAACTTTGTAAAATAATTTTATAGACTTGATAAAAAGAATAAACTATAGTTGTTAAGTCTATAAACCATATAAACCAAAAACACAATATTTTTCCAAATACAATAGAATATGAAACATATAAAAGTGTATATGAAGATATAAATTGTTTCATATCTATATAGCTAAACTAAAACATATATATATATATATATATATATATATATATAATATATATTAATATATATATATAGTATATATATATAGAGAGAGAGAGAGAGAGAGAGAGAAATATGGACAACCTTTGGTACCCAAGTTCTTTCATTTGAACTTGGTAGTGAGGTGGCCAAATCTAACGCCCCTAATCATGCCTGCGGAGATGGAGCCTCTTTTTTAAATAGGTGAATAGTAATTTTAAGGCACTCTCTCTGAGGCAAATGATGTAGGGTCTTGATTTGGCCCACCTCACTACCAAATCTCCCAATGGAGAAACTGGTACAAGGTTCTCCATATTTCTCATATATATATATATATTATATATATATATATAGTATATATATATTAATATATGTATATATATAAACTATATATATATATATATACAAAACCAAAACGTGTATGTATGTATATGATTGAGCTTAAGGTATCAACACACATAATATAAAAACCTAAACTAAATTACCCAAGCTTGATCTTGATCTTTAATAAGCTCTTCTTGGTAAACTTACGGATGAAGCTTGAACTTGGATCTTCAACTTGAATTGTATTGCTTCATTCTACTATTTCCACCAACCTCCATTGGATATGATCGTTAAAGCACAATTCCATCCAACCTCCAGCATATTATTTACCTAGAATAAATACAAAAACACAAACACTAGATAAATAATATTAGTTGTAAATTGTTTGTAAATCATCAACAAAACAAAAGGACCCAACAATAAGTTGTCACCTCGCTTCGCTAGATGCATTTTTTTAGTATATAGCCCATGTCACAAAGGGTATAGATGTTATAATCCTAATAGTAAAAGAATCTGAATCTCCCATCACATCATTTTCTTTGAGAACTTGTATTACTACTCATCAAATAATGAGTTGGACTTGTCCTTTCTCAACTCATCCACATCTGGATCCACATCCAATTTCTTGATACTATCGTACACACCTATTTTATCCTCATCTCTCGAGTCACCTTCACCACCTCATGAAGTTAATTCAACTGATACTTTGGACATGACTACTCCTACTTCCGATTTGCCGACTATTGTATTGCCATCACTCCCACCACGACGCAATCCTCCTCAACCGTCATCCACAATACTCTTGTTTAACCAAGTCTTATTCACCTCAAATTGTATCCTTTCTTGCTGTTATACATTCTTTACAGGAACAAAAATCTTATTCTAAGGCAGTTAAATAACCAGAATGGCAACACGTTATACAAGAATAACTACAAGCTCTTCAGCATGCCTACACTTGGGATCTTGTTCCCTTACCTCATGATACCAGACCAATCAGTTGCAAGTGGATATTCAAAATCAAAACAAAATCAGACGGTTCTATTGAGCGTCACATAGCACGTCTTATTGCTCGTGGATTTTCACAAGAGTATGGTATTGATTATTAGGAGACCTTTGCCCTAGTGACCAAAATCACATCTATTTGGACACTTATTGCTTTTGTGGCTACTCGACATTGGGATTTACATCAAATGGATGTGAAGAGTGCATTTCTTAATGGTGAACTTACTGAGACCGTTTACATGCAACCACCACCCGCGGTTGATGTGCCTCCCTCTCATGTGTGTCATCTTTGACGTGTTCTCTACGGCCTCAAACAAGCCCCTCGAGCTTGGTTTGAGCGCTTTCGACAATCTATTCTTTCTATTGGATTTACAAAGAGCTTGGTGGATTATGCGATATTTTATCATACTTCATCTCTGTGGGGCATAAAATTTGATTCCTGAAAAGAGAAGATTTGTATTGATAAGAATAGCTTATTACAAATCAAGAAATCAAGTTATAATAGAAGCGAAGAGAATGATCTTCTTGTTTAACGTGGGTTCTTCGGTAGCGATAGAACGCCTCCCTTGAATATTTGCATCGAGTTTGCTTTCCTTGGATGATCCGTTCAAAACTATGGTTGAGCTTCAGTACGCAGTAGAAGCTCTCGTGTGATTGAGTTCTATTACCCGAGCTTGATGAGTGTCAAGGTCGAATGCTTAGGGAAGACTAATATGCAAGAGTTTGCAAAGAGCCAAGAGTCTCAAATCTATGAGTTCAGATTGAGTCTACTTCAACAATCCAAGCTTTTGCTTAAGAATATCCAGTCAAGCTCTCAAGATGCTGAGTCTAAAAAATGCCAAGCCGATCAAGCCTACAAAACTAGCAGGCCCCTCATGTTGCCAAAGGTGTCTTATAAATAGGCAAAGAATAGTATGGTCAATCACTTGACTTGTTGAATGTGACCGTTCACAGGTGAGGAGCATCATACCTTCCCCTTATAGCTGTGGGATGTGACCACTTAGGGGCGATGAGAGCCATGCTCTATCACTTAGAACGTGGGCCGTAGGCTTGCCACTCCCACAAGCAATCAGCTGCTTGCACCGCTCAGGTGAGGCTAGCGGGCTTGCAGGCGAGCTCGGGTGCTGTCTGAATGCACAGGCGAGCTTAGCAAACAGGCGAGGTTGGCTGGCGGACCCCTCAAGCATTAGGCGAGCTTGGTTCGTGCGGACAAACTCCCTACAGGCGAGCTTTACTCGTGCGGGTGAGCGAAACATTCAGGCGAGCTTAACTCATGCGGGCGAGTCGATAAATCAGGCAAGCTTGACTCGTGCGGGTGAGTCAAGCCACGTTGGCAAACTTTGGCTCGTGCAGGCGAGCAAAGCGTGTTGGCGAGTCAAGCTTGCAGGCAAGCTCTGCTTGGCCTCTTGAATACATGCGAGTTTGACTTGTGCTAGCAAGTCAAACAAACAAGCAAGCTTTTCTTGGCCTCTTGAATGTAGGCGAGCTTGACTTGTGCTGACACGCAGGCGAACTCAAACAGACGAGATTTGAGTTCTCTTGCGTAAAGATAAATTTTATTGCCTACAATCTCAGCGTCAAGCCATTTTTCAATTGTATGTTGATGATATGATTATCACTGAGGATGATGTTGCCGTTATCCAAAATCTTAAGCGACATCTTTGAAGTCAATTTGAGATGAAGGATCTTGGGCATTTACGCTATTTTCTTAGGATTATGGTTGTATATTCTTCCAGTGAATATCTTTTATCTCAAAAGAAGTATATATCAGATATGCTTCAGCACGCTACTCTTGCCAATGCGTCGTTTGCTACATCTCCTCCTGTCACTACCCCCATGGAGCTTCATTTAAAGCTTCGTCAGTCTGATGGTGATCCTTTACCAAACCCCACTCGGTATCGTGAACTTGTAGGTGCCTTGATATATTTTTCTGCTACTCGTCCGGATATATCTTATGTTGTACATACTCTTAGTCAGTTTATGGCCATGCCGACGACCGTCCACTACGATACAATGCTCCGACTACTTCTCTATCTTCAGGGTACTATCACTCGATCTTTATTGTTTCCCTCTGAGTCTTCCTTAATGCTACGGGCATACACTGATGCTGGTTGGGTTGATGATCTTGATACTAGACGATCGACTACTGGCTATTGTATTTTTCTTGGTTCATCCCTTCTTTCTTGGCGTAGTAAACGTCAGCACAGAGTTTCACGATCTAGCACTAAAGCAGAATATTGTGTCATCGCTGATACTACTCTTGAAATTCATTGGCTCCGTCATCTTCTTCATGATCTTGGTGTTTCTATTCCTTCTCTGGTTCCTCTTTATTGTGACAATACAAGTGCTATTCAAAATGCAAGCAACCCGGTATTTTATTAGCGCACTAAACACATTGAAGTGGACTGTCATATTGTCTGACTGGATTACAGCACTCACTGTATCTCTCTTCCTTACATACCTTCCAAAAATCAGCTCAGAGACATGTTTACTAAGGCACAAACTTCTGCTCAACTGCAATATTTCTTGTCCAAACTTTCCGTGTTTGATCCACCTTAAGTTTGACGGAGGGTGTTAAGATAGTATATATGTGTATAGGCCCAGTATTGACTCGCACCGCTTGAGCCCATGTATAGTCTATATATTGTATTGTATTACAACATCAATATCATGAAACTTATATTCTCCTAGTTAATATTCCTTAATCTCTTATTCTGACTTTCTGGAAAATTGCAGTAAAGGTGTTGATTTTGTAACTGTCATCTTGAGCTCACACAAGTTTGTTTACAACATTATATATTGTCGATTGACCACGCACTTATAATTGTATTAATCTCCACTGTATGAAACTCGACTTGAGATTGTTCTTGTTATCTGTTGTTTCTTACATACATTCTTTTCAGGTTCCAATGGCTGGAGTCCACGGTTTGCACAAGGCGTGAGATTCTGCGACGGTGTGCCCAACGTTGGTCCTCCCAATATATTACTGCAACTGTGATGAATCTCCATGGCTTTGAAGCACCAGGTGATTATGAGACTACCCCCATTGAATGGTTCACAACAGATAAATTGCTTGTTGTAGTATACGCTATTGATTGTGTCATAAGCCCATGCCAGATTTTTATGATTATATTCGTCTACCATCGCAGATATGCTTCAGACTTGAGGTCTGAATGATATTTCTGGGATATGACAATTTTCTGCAGATTTTAGAGGAGGAAATTGCATTTCCAGAAGATATATTGTATGATTGTTGCGGACTGAATATACTCTTAAAGTCTTATCATCAAACTAATTCTGTACTGTGTAAAAGGAGTTGTACTATCGTATCTGTTACTTCTGCTTCTTTTTTTACTTGTTCCTGCTGAAAATAATGGACCTCTTTGCTTAGACAGTCGATTAGCTTTTGGGAAGAAAATTTCTTTTATGCTGGTGGTTATATTACCTGCACACCATTTCATTGATTATGTATTTAAAGATCCAACTATAGAATTTTAGGAAAATTTAGGGTATTTACATGTAGGGTTTTAAACTTGGGGTATTTTGGAGCAATGTCGGGAAAACAATAGAGTATTTAAGTGTAATTTACCCTTCAAATAAAGAAAAAAAAAAGATCATCTTCTGCTTTTGCAAATCAACCACAAACAAAATGCTTGATATTTAAATACATAAACATTGACGTGGTGATTGCACTAGTTAAACGCTCAAGAGCTCAATGGAAAACCTCTCTCAATTCACGCACAAACAGCAGTTAACTGCAAAATCTCACACTTCACCTCTCTAACCTTTGGGTAAATCGGAGTAAAGGTGTTAATTTTTCACATGTATATAATATCTATTTAGAACAATTTTTCACTTTAGCCCTATTTAAATTTTTTATTATTAAATTCGACCCTTTTTTCTTTTATTTACCAAAACCGACCCGATTTCTTGATTAGCGGCTTAATCACATTCCTAATTAGTCGGGGTTGCCAACCCCGACTATTTAGAATATTAATTTTTAGGGTTTAAGGCTTCTAATTAGGGTTTAAGACCCTCCTAAATAGTCGGGGTTGGCAACCCCGACTAATTAGGAATGTGATTAAGCCGCTAATCAAGAAATCGGGTCGGTTTTGGTAAATAAAAGAAAAAAGGGTCGATTTTAATAATAAAAAAATTTAAAAGGGCTAAAGTGAAAAATTGTTCTATCTATTTACTTGCAGTTATATTGCATTAATCTCCAGATTCTCCTCTATTCAGCTCAAGCCTTTAAATAAAATATTCTCTTAAAACACATTATCTGACTACAACATTAGCCAATTTCTAATTAAAGTTCTAAACAAACTTAACAACCCAACCGAACATACAAAGAGAGTTATCAACACTTCATCGATCTACCAAAGGGTTCAATCTGTATTCAATTTTGACATCACAAATAGTACAAGTTTTTCACAAAGTTGTATCATCTCCTTGATACGCAACATTTCAAAATTTTCCTATTTACCATCTAAAAATGCTCAAATCATAAACTGGTGGTTTAGTTAGAGAAGAACCATACCAATAAAGAGCTAAAATGTAAACTATATGCACAATTAGTTACTATTTGGCATCGCTATTGTATCCTCGGAGCTTTCCATAGTGGCCAATGGAACCTTCAATGGACCAGGACCACTGGATACTTTAACTCTAGCCGATCTCAGAAGTCGGTCTCCAAGAACAAAACCACGTTGGATTTCATGTGTTACAATGCCTTCCCTAAATTTCTGAGACTCTTCTCGAGCAATTGCCTCATGGATCTGCATTTGAAAAATGAGAGATGATGGCTATAAGTTATTATTTGAAAATTCAAGTAAGTTGATATATGTGATGGGTGAAGTAAATGGCTAGGTTTTACATACTCCAGAAGTTGAGACAAATTGGTGACCAGAGCATTGCCTCCGGAGTTGGTCACCTGAGGGATATATTTACCTCCATTAGGTTGTATAAATTAGTTTTCTTCTTCATTTATCATTCTTGTAGCAATGAAATTTACATGTATTACACAATGTTTTAAAAGAAGGAAGTGCAAGGAAAAACATGGCACCTTTTTATGAAGCATGGCGTAACAAGGTGTGAGATGTAAGTGTTTCATAAATTAATTACATTTTAACTTTAAAATTTATAATTAGAAGCATATAATATGCAGTGACATAATAATTAACAAACACAAACATTCAGGTCTTCGACAGTAAACAAGAATGAAATTTGTTGAATATCAACACACATTAAGCCACATATGTATGACGTGTTTTATTTGTACCCACATGGCCATATTGGAAACACATGACCTAAAGTTGCAGTTTGTTATTACAATGTTAAGCTCAATTTTCGCATTGATTCAAGAATCTAGATAAAATATAAGGCATAGCTGAGAATAGAGAGAAGAGATTGAATAACACGGATGATTATAAACCCATTTGCATGCTCAAACAAACAATAAATATTCAACTAAAAGTCTAAAACTTAGAACTGTAGGAAAACAAGTTGATAGCAGTAACGGAAAAGAAATTTTCGGTCGGAACACTCAGAAGAATCACAAACCTAAGATAGGATTAGATAAGATTATTGGTTTGGCGTTTTAATTTCAATAAAAAGAAAGAGAAACTCATGAGGTTTCATGTGGAGAGGAGCACACACTGTAGTTATGCTTTAAGTGTTGAGGTGTATGTCTCTACGGATAGAGACGTATTGTTTCTTTTGTGCTTCAAAGAGATTATCCTTCAAAATGTTTTGAAGACGCATCTTCAAAAGGATTTTTAAACACTGGTAAGTGGTAACACATATTTTTCTTGGAAAAGTGAGAATTTTGTAAGAGAATTATAGGTGCCCCGCGTATCGCATCACATTTTATAGAGTCCAAAAAAGCGCATGTCACTTGTGTTAGTGTGTGGATTTGTAAACATATTCTGAAAGAACAGCCATATCAGTAGCGTGCTTTGAATTTGGAAAAGGTCCAAGATCTGAACTGGATACTGGATACAAGTAACTAATGGATGAAAACCAATGCATATGCAGCGATCTATCAAGCCAATTTCAACTAGCCGATTGCTATTCTATCTTATGGAAAAGGCTGGATGGCTTGTTGGCAGTTCACCTGACTCACTCTCAGGATCTCACTTGGAAGTCAAGTATACAAACGAATGACAGCATCACTAAGTTCTGTTAGAAGGTTAACTGAAACAACCAGGAAATCTTGACAAGTCAAGGACATTATTTACCAATAATATTCCCATCCTTTCTTGGTATATCCTTTCACTTCCCTATCTCTCAAATAAAAAAAAAGCTATGACAGTGTCAAACCAGATTCAAGATAATCAATTGTTCAGATGGAAATTTGAAGTAAGTAAGCTGTGAAGAAAACCAAAACATTCTTTGTCAGACCATGACTATTAACTTAAGTAAGCAGCAGTGACAATAACAAAGTCTTAATCCTAAACTATTGGGGTGGCACAGATGAATCTTTTCTTCCCTTCAGTCTGATTAATGGTTATCTCCTTCGTTTACTTGATCACCATCATTCTTTCAAAGAGAATACCACCAAAGACTTTTTATTTGCCTCCATCCATGTTCATTTACACCTTTCTCTATAAAATTAATTAAACATAGCAACTTCTCAAAATTCTTTTAAGTTTCCTGAAGTCATTTATGATCCATGAGGTACTCCAAAACTAGGTTGTACATTCAAAGAGTTGAGGCTCTCATCTATGGAGTATGGAGTAAACACATAATTTACTATAGACACCATAATCTAATCGGCAACAATAGGTGGAAAGATATTTTTTTGATCCATAAATGTTGGATTAAACTCCTAGCTAAGATGCATGGAATCAGGTTTCAACACTATTAGATCATTTTCTGATCCATTTAATTTGAAACTATGGAACGTATATGGTGAGACATCTTTATCAACAATACTTCTGCAGGAGACAGCATATCTCACTGAACACTTTTCCCTCTATGGACAGCGCGACATAAAAAGAAAATTGTTGGAAAGATATTTTTTGTAAGTTTTTGTTACCCAGGGTTATGTAAATGATGAAAAAAAATAGATTAGGGTTAGCACATCAACTATTGATTATTTAAGGCGTTTTTGTATTTAAGAGTTACAGGCTACAGTTATGAAACTTGGTTATGAGACATGAATTTAATGCAGCTAGAATATAAGCAAAGGACCCTTAAAATGCAAAGCTAGGTTTTATCAAAATGTTTATTGTCCAATTTTGTTGCTTGAATTAAAATGGCAGAGAAAAGCATCCACATAACCTACTTCAAAGAAACGTGGAAACATATGAAAAGGAAACAAATATTCAGGTATTTTTACTTACTGAAGGATCAAATGGTTTCCCGACCGTCCCTACTACAGCCACCCTCAAGCATCTCATTATCTCCACAAACTGTTTGTATATACCTTGATAACTCGTGTCAATCTTTTTCTCCTTTTCTGTTTCTGGATTCAAATTCTGCTTGGCTCTCTCAAAACTGTCGACTAAAGGCAAAAGACTCTCAATAACTTCCCCTCGGGCATTAGATGTTAAACTTAGATGGTCTTTCTCAGTTCTCTTTCTATAATTTTCAAAATCAGCTTTCAGACGAAGAAAATTGCTCTTCCCAGAAGCTATTTCTGTAGTTAATTCTACAAATTTGAGGGACAATCTATTCTTCTCGTTCTTCACGAGTCTTATTGCTGCCTCTATTTCTGAAACACCCTTTTCATCTCCATCCAGTATAGCTTTCTTGTAAGCTTGAACGAGCACCTTCATACTAGGCAAATCTTCTTGCTCCTCCTTGTTTTCAGGTTGGTCTACTGGAACCTGGTTCTCTTCTTCATTAACTGTCTGAAGAAAACTAGTATTGTTAGTTGGTCAGCATTTTGCTAGGAAAACAAAGGGTACTCAAAGTTTACGGAAGGGTACAGGTATAAATTTGTTACTACATAATTTTGTTTCTGTTTCCTTTTTCTATAGGAAGTCACTGTGGACTGCTTACGTAAGACAGCAGAAGCATGCATACAAACATATGTATGTGTGTGTGTAAAATTAAGTAAATATATAAAAGGCACACATAACGTGATCCTATTTGTTTTTCAACGAGAAGATACACGCGGGATATGAACTAACTTTGAGGGTCACTGAAAAAGAATTATACGTGTTTACATGTAGAGAAAAAGAGAATTAAAAGATGTGGATGTCAGAATTGTTTTTTCG
>NC_033802.1:46790865-46843886 GCF_001876935.1 Asparagus officinalis | reverse complement strand
AAGTGGGGTTATAATCATCACTTCAGAAATGCATGCATTCACTAGTTTATGCTCATGCAACATAAAGTGGCTGTTCGTCAATAAATTCTTCGCCTTTAAGATTCAAAGGAATGTTTATTTTTGTCATGTAGAAACGGGACTAAAATCCAATACGAAAATCAAAAACTAAAATTAAACAATGAACACGTATAATCATCTTCCTTTCTAATTTATGACTATGATGTGCACGAAATACAAATTTCTAACTACCAAACATTGGTGTGTCCAGAATGGTTGTCCATAGACTGTGTCGGACACTCTTGCGTGTCGAGAATGGGTGTCCATAGACCGTGTCAGTCATTCCTCGTGTGTATGAGTAAAAGATGATGCATGTGATGCTTCTTTTTTACCAAAGCAAATTAGTAGATGGATCAAGTATCTATGTAGGTCCTCTTCCATATGTAAAACAAAAACGTACGTTTATATGCCTTGGAATAAGCATAACCTTAGAAAAGGACATATCTAGATTTTGAGATTTGTTGTATTCACATATTTGTATGGGAACATGACACTCGTGTCTACAGAATCATAGGTTTATGCAAATGCAAAGATCTAAAATAGTGAGTAGAATTTCTCATTAGATAAGTTTCTTTTTCTTGCCTTCTTCCCATTTGCTCAAAGGTTCTTAATTCTTCTGTTTTTTGCTCATTTTTATATTCCTATCAACAAAAACATGCATCCATGCGCACGGCGCGCACACACATGCACATATATGCACCACAAACATGCACAGATGACAGATTAAGGGTGGCAAATTCTGACCTGACCCACCGACCCGACTCACTTGACCCTCTACTGACGGGTTTGGGTCAGGTTATATGGGACAGGTCATATATGGGTCACCCCGACTAATAAACGGGTTAGGTACAAGTCGACCGAAATGACCCATTTAACCCATTTATCATAACTGTTTGTCTCTTCCATCATGCAAAAATATCATGTAAAAGCTACTAGCAATGACAATAAGCAGTGAGGACTAGCGAATGACGGCATCAGAGTACAGTGGTCGCCGAAGAGTAGTGACACTGAACAACAGCGAAAATGAAGGCTCACAAGCCGGTGCTCGAACAACAATCTCGATTGAAGGAACTCAAATTAATAAAGAACAAAAGAGTCATGGTTAGCAATCGCTTGAAGGAAGTTCTTTTCTTTCTTCTAAATGGGAACGTGTTATTTGGTATTTTAAGATTAAGGTTTGATTTGGACTACATGGATATTTTGGATCTGAGTGGTCGTCATGGCTGATGCTATTTTTTTGAATTATAATTTGTTTTATTTTGTTAATTGCCGATGACTGAAATGATGTAAATGGGTCGATGTTAGGGTCATGTTTTCCTAATATTGCAATTCAAGTTTATTGCCTAATTTTGCAATTCAAAATTTTCTTTGATGTATAAAGATCTTAAGTGCATGTGTATTTCCTAATTTTGCAAGTTAAAAATTTATTGCAAGATTTTAATCTATTTTCTAATTCAATGCTTCATGAAACTTTCATTTATAGAAACTATAATTTTGAATTCTTACTGCTTTTCGAAAAATTTCAATTTCAATTTTATTGCTAGATTTTAGTCTCTTGCCCTATTTACAAAATTTATTGTTTCATGCACTTTATTTAAAAAAACAAAATTAATAAAGGGTTGGAATAGTTTCATTACACCTGTAGACCTTTGGACTTCTTCATATTTTAGTAGATATACAAAGAGTATTGGTCAATTGGGAATTGTTATAGCCTAAAAATCACTAGGTTTAAATGAGCCCTTAAGAGTTGGCCACATGTCATATTAATGGGCCAAATCATATAATCTGAAAGTCTGATCTAAGTGTGAGCACCGGTGATATCTCTTAACAGTCCTAGCTCGAGACGAAAGGCTTCATCAAATCGGGATCTATTAGAGAAATTCGAGTCCAAGACGAAATATGTCTTTTGATTAGATTCCACTAGAGAATGTCTCAAAAGACGGAATGACCTATCAATCTCATAAGCACTGCTCGCATTTAATGCATGATCAGTCGGTGCCCATACATTGTCACCCGGTCACCATCGCATTCGCATTAAATGCATGGTCAGAGTCATTATGACTCCTCGAGCCAAAGTTATAATGACGCCTCGGATGTCACCTACGCTTTTGTCATTCTGTCGCTATCACATTAAATGTGAGGTTGGCGTCCCTTTACACTCAACCAACAGGCTGGCGATGCGTGTAAAGTGGAGTCAGAACACTTACTCCACTAGTCGGGTCGCATTGCCTTTGTGCCCCTATAAATTCTATATAAATAGTAATTAACCCCACTACACTAAGGTACGTTGAAAAAAAACCCTAAACTAGATTCTACATTCTAATAGTTTGTTATATCTATCACTGTCTTAAACGTCGAAGGGCATTCCAGGAAAAATCCCCTTTGGCCCTGTAATGAGTGTTACCTACGTAGGGATCTACTTCCTTCAGATTAATTAGTCATCAGAGAAAATTAAGTGACCCTAAACTCCTCCAAATATCCTCTCACTTATATAATTAATTTTCTGACATAAACAGAAATTATTTTTATGTTTCATTATTATGGTGAGAAATCTCATGTCTTCTTGCCTAAATTAATAAACGGGTTATAAACGGGTTACATAGGTCGGGTATATAGGCAACCCGTTTAATAAACGGGCCAGGCCCAATTATTAAACGGGTTGAATCAACTCAAACTTATACGAATGGGTCATAGTTGACCCCACCCGACCCGTTTGCCACCTTTAAGTTATAAATGCACACGTAATGCACACATGCACAAACACACGCAAGCACTACTTACTCATACATGCACAAAAACAAACAAACGAACATATAGGTTAATATATGCTCTTATGAAATTCTCTCTTTTTCCACTTCTTTCTAACATTTTGATCTCATAGCATAATCATATCAAATGGTAGAAAATGAGAAGATAATCTCGCTCATCTAAGGTGAAAGCCAATGCACATATAATACACAAGCATACGCATGCATGCATACATGCACATATTAATATATATATGATGTATGCAAGTCAGAAGATCAAGTTGCAAGTATCTTCACCAAGGTGCTGAAAGTGGATATATTTAAGAAACTAAAGAGAAAACTCAGCATGGTCAAAGGAGCTTGAGGGTTAGTGTAGATTGTCAAACTCTTTTGAGAAGTCAAGAAAATATAAGAATTTTTTAGTCCTAGTAAATTCTAAAATAGTCGTAAAGTATCATGGTGATTACTTAGTCTAAAAGACTCCACAGGATGCTTCTAGAAAAATTTCTAGAAGACTAATTTATCATGAAGATGTATATGTAGAAATGTGTAGAATTTAAAAGTGTCTAGAATTAGAGTATTGTAGAAAAAACTTGTAGCCTATGAATAATCTCCTGGTCTATGAATAATAAAGTTGTAAAAGAAAAACAAATTGTAAAAATAACTATGCAATATAAAGAGTCTTTCCTCCATATTAAGGCAGGTTTTCTCCTTCTAAAATATTTCTCTTTAGAAACTTGTACATAACCAATACCCATGTTTACAAAATTTTGGAGAGGCTACTCTATTTATAAGCACCATAGTGCTTCTACAACTTTTTTCTTCTAGATAGTTCTATTTCATGCACTACTGGGAAATTTGTAGATAATTCTATTTCATGCACTACTGGTAAATTTTTAGAACACCTTCTAGAAAGACATAATACTCTTCTGCATTTAAAGACATTTGTCATGACAACTTTGAAATTCTCTAGAACATTCTACAAGTAAAAACTTGTAATAGTTTCTAGAATATTCAAAAGAGTTTGGATAATAACACTTCCCCGAAACTCTTTCGACCAAATCAAGTTTATTCTTCATCTTCTCGAACACTTCAAGTTTTAACACCTTGGTGAAGGTATATGCAACCTGGTCTTCTGACTTGTATGCAATCCTTATTATCTTCTTCTTTTAGACAAGCTCTTGAAGATAATTATATCTCATCTCAATGTGCAGATTCTCTCCATGTGCTACTAGATTCTTCGCAAGTTCTGTAGCTAACTTATTGTTCACATACAAGATTGTCAGTCCATCTTTCTAATGACGAAGCTCCTCCATCAAGTTTGTGATCCACATTGCTTGACATGCACAAGATGATGTTGTAATATACTCTGTTTTACATGTTGATATTGCAACCACTGACTGCTTCTTTGAGGACCATGACAATATTGTTGATCCAATGTTTAACACATAATCGAAAATGCTCTTCTGTTCATCAAGGTCTTCTCCATAGTCACTATCCGTATAACCGATTAACCTTGCGCCTTCTGACTATGTATAGAAAAGTCCTTCATTGATAGTTCCTTTGATGTACCATAATATCCTCTTGATTGCCTTGTAGTGCTCTTACTTCGGGTCTTTCATGTATCTGCTGACTAGTCTAACATGGTGATGGTCAAATATCGTATACTTCCAACTAAGCTCTTCAATAGAGTGGGTTGACTGGTCTTCCTAGTGAGCCACACTGTAGCTTGTGACCGGCTCTGTTTTAGTAACTAGATACCACTTTGTTAGAAATTTGGAGAGGCCGCTCTATGATGGACTAAGTATTGTGTAGGACGGGAAGGATTTTAGAGTGAAAACTAGACTTGGTACGGAGGAAAGATTCTTTGCATTGAATAGTTGTTTCTACAACTTGTTTTCTCTTAGACTTCTACAACTTCATTATTCTATGAGGCCTCCCTCATGGCGTATTTATACGTCATGAGGTTCTTCTATAGTACTCTTTAATTCTAGACACTTCTAAATTCCACACACTTCTACATATACATTTTCATTATAAATTAGAGTCTTCTAGAAACTTTTCTAGAAGCATCCTATGGACTCTTCTAGACTCCAAGTAATCACCAAGACATTTTAAGACTGTTCTAGAATTTACTAGGACTAAAAAATTCTAATATTTTCTAGACTTCTCAAAAGAGGTTGACAGCCAACAAGATGCATTCATATCTATGTTTGTGTTTGTGAAGCAAATACTGGGTGTGTTCTGCTACAATTATTGCAGCCAACTTACTATTCCCTACTTTCTCATTAACATATACATAATTCTAGGTAATACCAGAGAATGCAATAGGAAGAAATTAAGTCATTAGCAAGTATCTTGCAAGGACATAAAATCTACAACTATGCTAATCAGGCCATGTGCATGTCATGATGTTCAAAATTCATCAGGAAAGGCAAACCAAATGGTTTATCAACTTCTACATGCACATTATTTTGAGTGAAAAAAAGCAGCAGATTTTAATAGGAAAAGGAAGAAGAAAGAAAGAAAGAAGGAAGGAAATGAAAGGAAAACAACCATCACATCATATATCATATAGATGCAATGCAGACAACAAACGGAAGGAAAAGAGGGGGGGAGTTAGTGCTATTTTTTCTCTGCCCCTTGAAAAACCTGAAAACGCAAGAAACTGTAAGCCTAAACACATGACAGAGAGATAAGGTCACAAATAAAATGCATACAAAATTAGTAATGTTGTCAAGTGTAGGGGTATATGATTATACCGGCTACTGTTACTGTAAATGCATAACTGCATGGTATCTCATAAGACCTCTATGGATAGCTGGCAACCCCAGACCAAAAACAGAAGGATAGTTCTTTGTTGCATTTAAGACTATTATTCAGTATATTACGACAGTAAACTGGAATGTGAAAAAGAATAGTATTACAGTAAATGATGCCTCTACATTTGAAGAAACATGTGTTTATTTGTGAAGGATCATAACCTCTGATCTACTGGGTTTAAGGCTTCTCAAGGTAAGTAACAGAGTAACAGAATCCAGTTGTTCATTCCAAAGGACACAAAACAGAAAGACCAAGGCTACACAAAAACAAAAAAAAAAAAAAAAAAAAAAGCCAAAGAGAAACATCCAATTCTTTTTCAAGAATATCATAATTTGAAGTAGGAAATTGAGAAACCCCCACCATGTTTTACTAAACTTTTTCTATCTTCGCCGATATTAGACCAAGCTTAAACAACATACGAGCGTAAAGAAGAACTAACCGTCTCCATAGACAAATCAAGATTTAGTTATTGAAATTGGGGAATAAGGAACCCATGAGCTCACAAGTTCTACCATCTATCACGATACCAGCGACATGAAAGCATTTCCAATTTTTTAACTAACCCACCTAAAGTGGAATGCTTTTGACAAATTCAAGGAAACATGTGCCATCGTCTATTTACATTCCAATCTTTCCGAGACCAATTTTCATTTGGAAGTTCTAAATTTGAGAAATTCACGTCAACGTTAGAGTAACAACAGCGCAAAATTCTAAATTTGAGGAATTCATATCAACATTGAGGTAACAACAATGCAGAATCCATCCAACAAGCTGAACCAAATGTATCAACACTTCACAATTCATCATCCAATTACAAGCCAATTCAATCATAATTAAGAAAAAATCATGTAAAAGGAGGATAAAATTCGAACCTCGGGTTCAGTTTCGGCGGCTCTGAGAGAACCTCCAAAGCGCCTTCTAGAAACTTGAGAGGCGAGAGATCTGGGGCTAGGGGTTCTGGCAAAAGCTAGGGTTTTGGGGACATTCGTGGATTTAGACGGAAAGCGAGTCGAAGGAGAGAGAAGAGAGAAGGAGAGATAATGGTTGGGGAGAGCAGAAGCCATTGACGATTTTCTCTCACTTTCTCAATCTTATTAGGTAGATATGGTGTGTTTTTTTGGACTTCACATTTTCCTGGAAGTAATTTCATAGGAACTAGTTTCAGGCCCCTGCCGTGGATTTGTTTAATATACAAAAATTAATATATTAAAAAAATACAAACTTGAATAATAATAATATATAAATAGTCAGAAATGATACAATCTAAGCTGAATATATGTTTGACTTACTATTAAACTATAAAAAAGAATCAAAATATAATTTCCCTATTATCATAACAAAATAGATAAAATGTCTCATGTCTATATGATTAATGTTATAATATTTTGCTATACCAAGTAATTAGTATGCAACTTAAAGTTTAGTTCCAAACAAAATATTTAAAGCATCTAGAGATACCTGTCAAGTATATATATGTATGAATCAAGACAATAATTATCAATATATTGATAAACAAAATATCTATCATAATCATATCAAGTAGTTAGGTTTCTCAACGCAAAACCACCAAAAAAATATGTAGTGCATACAAAAATTTACTAAATAAGGTTTTAGACCAGAATACTAAATATAAGTTTTAGACATCATTAATCAGATATAGATTTATCAAAAAGGAGCTTGAACTCTCTGTAGAATATTCTAATTCTCTTTTTCAATTTTAATATGTTTTTGCTTTTTGTTTCTAAACATTCCCAAAGAAATCAAGTTTACTGAAACTGAGTGCTCGACATCAGATTCATACATCCTTTCATGAAGCATATGATGAAATATAACTTGTGAAGAAACTGACATACATACTTTCTGACGTACCTTGGGATAACAAATCTTGCATTTTCATTGCATTTCTCACACCAAAATTTACCATTTTCAGCATTTATCTTCCTTTGACATTTTTTGCAGGCATTATAAAACCAATTATAATTTGTTTGAATTTTCTGTATAGTTGCTAATGTCACACATGTGCAAACCTGAGTATTATCAAATAGTAAGAAAATAAAGTTATGAATAATTTGGAAGAAAATTATCAATTGTCTTCAGATTAGTTATCTAGTTTGCCACTAATCCCACATTTTAAATAAGCAGTGCAATATCAATAAAGTCAATTCTTCAAAATAATTACCTCTCGTGCCTCTCGAATTTCATCAAGTGTCTTCCGTTCAGTTAATAACAAAAAAATCATCCTCGATGAAATAAGCTTTTTCAGTTGGAATCTGACTAAATCGTTAAGACGAAGAATCTTCCACAAGTTTCAGACTTATTGGAATCTGACTAAATCGTTAAGACGAAGAATCTTCCACAAGTTTCAGACTTATGATAGTAAAATTAAATTAATTAGAAATAATATCAAATTACTTGTAAATAACTAACGAATGAGATAATTCATCATGTACCTTTTTTAGATCAACAACTTCAGGTATGTCGGGATTGATTAATAACTTGGACGCATATAAGGCATTTGTAATAGTAATTTTACCTAAGAAATAAAATTTTTAAATTCATGAGTCTGTCAATATATGAACATAATCTACAAAATAAAAATATTTTTTTTGATAAATTAGTATACATCTAATTTGATTTACCTCCATATGGTTTTGTCTTCGCAAGCTGAATCACTATTATAATAATTCCTGAATTAGCTTTCTGTACATATTGAGAAACTTGAACAGCGTAATCACCCCACAAACTGCATTGTAATTTAGTGTTGGTGCATGAAGAAAAAAATTTAGTACGGAATGCATATACACACACTCACATGCACACACATACTTTTACTATTAAAAAATATGTAACTATATTGTACATATTTGAACTCACTTGCTATCTTGGAGTTCAAGCTCTAGTATTTTTTCTTTTACTTCCATTGCTCTCAACTTCTTTACATTTCTAATAGTAATAAGCTCTCAAATGATATCTGAAAATGTCATATAACATAAAAAATGAATAAAAAGCCCCCAAGTGTCAAATATATTAAAAAATAGTATTGAACTGGAAAAAAGGCAATAAGAAAAACTATAAATTTATTTTAAAGTAAGCTACATTTGTATCTTACCTATTACAGTAGTTGAGGTGATACGATTAGTAATTATATCCCCAAAATCAACTAATCCAAATGAATAGGAAGATATTGTAGAAATCTCGCATTCCAAGGGGAAGAGATTATTTCTTGAACGAAAAGATTATTTCTTGAACGAAGAGATTATTTCTTGTGAACGTATCATCATTATTAATTATTAGTTAGATAGTAATAGATTAAATAATGAAAAAAATGCCAAGTGGCGGTTTCAATGTAAGAGATTTCAAATATTTAATTTCGAAAAAAAGGCTTGCCATGTGGCGTTTTCAAGTGGAAGAGATGTCATGTGGCGTTTTCAAGGGGAAGAGATTTTAGAGAGGCTTGCCACATGGCGTTTTCAAGGGGAAGAGATTTTAGAGAGGCTTAAGAGATGTCACGTGGCGTTTTTATGGGGAAGAGATTTTAGATATAGTATATAGATGCTTTTTTTACGGGGAAGAGATTTTAGATATAGTATATAGATGTTTTTTTTTCTTTTTCTTTTTTTTTAATAATAACACAGGGCATAATCACACTCGACCGTGTCATCTTGGAACCTTCTAACCGTGTGTATCACCCGATATAAGCTTAAGATATATCAACTTTAAAATTTCTTTTTCCTTTTTTTCTTTTTTTTAAATTGCATATTAGTTCCTTAAATCGTCCTTAATTACCTGACAGCCCCTCACATTTTAATATTTGCTTATTAGTCCCTAAATCTTTAATTTTATTGAATATTTGTCCCTCTTGTTAGCTGGCATTGTTTATATAGGTGGACTTCTGTTAACTTTAATCCTATCATTTAAAACCTTACCAACTTATTTCATTATGGGTTTATACCGACAACTTCTTCTTCTCCAACGGTCATGAATTTAGTCCAAAGCTTTCTCCAATAGTTTAATCCCAACTTGGTTAAAAACCCCATGTGGAAAAGTCAGAAGCTATTGGATAGTTTTAGATGTTGGTTAAGTAGAGCTAGAGAATTTATTAGAATCCCTAATAGAGGGGCGAATTTGCCAGAAATTGAAGATCTGAGAGATTTAATATGCAAATATTGAGATTTGAGGGACTAGTTGGCAATTAAGGATGATTTGAGGAACTAATATGCAATTACCTTCTCATGGCAATTAAGGATGATTTGAGGAACTAATATGTTAAAGAGAGTGTTGGCTATAATCAGAAGTGGAGCTACTTCAAGACCATATAGAGCAATCACATACATTAAATATCATCCTTTAAACATTTTTTATAAACTACTTTTGTATTAAAAGACTAATAGTCTTTTAATACTTGAGGAAAAATATCTCCAATATTTTTGTCAAAAAATAAATCTTAGATGCGAGTTCATTCTTTTCGGTAAAAATTCTCATAGTTGCGTGAGGTTTTTTCACGAGATAAAAATCTCTTGACTGTGGGCAAAAAGAAATCAACATGAATACCAATACTTCGATCTATTTCTAGTGCTCAATTACCATCCAATTTTTCAAATGATCATGTAGGACTTGCTAATTAAGGTAACATGCTACACATCTAATATTTCGTATTATATCAGTTGACACTGAATTATTATTTTTATTAGTGAAGCGAAATTTACTTCAAAAGATTTATATTTAAAAATAGGGCAGGATGCCCTATTCAAAAGTAGGTTGATATATGTTCAAGATCTCTTGAGATGTACATCAGTACATGGTCCTCATTCAACCGATAGACACAAAATTATCACATGTGATAGGATGAAGGGCGGACCTAGCACTCATTCATCATTACCAGAATATGCCAAAGTTGTATATAGAGCTCGATAGATGATAGTACATCCGAAGAGATTAAAGAAGAGCATGCATGCAAAATATCCATACGTGGTAAGAGCTGACAAAGCCTACCTCCTAACACTATATAAATAGTTTTGCTTATAAAACGCAGAAACACTAACCAAAATACAAGATTGTAAAGTAAGAAGTTTCCCCAATTTCGTCCTCTCCACTGATTATCAACTCTTAATTTGAACCCCTTCTCCTTAACAATAGCCTACAGCAAATCTGATCTCCTCTTGCTTGAGAAGCTTATCCAGAATATGATGAAGGATAAGATATTAGATGCCAGCTTATCAATTGAGATATCTTCTTCGTTAAAGATATGATTGCTTCTTGCTCACCATACACACTAGCAAAAGAGATGGAGATAATACTCTCCATATCCTTCTTGAAGAACTATTTGAGATGAAATCCTTATCTGGATGAATAAGGATTTCATCGTTGATGTCCGTGGTAGATTGGTCATTTTGGCCATGCAGAACGGTGGTGGCAAAGCGTGAGCTGGAAGATGAGTCATCCCTCTCTTTATAAGTGTTGGCTGGCGACTGGAAGGGAAGTCATTTCAGCATGGAATATGACGTCTCCGCGATATTCGGGAAGTGACTTGTGAGCATGGCAGGGCCGGTTCTGAGATTTTAGGGGCCCTGTTCGAAAAGTAAACACAAGGCACCTCCAAATTCTATTTAGCACAGATCACACAAGTAAATTTAAAGCATATAAATCACATGATCGCATAATAAAAAAACAAACAAATCTGATGCTAATCTAACGCTGGATCTATCAGATGATCGAAAATCAAGCAACGGAAACAAATTCATCAATAGATGTAGAAATTTATATATAGCATGTAATCGGTGGCGATGAAGGGGTCGTTGACGGCGACGAGCTCAACATCCTCGCTTTGGAGAATCACTCTGGCAACCAATATCCCCGATCCTTCCAAATCCTAGCCAAAAAACAAAACAAAACAAAACAACCATTTACAAGAGCGATCTCAGCCTAGAATTCCAAAAATAAACGAGACGACCATTCAAATAACCGATCTAAGCATAGAATCACTCACTAAGATGAAAATAAAAATTAAAAAAATAAAATAAATAAAGAAACTCAATGTTGATTCCGATCTTGATCTTCCGTCCAGCTGAAAAAAGAGGGGGGAAGTGAGAAAATAGGAGATCGGATGCGTTAAAATAATTTCATAAATTAGATGCATAGCATAGAATTCACCCATAATCAAACCAACAACTCGTCCCCACAAGCTTCAAGATAATTGACATTGACGAATCACAATGCGTTAAAATAACTCAAGTTTTTCAAAATTAGTTTCCAACTGCAATGGATTAAGGATTTCTTCTAACAATTAGCAAAACTATAACAAAGTCCGAATGTAAAAACCACCAAACTATTATAAATTCTAGTTACAATGCGATTTCTCGTCTAAATCAAATAAGTTCTTTATCGTCGTCATCATCATCTAAGCCCATCATACCAAAATGAAAATTTTTATGACAATTAAGTACAACCGCATGAAAAATGGACAAGATTGATAACATGTCATAAATATTGTAAGGGCAAACTGCAAACACTTCTACAACAGTTAACAGCGTTAAATTCCCATGGTTTCAATATTTATGGTGTCCTTTCTTCATTAGAAAGATTAAATTTGGATAATCATGTGATTTTGGAAAATATGTAAAAGAATTTTGGGCACATTTCTACGACAAAGAATATCGGTGTAATAGAAAATTTGAGAAAATTATCACTTCTACTAGCTCAGCATTAAAATGAAAAACAAAATCAAAGAAATCAAAACAACTTACGCTGCCTCACTCCGCCAATAACTCTTGTCACCGGATCAAGTCGGCTCAGGTTTGCGCCAATAACTCAGGAGGAGAGATCTATGACTATGAGCGAAAAATCTAAGAAAAAGAAAAAAGAAAAACCCTAAATTTCGCTCTGTTCTGCGCGATTTGGGGGCGGCTGGGTGGGGGATTTGGGGGAATTGGGCGCGATTTGGAGGCCCCCAAAAGTGGGGGCGCGATGTGGGGGCCCTGGCAGTAGATTTTGAGTTCGGAAGCGAGAAACCCTAGAAATCGAGGGGGGAGAGAGCGAGAAGAAGAAACCCAAGAATTCGAAAAGGGGAAAGAGAGATGATTTGAAAATCAGGGGGATCGAAATGCGAACAGTTATCAATCAACGCGCCTGTTTTAATTTTCAGTCTCCCGCTTAAGTTTTCAACGCATCAGAAAAAAAAAATTTGCGATCAAAATATTATAGCGTTTTAAAATTTTCAAACGCTATCAAAAAATAAGGCACATACAATGGCCCCCAATTTTTGGGGGCCCTGTGCGATCGCTCACTTCGTACTCCTCCAGAGCCGGGCCTGGAGCATGGTAGAAGGCACGCAGGCATGCTGAGTCGTCACTTGTTTTACAAGTATCGACTGGCGACTGGAAAGGAAGTCACTTCATTATGGAAGAATGTATCTTCGCATTTTCCGTGAAGTGATTGAGCTGACAAGTCATGGAGACTTTGTCGGGTCAATATCTGGATAAGAATTGTTCGAGGTGGATTGAGATGTTGACATTTGCTCGGGGGGGAGGCTTGAGACCAGGGTCAAGTCCTCAACTTAGTCGACAGCAGGGAACGTCCCTTAAGTCGTTTCTAAGGAATGCCCAGTGAGTGGTCGAGTGCCTTAAATAGGATCATCCTTGATAAAAGGATCGACCGGCGCCACCTTTCGTGTCGACTTAGGAGTGTCGGCCTGTCCGACTGAGTGAAACGTCATCTTATCTCAGCTAAATAACCGCCTTTCAGGTCGATATGAAGATGTCGACTCGTCTAGCATGTCAGGATCTCCTAGAATCACCTCTTGTGTCGACACCAAGGTGTCGGCTTGATGAGTCGGTGGGACCAAGACCTCTGTAATTGTGCCTTGTGTTTATACTTTGGTAAGGTACCAAGGTCTTGTAATCTAGCCATGATGGTCGAGTTGTACTGGAGGATTCGACCATATGTGGTGCCTTGGGCTTACCTTGATAAAGAGCATGAAAGTGCTCTGATACCAACTGAAAGTACGTACCCTAATACCACTAGGAAAGAACCCTAGAGGGGGGTGAATAGGGTTTATGCTAATCTAATCTGCTTTAATGCTGATTAAAACTAATTGACAAGTTATCCTAGTAAATAAGATTTGTAATAAGTTATTAGTAAGGATAAGCAATATAAACAAGGGTGAAACAAGATAAACAAAAGATACAATTCTGATAGGGCAATGTAAACAATACAAACACACAATATGATCACGGAGTTCGGACCTTCCATCCTACGTCTCCGCTCCCCACTCCCGGGGATAAATCTACTATCACACCGGGTTTTTAACGATCACCCAAAAATGTTTACACCATATAATATCAGTTTTTGACGCTCATTGATCAACCTTCACAATCTCACAATGTAACTATACTAACTACCACATCAAGTATTGGTCTCTAGCCCGTGTCTCCCTCAAGTGTTAGGAATTATAATCTCTCCTAGGCATTACCACATACCTCACTCCTCTTGGGACGACCCCATCTCTCACCACACAGTCCTCTTGGTGTACTAGTGCATTACAAAGTGATCTACACAATTAGGCTCTCAATACAAATAAATTGTTCTCTACAATGGATGAGAACACAATGTAAGCTCACTCTCAATGTCACACTCCCCACAATCCAAATTATACTATGTATGAAATACAATAAGCTCAATGGTTGTGTGTAAACAAAGAGTATCAATAGAATAATTAAACTCAATAATAAAATTTAGCTTATGGAAATTTGAATCAAAATAATAAAATAGCTAAAATTGAGTTTAAGGAAACTTCTCTATAGATAACAAGAGAGGGAGAAGAGTGAATGCTCAAACACCAAGGAATGATCTCCACTTTGCTCTTGTGAAAATTGCTTTACAAACTAAACTTGAAACAAACACTAAAACAGACTTAAAACCCTTGTAAAACTTGTTTTAAACACTTCTTAATTTTACTCTTCTTATCTTTTGAACTGAGGAATGTGGCGGTATTTATAGGAAACCCCAAAGCCAAGAAGAAACCAACAAAACCCATCAAAAAGACAAAAATAGAAAAGCTAGAAAAAACTAGCCGTTGGGCCGTCAGTCGACTAATACCGTTTATTAGTCGAATGATGAGCTGACCGTTATAGGCCAGCAACACATCATCAGTCGACTGATAAACTCGTCAGCCGACCAATGACCTCATCAGTCGATTGAAACAAAACAAAAACTTTTTGTTGATTCTAGGAATATTCTTCAGTCGACACATCAGTCGACTGATAACAGGTTATCAACCTAAATTAAATAGTAAAACTAAATTTTGAAGTGCTTTTAAAAATAGTAAATAAATTCTAAAAAATATAAAACTTTGGGAAATCATTGTAAACATGTAAATGAACAAGTTACAAAAAGAATTTTTGTAATTGCACTTCTCAATAGTGAAAACTCATCATTTTTCAAATATGTCCAAAAACATGAAAACTAAACATACATGTTTTTGTCATATATATATATATATATATATACATATATATATATATAAACTAAAACTTGTATGTGTGTGTATGATTGATCTTAAAGTACAAACACACATAATATAAAATCCTAAACTAAATATACTCAAGTTTGTGATCTTCAACGAAGCTCTATCTTAGTACACTTGTAGATGAAGCTTGAACTTGGATCTTCAACTTGAACGCAATGCTTCACTCCACAATTTCGCTAACCTCCATTGGATTTGATCGTGAATGCTCGATTCCATCCATCATCTAACATATTATTTCCCTAGAATAGATAAAAAACACAAACACTAGACAAACAACATTAGATGTAAATTGTTTGTAAATCATGTTAGGTCTCATGTTATGAGCTTACATCTTCTAATCTTGTTTTGATGATTATAAACAATTACTAATATTGTTTGTCTAGTGTTTATGTTTCCTTATCAGGTATTTTAGACAAACAATAAGTTGGAGGTTGGATGGATTGAGCCTACACGATCACATCAAATGGAGGTTGGCAGAATAGTGGAATGAAGCCATTACACATCAAGTTATATTCAAGATCAAGCTTCATCCGCAACCAAGTCAAGCATATTGAAGATCTATCAATCTTGGGTAAATTAGTTTAGAGTTTATACTTTGTGTGTTAATATCTTAATCTCAATATTATACACACACAATTTAATAGTTTATGTGTTTTATCCACAAAAGTTTTTGCAAACAAATAGATATATAATACTTATTTGTTTTCTATGCGGATAAGTTGTTTTGGTTTAGCTATATAGATATGAAACAATATATATCTTCATTTTCACATTTATATGCTTCATATTCTATTGAATTTGCAAAATATTATGTTTATGGATTGAAGACTTACTTATACTATTTTCATATCTTGTATAAGTCTATAAATCCATTCTAAAGTGTTTCAAAGTTTTGTTTAAGTTATTTTGGCAAAATCAAGTTTTTAACATGTTCATACTTATGTGATTTTGCAAAATAATGAGATTTCACATTTGGGAGATGCTTTTTAAAAACCAGTTTTTATAGCATGTGTATTATCATGTCTACAATCATTTTCCAAAGTTTCATAATTTTTAGAATTTATTTACTATTTTTAAATGTAGTTTAAAAATTAGATTTCTGCTCTAAACAGGCTGTATATCTGTTATCAGTCGACTGGTCAGTCGACTGATGAAATCAGTCGACCAATCAGACGATTGAAGTAGGTGCCTGTAATTCAACAAAATTTTCTGTTTTGTTTTGATCGACTGACCAGTCGGCTGATGAGATCATCAGTCGACTGATAAGGTCCGTCAGTCGACTGATGAGCTGGAAAATGCCTCTAACGGTTAGCTCATCAGTCGACTGATGAAACCCGTCAGTCGACTGATGGCCTGTAACGACTATTTTTCCAGTGTCCGTTTTTTTATCATTTTGCTGGATTTCACTTGGGTTTTGATCTTTGTTTCTTCATCCTATATATACCATACACCATTTCACTTCTGAACTAGGAAGAGAAGTTTTAAAACAAGTTTAAAAAGAGTTTTAGTTTGTTTTAAGTGTTTGTTTACAAATTTAGTTTTGTGATTGTTTTACAAGAAGAGGAGATCAATTTCAGTTTGGGCTTTCAATCATCCTATCCCTCTCTCTTGTGATTAGAGAAGTGTTTCTAAACTCATATATTTAGCTTGTTTGTGCTTCAATTGTTATATTCATATTTGCTAGATTTAATTGAGTTTATATTTGATTTTTCTCATTGCTTGCACACACAACCATTGAGCTTAACTATTGTTTCTTGTTTATTTTTCTCATTGCTTAACTATGGGTTCTTTCAAGATATACTCATAATATTTCTCCCCCTTTGACAACATCAAAAAGGGGATAATAAAATAATGAAGAGAGCGAAAGCTCCCTCTACAAGTAAGCATGGGTGGATATAAACACAATAAAAGATATAGGGATTACTCCCCCTATCAAAGTGCCATACTGAGTATATGCAATAAAGACCATGGCAAACATGTGAGCAAGCATAAATGTAAAATATGCTAAACATAACTCACATACAATGATAGACCAAGAGAACACATATATGTGTCATTATTGAATAGTGTCTCAAGGTAAGAACATAAAAACCATATGAAGATAGATTTATGAAAACAAATGATTAGGAAACATGAGAATCATGAAAAAAGTTTTCATATGAAAACAAATCACTCAAATAAAATCATAAATCAAGTGAAATCCATAAAATCAAACCATATAAGGCAAGAGAGGCAAATATGTCAAGCTCTTAAGATTATTTCAACCCATATGAACATTTTAACACCGGGTAAATATAATTTAGGAATAAACACCCAATAAACCCGGGGGGTTATATAAACACAAACCTCTCATCAAACTTTACCAAATGGCCAAATCTACCACAAAAATCATATTTCGACACATTAGCATGCTTATGATGTACATGATGAGTATGTGCATGTGTATGTGATGAAGAAGCCTTATGAGATGCACAAGAAGCATTGATATTAGCATTTTTAGATTTTTGTGCATCATAGCAAAATTTAGCTAGATGGCATTTTCGGCCGCAAATGGAATATTTATAAATTTTGCTATACATATGTGCATAGTGAGTGTTGGATTTGGACGAATTAACACGTGACTTTGCACATAAGTCCATAAGTTTCTTATTATTAACAATGCATATTCTAAGTGTTGAATCTAAAGATGATATTCTATTTTTAATATGATCCAACTCATAGTTAGGCATACAAATATTGTTATTAGAAGTAGAACATATATAGTCATTTATAAAGGAAGCAATATCATTTTTTATGTTCTTTACTTCTAATATGGTATTATCTTTTTCATGAGATATGCTAGAAATGGATGAGGTCAATTTTTTATTTTCCAAATTTAACAAGTCATTGTTTTCTTTAAGCATAGTATTTTCTTTTGCAATAACATCAAATTTGGACACTGGCTCCCCGTGATCGGATTTTAATGCAACATGCTTGCTTTTTAAATTTACATAATTATGATGCAATTTGTTGTAGGCTTTCATTAATTTCTCATATGGACATGCGAGATTAACTATAGATGATTCACTATCGGGTTCGGACTCGCAAACCTCACTAGGGCTATTGCCTAGTGGCCGTGTGCATGATGCTCCATTAGAACTTGAAGAGGAAGCCTCCAAATCTTGTCGAATCACCTCCAAGTCCCCTTGATGCGCTTCTAAGAATTTCCATATTGTATAAGCGCTATCAAAAGAATCAAGCTTGTTAGATATTGATGAATCAAATACATTTAATAAAAATTTTTAACACAAGCTTGTTCATAGTAAATATATTTTTATCATGTTTGCTCCACTTGGATTTTTCTAATGTGGGCATAATATAACCACAATCAATAACTTTCCACAAATTAATATTTTTAGATTGAACAAATATTTTGAATCTAAAGCACCATTGATCAGAGGGGAAAGCATTGAATTTTGGAGCAACACTAGGATCGTAGCCTAAACAAGGTGCACAATGCATATCCATAATTATAGTTATATGCAAGCAAGATATCAATAAATCTCAAAATTAGATTAGCATAAAAAGATAACTTGGATCTTTAACTCAATGCAATTAGACCTTAAATCAAAGAACACCAAGCTCTGATACCAAATGAAAGTGCTCTGATACCAACTGAAAGTAACTATTGCCACTAGGAAAGAACCCTAGAGGGTGGTGAATAGGGTTTATGCTAATCTAATCCGATTTAATACCGATTAAAACTAATTGACAAGTTATCCTAGTAAATAAGGTATGCAATGAGTTATTAGTAAGGATAAGCAATATAAACAAGGGGGAAACAAGATAAACAAAAGATACAATTATGATAGGACAATGTAAATAATACAAACACACAATATAATTACGGAGTTCGGACCTTCCATCCTACGTCTCCGCTCCCCACTCCCGGGGAGAAATCCACTATCACACCGGGTTTTCAACGATCACCCAAAAATGTTTACACCACATAATATCGGTTTTCGACGCTCACTGATCAACGTTCACAATCTCACAATGTAACTTTACTAACTACCACCTCAAGTGTTGGTCTCTAGCCCGTGTCTCCCTCAAGTGTTAGGAATTATAACCTCTCTCTAAGTATTACCACATACCTCACTCCTCTTGGGACGACCCCATCTCTCACCACACACTCCTCTTGGTGTACTAGTACATTACAAAGTGATCTACACAATTAGACTCTCAATACAAATAAATTGTTCTCTACAATGAATGAGAACACAATGTAAGCTCACTCTCAATGTCACACTCCCCACAGCCCAAATTATACTATGTATGAAATACAATAAGCTTAATGGTTGTGTGTAAACAAAGAGTATCAATAAAATAATTAAACTCAATAATAAAATCTAGCTTATGGAAATTTGAATCAAAACAATAAAATAGCTAGAATTGAGTTTAAGGAAACTTCTCTATGAATTCTCAAACACCAAGGGATGATCTCCACTTTGCTCTTGTGAAAATTGTTTCACAAACTAAACTTGAAACAAACACTAAAACAGACTTAAAACCCTTGTAAAACTTGTTTTAAACATTTCTTAATTTTTCTCTTCTTATCTTTTGAACTGAGGAATGTGGGGGTATTTATAGGAAACCTCAAAGCCAAGAAGAAACCAACAAAACCCAGCAAAAAGACAAAAATAGAAAACCTAGAAAAAACTAGCCGTTGGGCCGTCAGTCGACTGATACTGTTCATTAGTCGAATGATGAGTTGACCGTTATAGGTCAGCAACACATTATCGGTCGACTGATAAACTCGTCAGCCGACCAATGACCTCATCAGTCGATTGAAACAAAACAGAAACTTTTTGTTGATTCCAGGCATATTCTTCAGTTGACACATCAGTCGACTGATCTGATAACAGGTTATCAACCAGAATCAAATAGTAAAACTAATTTTTAAAGTGCTTTTAAAAATAGCAAATAAATTCTAAAAAAATATAAAACTTTGGGAAATCATTATAAACATGTAAATGAACATTTTACAAAAAGAATTTTTGGAATTGTACTTCTTTTTTTTTTGGTCAATGAAGATTATATTATCATTTACCAAATCTGAAAGTTATTTGTACATCAAGAATCTCAAAATTTGAGAACTCAAAAAGAAGATATGCACAGCAACACTTGTTACATTTTTCGTAGAGAGAGCATCCACTCCCTATTCTCCATCAAAGTGTTACTGTTAAGAACTATAGACAAAATGTCGAATTTGATGTCTCGCACCAACTGATCAGCCCCACGACTTTTCTTCTGGAATATCCTCATATTTCTTTCAATCCACAGTTTGTATATGGTTGCATTGAGAGCCATTCTTTTGATCTTCTGTTTGAAGCCTTTACCCCTCAAGCTTTTGTTGTACCACTCTAATAGAATTTCCCAGTTACAGGCTTTCCATTTAAATTTCAACCAGTCCATGATCTTAATCCATACTTCTTTCGAGTATACACACTCAAAGAACAGGTGGTTCCTTGACTCCAATCCAGAGCAATCACATAAGCAACAATGATTGTTTTGAACAATTCCTCTCCTTAGCAATCTGTCCATTGTAAGCAGTCTGTTTTGAGTAGCCATCCAACAAATGAAAGAATGTTTGGGGAAGTTCAATGGCTCCCAAACAGTATTGTACCAAGCAACAAAGAATGTTTGGGGAAGTTCAATGGCTCCCAAACAGTATTGTACCAAGCAACTGGTACCATTAGAGCAACATGGGATAATACAGTATATAGTGTTGAGATCTTGATCTTTGTATTTTTGTAACAATCACCAATGAGCTTCCTCAGGTTATCAGTATATAGTGTTGAGATCTTGATCTTTGTATTTTTGTAACAATCACCAATGAGCTTCCTCAGGTTATCTATTCCACCACATTGTATCGAAGCTCTATCTCTTATCTTGATCATTTGTTTCCAGGTCCAGGAATCACCAGTCTTTGTTTGAACTTGCACTTCTCAATAGTGAAAACTCATCATTTTTTAAATATGTACAAAAACATAAAAACTAAACATACATGTTTTTGTCATTTTACATAAACACAATATTGAAACTTTTGTAAAATAATTTTATAGACTTAATGAATTGATATAAAATATTGTTATGAAGTCTATAAATAAATAATTCAATATTTTCATAAATTAATTCTTGTATAATTTTGAAAACTACACACACACACACACATATATATATATATATATACATATACATAAACCAAAACTTGTATGTGTGTATATGATTGAGCTTAAAGTACAAACACACATAATATAAAATCCTAAACTAAATATACCCAAGCTTGTGATCTTCAACGAAGCTCTATCTTGGTACACTTGTAAATGAAGCTTGAACTTGGATCTTCAACTTGAACGCAATGCTTCACTCCACAATTTCGCCAACCTCCATTGGATTTGATCGTGAATGCTTGATTCCATCCATCATCTAACATATTATTTCCCTAGAATAGATAAAAAACATAAACACTAGACAAACAACATTAGATGTAAATTATTTGTAAATCATGTTAGGTCTCATGTTATGAGCTGACATCTTCTAATCTTGTTTTGATGATTACAAACAATTTCTAATTTTATTTGTCTAGTGTTTATGTTTCCTTATCAGGTATTTTAGACAAACAATAAGTTGGAGGTTGGGTGGATTGAGCCTACATGATCACATCAAATGGATGTTGGCGGAATAGTGGAATGAAGCCATTGCACATCAAGTTATATTTAAGATCAAGCTTCATCCGCAACCAAGTCAAGCATATTGAAGATCTATCAATCTTGGGTAAATTAGTTTAGAGTTTATACTTTGTGTGTTAATATCTTAAGCTCAATATTATACACACACAATTTAATAGTTTATGTGTTTTATCCACAAAAGTTTTTGCAAACAAATAGATATATATAATACTTATTTGTTTTCTATGTGGATAAGTTGTTTTGGTTTAGCTATATAGATATGAAGCAATATATAATACTTATTTGTTTTCTATGTGGATAAGTTGTTTTGGTTTAGCTATATAGATATGAAGCAATATGTATCTTCATTTTCACATTTATATGCTTCATATTCTATTGAATTTGTAAAATGTTATGTTTATGGATTGAAGACTTACTTACACTATTTTCATATCTTGTATAAGTCTATAAATCCATTCTAAAGTGTTTCAAAGTTTTGTTTAAGTCATTTTGGCAAAATCAAGTTTTTAACATGTTCATACTTATGTGATTTTGCAAAATAATGAGATTTCACATTTGGGAGATGTTTTTAAAAAACCAGTTTTTGTAGCATGTGTATTATCATGTCTACAATCATTTTTTAAAGTTTTATAATTTTTATAATTTGTTTACTATTTTTAAATATAGTTTAAAAATTAGATTTCTGCTCTAAACAGGCTGTATATCTGTTATCAGTCGACTGGTCAGTCGACTGATAAAATCAGTCGACCAATCAGACGATTGAAGTAGGTGCCTGTAATTCAACAAAAGTTTCTATTTTGTTTTGATCGATTGACCAGTCGACTGATGAGATCATCAGTCGATTGATAAGGTCCGTCAGTCGATTGATAAGGTCCGTGAGTCGACTGATGAGCTGGAAAATGCCTCTAACGGTTAGCTCATCAGTCGACTGATGAAACCCGTCAGTCGACTGATGGCCTATAACGACTATTTTTCCAGTGTCCGTTTTTTTTGTCTTTTTGCTGGATTTCACTTGGGTTTTGATCTTTGTTTCTTCATCATATATATACCATATACCATTTCACTTCTGAACTAGGAAGAGAAGTTTTAAAACAAGTTTAAAAAGAGTTTTAGTTTGTTTTAAGTGTTTGTTTACAAAATTAGTTTTGTGAAGATTGTTTTACAAGAAGAGGAGATCAATTTCAGTTTGGGCTTTCAATCATCCTATCCCTCTCTTTTGTGATTAGAGAAGTGTTTCTAAACTCATATCTCTAGCTTGTTTATGCTTCAATTGTTATATTCATATTTGCTAGATTTAATTGAGTGTATATTTGATTTTTTTTCATTGCTTGCACACACAACCATTGAGCTTAACTATTTTTACATATTGTGTAATTTAGGGTTGTGGTGAGTGTAACCTTGAGAGTGAGCTTATATTGAGTTCTCACCTATTGTAGAGAACATTTTATTGTATTGTGCTTAATTGTGAGTTACACGTTGTATCATACTTGTACACCGAGAGGAGTGTGTGGTGAGAGACGAGGTTGTCCCAAGAGGAGTGGCTCCGATTGTAATACCTAGAGGTAGGTCGTAATTCCGAGCACTTGAGGGAAACACGGGCTAGAGACCAACACTTAGAGGGTGTAGAGTGTGATTGTAATTGTGTGTGTTGTAAAGTTTTCGGTGAACTAGAAAGCCGAATTGTGAGGTGTAAACCTTGTTCGGGTGAGCATAGAAAACCCGGTTGTGATAGTGGATTTTTCTCCATGAGTGGGGAGCGGAGACGTAGGACGGAAGGTCCGAACTCCGTGATTATATTATTGTGTTTGGAGTGTTCTTTGTTTCCACTAGTTGTTTGCACTATTGTTTCTTGTTTATTTTCTCTTGTGTTTATATTCTTGCATATATTATATTGTATATCTATCTTGCAAGAATATTTCATTAATAAGTTTTAATTAGCATTAATATCTAATAAGATTAGCAATAACCCTATTCACCCCCCCCCCCCCCGAGGGTTCTTTCAAATCATCATCAAAACAAAAGGACCCAACAGAGCCGAGGGCTTGATACTCGACTGAGGAGTCGTTGTGCCTTGGGCTTATCTTGATAAAGAGCCAAGGTCTTGATATTCGACTTAGGAGTCGAAATGTTTACAACTCTTGGGAGTTGACTAGAACTCTTATCGTATCATTTTGTGAATACTTTATCTTGGGTGAGCGAACACCATAATAGTTGGCCCCTTTCATTCAGAGTTGGCTTTTAGTCGACTCCGAAAGAAATACGATATGCTCTTGATCAATACAGGTCTACTGAGGGTGAGAAACTGAGAGGTCTCTGTCTTAGATATGTGGCTTGTCATTATTAGGCATCCATTGTTAACTCCGCTATTCATGGCTGACATCATCAAAAGATCTGAACCGTCTTTTGTGACGTCCCAGGGTTCACACAAGGCTGCAGTCCAAGGTGAAACCCGGATTGTCAAACCTGTCAAGCACCAAACACCATGCTACGACATGTTTCACCATCGCAGTCACTATCTCTCTAGTAGAAACAACAAATAGGTGAAGGTACAAACAGGCAAATAATAAAAGTAGTACAAAATCAGATATGCACAGAAGAAGTATATCAACAAATGAGCCCAACTGAAATAGAATAAAAATATCTCTGAGTTTGAAATACATCTTAACACAAGGAGTCAAATGAAATCTCACAAAGACACCCAGCCTCTACAAAATGAATACAACTCTAAGGTCTAACAATGAACATAACTATATAGTGGAGCTTCAACTGCTAAAACCGTGCGACGGCGACTATGCTAGAACTCCGTCATCCTGCGGCTCTCTGAAACTCTGATCTGCCTGAAAGATACAATTTAAACAAAAAGAACAACAACAAGAGCGTCAGAGCGCTACAGCAAGATCACCTCCGACTATGCTAGAACTCCGTCATCCTGCGGCTCTTTTAAACTCTGATCTGCCTAAAAGATACAATTTAAACAAAAAGAACAACAACAAGAGCGTCAGACCGCAACAGCAAGATCACCCACATCCGCCCCCAGGGGAAGGGCTACTAGATGAAGTGGAGGCTCTATTTATTAAGCATAGTCTACCTATAATATTTTCCCCGTATCTAATAGAGTTAATATTTAGACACCTACAAGACGAGACGTAGTACGTCGAGCGAAATAATCCAAATAAGGAAACCCTCATATATATACTATACGTCTCAATTATAAATCCTAAAATACCAAAACCAACTCTATGAATGGAAACAGCACTCAAAGAAATACTCCAAGCCTTAACTATATAGAAGCAATGTTACAATCTCGAACTACTTCTCAAGTAGTTGGCGCAATTATAAGAGAATATCATTCAACTCAAAACAAATCATCATAGGCCATATCATGTATACCACAAACCAAAGAATGTACCATACTCATGGGTAATCTAACATGGGAGTAACTATAACTAATAATACATATATGTGTGCATCTCTTTATGCAATAGCGATACTCTTATAATATTCTTACTCAATCGCTCTGCGGCAATAGGTTTTACCTCCCTATCCCGGATACATGGAATGACGATACTTTTGTAATTTCATACTCAATCGCCCTACGAAAATAGGTTTTATTATCTCCCTATTCCGGATACATGTAGTAACGATACTATTATAATACTCTTACTCAATCGTTCTGCGGTAAATAGGTTTCATCTCCTTATTTCCGGATACGTATAAAACATCATTATTCATATGTGTTTATCAATTTAACTCGTGTCGAAAGTGTGTCAATCTAACACAATCTAGCACACATGCACTAATCTCGGTGTGCGTGTCCACATCAGAAGTTCACCATCATCCCAGGTGTTTAATAATCACTAATATCATAGTCTATCATCATAAGGTCGAGAAATTCGTTCGACAACCAAAAACAAACTCAAATAAACATGCACAGCCGAAACAGACTGGCGGTCGACCGTGGCGGTCGACGACGGCCTCCAGAGACTACCCAGGTCTCTGTACTGCACGCGGTCGACCGTGATGGTCGACCGTGGACCCGATTTCCAGTTTTCTCCAGATTTTTATGTGTCGTGTTCTCGTCGTGTTTTTGTGATTCAAACATGATAAAAACTTCATGAAACTTACATACAAGCATGGTACCACAGATAGAAATATCTGGAAACAAAACAACATATATAAATATAATTTTATGCATTTGATTTGTATTCAAAACCCTAGAACATGCATAAAAGCTCAAAACAACGAATCAAACCTCTTTCTTTAGATTAACCAAATTATCCAATCTAAAGAATGAACTTTTAACATATTAAACATAAGCATGATTGCCAAACAACTTAGGAAAGATAATCATTTATTAAATCATATTTTAACACTTAGGTATCACAAACCTAGGGTTTTCTCATCTTTAATCCACATGCAAACTCAATTAAAAGTCAAATTAGGGTTTAAACATGATTAGCACATGATTAACAAGATATAAAATGAATTTAAAAGCAACCCTAATGATCATGATCATATTTCTATTATAAACAGCAAGAAAAACATGTAGATGTAATATTTATTTAAGATCTAACAATAAAAATCTAATCTTTTTCACATTAGATTAAGATCTAAGCATGTAAACACAAATTAAACTTCTAAGTTAATTATTTAACTATAGGGATGGGTTTGAATGTAAGTGATCTTGCCTTAATCTTATGTACAAGCCTCTGAAACAATCAGCAAGCAAACCACGAGCATGAACAACCCGTTCTCCCTCGCCACACGTCGATGATCTCGCCCTCGTGCCGGTGTTTTGCTTCACAAAGCTCTTCAAACTTAAAAAAAAAGGTCTAGGGTTTTTGAGGGGAGAGGGTGGCTGCTAGGGTTCATAGATATGATAAAAGAAAAGAATTTTCATGAAAAACATAGGTATTTATAGAGGCAAACCCGAAACAAACCTGTTTGACCCGAACCAGGAAACCTAGTCTGACTAGGAAAAACAACCTTCGTTATTTTGGATGTAACTTTCTCATCCGACCTCGGAATGAGATGATCTAAGATTTGTTGGAAATCTGTTGAAGAGACCTACAACTTTGGTCTTTTACACTTTTCCAAATTCTGACTGTATCGGTGTGTAAAATATAAAAACTCTCAACTAGTCATTATTCCCAGATTTTCACTCTTTTGGCCTTTGTGCATGTTTTGTGCATTTGCACTCATATTTTCACAAATATACATTGATTTGATCTCAAATCAATTCTTATCATACTCAAACATTAAAATATGTTTTTTTTTATCATATGATATATTTATCATTATTTATTATAAAATATTCAAATTTACGGGGTTTTACATTCTTCCTCCCTTAAAAGAATTTCGTCCTCGAAATTCCGCAAAAGTCAAATTAGGGTTTAAACATGATTAGCACATGATTAACAAGATAAAAAACGAATTTAAAAGCAACCCTAATGATCATGATCATATTTCTATTATAAACAGCAAGAAAAACATATAGATCTAATATTTGTTTAAGATCTAACAACAAAAATCTAATCTTTTTCACATTAGATTAAGATCTAAGCATGTAAACACAAATTAAACTTCTAAGTTAATTATTTAACTATGGGGATGGGTTTGAATGTAAGTGATCTTGCCTTAATCTTATGTGCAAGCCTCTAAAACAATCAGCAAGCAAACCACGAGCATGAATAACCCGTTCTCCCTCGCCACACATCGATGATCTCGCCCTCGTGCCGATGTTTTGCTTCACAAAGCTCTTCAAACTCAAAAGAAAAAGGTCTAGGGTTTTTGAGGGGAGAGGGTGACTGCTAAGGTTCATAGATATGATAAAAGAAAAGAATTTTTGTAAAAAAACACAGGTATTTATAAAGGAAAACCCGTAACAAACCTGTTTGACCCGAACTAGGAAATCTAGTCTGACTAGGAAAAACAACCTTCGGTATTTTGACTGTAAATTTCTCATCCGACCTCGGAATGAGGTTATCTAAGATTTGTTGGAAATCTGTTGAAAAGACCTACAACTTTGGTCTTTTACACTTTTCCAAATTCTGACTGTATTGGTGTGTAAAATATAAAAACTCTCAACTGGTCATTATTCCCAGATTTTCACTCTTTTGGCCTTTGTGCATGTTTTGTGCATTTGCACTCATATTTTCACAAATATACATTGATTTGATCTCAAATCAATTCTTATCATACTCAAACATTAAAATATGTTATTTTTTACCATATGACATATTTATCATTATTTATCATAAAATATTCAAATTTACGGGGTTTTACATCTTTATAGGAGATGAAACGTCATGGATAGAAGGGAGGATCTTCCACTTTTGAGTATTGGGATGTGGGGCATTAAATGAGGGTGGCGCTTCGTATTTCGAGTGAACCGCTTCAGATTCCGATGTGGATCTGGCCTAGTTGTTTCGAACACTGTTGTGTCTTCTGAAAATCCCTTTGTATTCCTCCTTGAAAGCTTATAAATAGCTTCTTGATGATAAGATAGTTCTTTTACAAACTTTTGCTCTGGAAAAATTCCTAATATTTCTCCAAGCTTCTTCTAAGAAGAAATCTTCCATGGCTTCCCATGCTTCAAACTCTGGTCGTAGTAAGGAGAGCCTTGCTACTCTTTTCTTTATCCGTTTGAAGGTTCATATGGACAATCTGGTGGGATTATATGATGAATACAATATCCCTCGGACTCTTACTTTGGCGGTGCCAAAGATGAATGAGCCAGTGTACTACCATGGAGGGGATCGAGTGACGCTATACTTAGCCCATTTGGAGTATGGCTTACGGCTGCCCTTGCACCTTTTTATCAAGGAGGTGCACACTGCTCTTAGGGTCTTCCCTTCCCAATTCTATCCGAACGCAGTGGAAATTCTGGTGGTTTTTATCATCATCTGCCATTGTATTGGAGTCCAACCAAGCTTGAGAGTGCTTGGGCATTTGATCAGCGTAGGGTTAGCTGAGAAGGACCCACTTTACTCTTCCTAATATCATGGGGAGTTCTAGCTTGTTTTTGACTCTTTGGAGTTAGATGAGGACTGGAGGAGGCAGTTTGTGTAGGTCTATGGTGACGACAGTGTCTTCGCATGCTCGGACTAGCCGAAGGTGAACGAAGACGCTTTGAGCCAATTACCCTTAGTGATTACGAGATGATGAATCTTGAAAAGATCCATTCTTATGCCGGGCCCCGAGAGAGCGATGATCTATTTGTTGATGTGTTCTCCCAGACGGCGAGCATGTCCATGATTTTATCTTCCACTGGCTTTGAGGTAAGGACGACCCTTGTTCCTCTGTTAGCAAAAAGTTACAAGAGGAATACAGTGACCGAGGGGGCGAGCTCCACTGCTATACCTTATAAGAAGTCGAGGGGATCTTTTAGTGCAGAGGAGGTGGCTATCTTGATGACTCAAGAAGATAACATTACCTTTGAATTAAGGGGAAGGACAAGGGTTGAGAGGTGGCGCCCAGTTAGACCAGTTGGGACGGGTCCGCTGATAACTCAGCTTAACCGCTTAGAAAATGTGGGACTGATAGAAGAGTCTTCTCCTAGCAGGGAGACTACGGCCCCAGTGGTCGAGGAGGATGCTATCAGCCCCACTACTAATCTTGAGTCATTTCGTCACCCTAGCAAGGAGCCGATTGGGGCGAATGACGTCATCGAGGGGAGAGCTGGAACTCTGTCAGAACAGATGGAGAATGGTGCTGATGGGAGGATTTTAGAGGATATGCCAAGTGTTGGCATACTCCAAGCTCTCCAAGCTTGTTTAGCTCGGGGGACTTTGTTAGGACATGCTCTGTTCAACCGACTTGAGCATTCCCTGGCAAGCCAAGCAGAGCTGGCTAAGGAGAAGTTGACCAAGGAAGACGCAGAAAAGAGGATCACTGTCTTGGAGGCCGAATTGATTCATAAAGAAGGTGTTTGGCGTCAGAGTTTGGATGAAAAGGAAGAGCTCCTTAAGATCTTTCAAATCTAGTTCTCCAAGCAGACGGGGACCATCGAGGACCTTCAAAGGGAGATGGTTCACCTACAGGTGGAGGCCGAGTCTGAGATGCGTCATAGGATGACGACTGAGGCAGAGGCTTGTTCGAATCGTCTGTCTCTCGAAAAGACGAAGGGGACTTTGAAGAGCTACAATCAAAGCTTCAGGCATCCACAGTCCTTGTCGACAAACTGAAGGATCAACTTGCTCGTCTGGACTTAGAGTAGCATAGAAAGAAGGTGGTCTACGACTGGTGTCATGGTCCTATAGGGAAGGTCGAAGTAGCTTTAGCATGGAAAGATGGAGTTGATTACTTCGCCTCCTTGGTGCCTCGTGACTCACATCCGACTCCAGATCACTTCTATCCTTCTTGCGTCTCTTGTTGTCTCGACTTGCTGAAAGATGTTGAGAAAATTGGAGGCGAGTTGGATTTATCAGCGAATGTTGATAAGGTCGAGCCTGTAGCTGGGGCTCCTGGGGAATCGTCTACCCTTGCTGCCACCAGGAGTTCGTCAAGTCCGACTCTCGAGTCTAGTCGAGGGCTTTGAAGACCTGTATCTTTCAATTTTTTCTTTTCTCTTTTTTATTATAAAAGAGTATGTAATGAAGTTTACTCTTATTGAATAAAAATTAAATTTTATCTCCATTCTTGAGCTTGCCTTTATTGTTTGCATTCTTTTAGCTTTGTAGCTTTGCTCTTGTTTGAGGTGTCGGCTGAAGTGAGTTAGTTGTAATGTATCGACCCGTACTGGGGACTTATGTCAACTAGTTCACTTGATGTCTTATTCTGACTGAGCGTTTAATTGACTAGAACTTGACAGACGACTGCTTAAGTTATTAGCCATACGCTTAATATTCGTACCTTAGGTTTATGAATACCTTTTCGGTAGAAATGGCAACTCTAAAGTTGGACGTTTAGGTCTTCATAATCCCTGTAAGGTCGAGTAGTGACTGTGGGATTCGACCATAGGGTTGTGCCTTGGGCTTACCTTGATAAAGAGCCATGGTCTTGATATTCGACTGAGGAGTCGTTGTGCCTTGGGCTTATCTTGATAAAAAGCCAATGACTTGATATTCGACTGAGGAGTCATTGTGCATTGAGCTTATCTTGCTAAAGAGCCAAGGGCTTGATATTCGACTGAGGAGTCGTTGTGCCTTGGGCTTATCTTGATAAAGAGCCAAGGGCTTGATATTCGACTGAGAAGTCGTTGTGCCTTGGGCTTATATTGATAAAGAGCTAAGGGATTGATATTCGACTGAGGAGTCGTTGTGCCTTAGGCTTATCTTGATAAAAAGCTAAGGGCTTGATATTCGACTGAAGAGTTGAAATGCCTAGAACTCTTAAGAGTTGACTAGGTCACCCCTAAGACCGAGAGATGACTGTGGGAGTCGGCCGAAGGGTTGTGCCTTAAATTTATTCCTGATAAGGTACCAAGGGTTTGTCCATAATGATCAATGAGAGCCGAAGGAATTGACCATAAGTTGTGCCTTGGGCTTACCTTGATAAAGAACCAAGGGCTTGATATTCGACAGAGGAGTCATTGTGCCTTGAGCTTATCTTGATAAAGAGCCAAGGGCTTGATATTCAACTGAGGAGTCGTTGTGCCTTGGGCTTATCTTGATAAAGGGTCAAGAGCTTGATATTTGACTGAGGAGTCGTTGTGCCTTGTGCTTATCTTGATAAAGAGCCAAAGGCTTGATATTCGACTGAGGAGTCGTTATGCCTTGGGCTTATCTTGATAAAAAGCCAACGGCTTGATATCCGGCATGATGGTCAAGCCGCATTGTGAGGATTCGACCATCTGTTGGGCCTTGGGCTTACCTTGATAAAGAGCCAAGAACTTGATTGGGGTAGCTAGGTCTTGTATGATGCCTAGGTCTTTGGTCATAGTGAAGCTTTGATCCTTGCGAGATCAGAGTAAATTCTTATTGAATAATATTTTATCAGTTCTGTATTTTACATTATCATAAAAAAATATCATTTGCAGGCATCTAATGCTCAGAAGGGGGGTTGAACCACTTGTGATCTTGCTTTGGCTCTGCTTCAAAGGTAATTTTGCAAAGGGTGAGGCTGCCAGTAAGAACCTCTTTTAGTTGGATTTTGCTTACTTTCATAGTGGACACCTGTTTGTTGGAAATTTTGTAGTAAAAAGTGTTGGCCTTCTTGTTTTGATGATGTTTAACAAACAATTTACCACTAATGTTGTTTGTCTAGTATTTGTGTTTTCGTATTTATTGTAGACAAACAACGTTGTTGGAGGATAGATGGAATAGAGCTTCAACGATGAAATCCAAAGGAGGTTAGCGGAATTGTGGAGTGAAGCATCGTACAATTCAAGTTCAAGATCAAGTTCAAGCTTCATCCGCACGTGTACCAAGTTGAGCTCAATGAAGATCAAGATCAAGCTTGGGTAATTTAGTTTAGGATTTATATTATGTGTGTTAAGTACGCTAAGCTCAATTATCTATACACACACATCTATTGGTTTCATAGTATATATATAGTTTATATATATACATACATGTGTTTTGGTTTTTATGATATTACATACTCTATTGTGTTTTTTTTAGTACTTATTACATAGAATATGTAATTTTGTGAAAATATTGTATTCTTAGTTTGTAGACTTTAATATCAGTTTATACATGTAAATATTGTATTCTTAGTTTGTAGACTTTAATATCAGTTTATACATGTTTTACTAAGTCTATAAAATCATTTTGTAAAGTTTTAAAAGTTGGTTTAGGTCAAAACATCAAACTTATGTGTTTACATTTTCATGTTTTGGACTATTTTGTAAAATAATGATATTTTTCATTTGGGAAGTTCTTTTTTGAAACCAGTCATTGTAGCATGTTTATTATCATGTCTACAATCATTCCCCAAAGTTTTACATTTTTTGGAATTTATTTGATATTTTTAAACAGTGTTTTAAAATCTGTGCGACAGAGAGTCTGTCGGTCGACCGGTCCGGTCGACCGAAAGCTCCATCGGTCGACCGCGAAGTCTCTGCTTGTTTTTTGTTTTTCAGACCTGCTCGCGGTCGACCGGATTTTTTCGTCGGTCGACCGAATTCTTTTTTTCGGTCGACCGAACGATCTGTCGGTCGACTGACAATAGACCCATTAGACACTAACGGCTATTTTTCTGAGCTGTCTTCTGGGGACTTTTCTGTCTTTTTGCTTGGGGTTTTTGGCTGAGTTTTGAGAGGGTATAAATACCCAATTGCTGATCTCTTTTCAAGTTATTAAGAATTGTTTTAAACAAAGTTTTTAAACAAGGGTTTAGGGTTTTACTGTTTGTTTAAAAGATTGGGTTTCTGTTTACAAAGGAGGAAGTTTTCACTGCAGATTGAGGGATTCATTCTCAATCCTCTTCATCCTCTTCTTTGTGTTTATAGAGAAGTTTTCTAACTCTTTTCTCTAGCAATTTCGTTATTGATTTTCATATTCTTACTATTGCTAGTTTGCTATTTGAGTTAGATTTTATTTTACTCATTGTTACACACACCCACATTGAGCTTATAGTATTTACATACATAGTATAGTTGGGTGGTGAGAGATTGTAACTTTGAGTTGTGCTTAATTGAGTTCTCATCCATAGTTGAGAACAATCATTTGTTATATTGTGCTTATTGTGAGATTCACTTTGTAATACACTTGTACACCGAGTGAGGAGTGTGTGGTGAGAGTCGGGGATCGTCCCAAGAGGAGTGGCGTCGGTTGACGTGCCTAGGGAGAGGTTGTAACCGAGCACTTGAGGGAGACACGGCTAGGTCCAACACTTAGTGGGTGTAGAGTGTGATTGCAAGAGTGTGAGTTGTAGAGTTTATATTGTATATTGCTTATCCTATCTCATATATATTATTGCATTTCATACTTGCTAGGATAACTTGTTAATTAGTTTTAATTGGCATTTAATCGGATTAGATTAGCATAAGACCCTAATCACCCCCCCTCTAGGGTCTAACAAAAAGAATGAAAAAAATTTGATTTGTATTCTCTCGATCTTAATTACAATTGGATTTCCTGATTACAAAAGAGAGGAGAATGAATTTGATTCTCCCCTTTGTTTAATTCTGGGTTCTTCACGGTGGCGATGAGATGCCTCCCTCGAATGCTCGCGTCGAGTTTGCTTCTCGTTGACGATCCGAACGTCTTGATTCACTGGAACGTGATTTTCTCCTCACGATTTAACGTTGTGGAGAACTTGCAAAGCAAGTTTTAGAACTCTTGATGAGTTGATAACTCTGAACGAGTTTGAAACTCTATGAAAGAGTTGATTTAACCGAAAATCGGTTTGACAAGCTAAGGCCGAAGGCTTTAAGGAACCTTTTTGCTGCAGGAAGCTCCAATAATTCCCCCAAAAAGTCAGCCGAAGATCTCTTCTTTGCTGCCAATTCTCAAGTCCAAAAAATCAGCCTCTACTCAATTGAGTTTCCCACTATTTATAGGGGATTTAGGGGTGTAACCGCCCCCTTAAATCTCTCCTTAATGAGGGTTTAATGGGGTGTAACTGCCCCCTATAAATCTCTCCATGATAGGGTAGTGATCCCCTCAAATCTTGGGGAGAAAACGGTTCTTGAACCGTTCAAATCGTGCTTGAACGAGTCAAACACTGAAAATAGCGTTCTGGGCCCGAACTGTGCGTTCCTGGACCTGAAACGCAGAGTTGGGCCTGTTTTAGGCTGAAAATATATAGGTCGCGCTGCGCAGAGATGAACTCTGCATTTTGGACCTGGGACGCAGAGTTGTGTTCTGCATGAACTGTGCGTTTCTGGACCTGGGACGCAGAGTTGGGTTCTGCATTAACTGTGCGTTTTTGGACCTGGGACACAGGGTTGGGTTCTGCATGAACTGTGCGTCTCTAGACCTGGGACGCAGAGTTGGGTTCTGCATTAACTGTGCGTCTCTGGACCTGAGACGCAGAGTTGGGTTCTGCATTAACTGTGCGTCTCTGGACCTGGGACGCAGAGTTAGGCTCCGAATTAACTATGCGTTTCTGGACCTGGGATGCAGAGTTAGGCTGCGCATTAACTGTGTGTTTTTGGACCTGGGACGCAGAGTTAGGCTCCGCATTAACTGTGCGTTTTTGTTGTTGGACGCAGAGTTGAACTCTGCGTTTTAAGTCCACAAACTCTGCGTTTTAAGTCCACGAACTCTGTGTTTTGACTCTGTAATGCAGAGGCAAGCCTTTTGGAGGGCTTGGCGAGGTTCAGGCTAAGTCCAATGTTCAGACGAAGTCCAGTCTTGCAGACGGACTTCAGAACATAACTTGCTACGAAAAACAGGTCATAACTTTTAAACCGTAAGTCAGAATTGGACGAATTATGTATGGAAATCAGCTATCTCGACGAGACGGAGCCGACCAAATCGACCCCATAGGGTTCGGTTTGATCCATCAGTTTTGCCAAATTCCTTACGGTTTGAGAGATATCTGCGTTTTGGTTTGAAGAGACCGTCGATTTATAGTCTCTTTTGCTAGAGCATTGCAAAGATCGTCATCTTGTAATCTTTGTCTTGGCTCCTTAAAAATGTGAGAGTCATCAGATTGTAACTCTTGATGTTGATTGTGAAGGCTGCTGATTAGAGCTTTCATCAGTTGTTGCGAAGGTCGTCAGATTGTAACATTCATCGATCCACGTAAAAGTCTTCAAATTATAGTCTTCTGGAAGCCATCAAATTGTAACTTCCATCATTGGTGTTTGATGGGAATCAACTATCTGCAGTGATTTTTAGACAGCCTACAGAACCCCCTCCAAAGTTTTCGAAAGTTCGCGGTTGACTGGGACGAATTTTCGAAATACTTTGGATCTTAACTCTGATCTGATCTTGGAGGTGTTGATTCCTTGTCACAAAGGATTTGTTCTCTGCACCCGCTTCAAAGGCATCTTGATTGAAGAGATTTGACACGCAGGACCTGTGTGAGGATGAGCTTCGAAGAGAAACCTTAGCGACGGTACAAGCCACTCATGAGCAGAAGCTCTCAAACGTCATATTACGGCTCACATCCATTCAGCTAATGGGACCGAAAACAGTCATAGGATTTTTGGCAAATTCTCAGCCATCAATGGATTTGATGAGCCTCTACCGACTACCGTTTGAGTCGGGCTAACATGTGAATTATTTGAATCCGTTTCACATGTAACGTTGTGCTAAGAGAATGAACCCTCTTAGACTTGATGCTATGATTTTAAATACATAGACTTTGTCATTTTTACGGGGAAAAGACTAACCGGTAATGCGTGTTAGGAGTAGACTTCTCTCTAATTAGGGATTGAGATAAAGTCCCCCATACGTGAAAGGCATGGATTTTTGGTACTACAATGTTAAATACGTAGACTTTTGTTATTGTTTCTTTCTGTGTTATGTTTTCACATGAAACACTGAAAGAAAATTGGAAGTGCCAGAGGTGTAGTGTTAAGTTGGCATGAATTTTTACTTAGAGTGAAATTCTGAAATTTTCTTCTCGAACAAAAGGATTAACAAGTTCATTGGGGGGTTTGACCGTTAGAGGTGTGATGTTAACCTAACAGTATTTTATGGGCCTATCGCTCTATTGAAGAGAGTCGATAAGTTGGTTTGGTCGTCAGAGGTGTGATGTTAACTTGACGGGTTTGTGAGCCTATCGCTCTGTTGGAGAGAGTCGATAAGTTGATTTTGTCAGAGGTGTGATATTAACATGATAGGAATATGTTGCGATTGGAACAACTTTGTGGACTTATCATCCTATTAATGAGGATTGATAAGTGAATTGTCAGAGGTATGATGTTAACGTGACAAGATTGTGTTGCGATGAGAGCAACTTTGTAGACTTATCATCCTATTGACAAGGATTGACAAGTTGATTTTGTCAGAGGTATGATGTTAACGTGGCAATATTGTGTTGCGATTGGAGTAACTTTGTAGACTTATCATCCTATTGATAAGGATTGATAAGTTAATTTTATCAGAGGTATGATGTTAACGTGACAAGATTGTGTTACGATGAGAGCAACTTTGTAGACTTATCATCCTATTGACGAGGATTGATAAATTGATTTTGTCAGAGGTATGATGTTAACGTGATAAGATTGTGTTGTGATGAGAGCAACTTTGTAGACTTATCATCCTATTGACAAAGATTGATAAGTTGATTTTGTCAGATGTATGATGTTAACGTGACAAGATTGTGTGATGCAAGTTGCATTCTTACTCTGTAGGGGTGATGATCGTCAGAAGTGCAATGTTAACTTGACGATGTGAAAGATTCGTTACTCTTAATCCAGTGGATTCCATGTAACCAACCCCCAGTCTTAATTAAGACTTAGCAGGAGAATAAAAAGAGGTAGACAAGGCACATCGCCTAGTGAGGCACTATCCATAAAGTCAGAATAGAGACACATCATCTGGTAGGCCATTATCTGATGAGTTTGACTATCAGAGGTAGCTGTTAACGTGATAGTTTTGTAGATCTGTCATCCTATTGAAGAGGATAGGCAGATTGGTAAACTATCAGAGGTAACTGTTAACGTGATAGTTTTGTGGATCTACCATCCTATTGAAGAGGATTGATAAGAGAATTTGGAGGGAATAAACTATCAGAGGTGATCATTAACGTGATAGTTTTGGTAGACCCACCATCTTACTTGAAGAGTATTAGTGGGGGAATTTGGAGGAAATAGACTATCAGAGGTGTATTGTTAACTTAATAGTTTTGGCGGATTTTGTAGTTGACAGAGGTATTCTATTGAACATGACAACTCAGAAAATTTATTACTCATAATCCAATGAACTACAAATAAACCAACCCCCAGTCTTGACCAAGTGCAGGGGGGGAAAGGGTAGACGTGGCACATCGCCTAGTGGGTCACTATCTAATAAGTTTGACTATCAGAAGTAATTGTTAACATGATAGTTGTTGAATCTACCATCCTACTGAAGAGGATTGGCTTCAGTGACCGTAGTGTCTTCCCCTTCTGACTGAGAAGATTGATCTTGGTCCGATTGCTCAGGTTGATCCTGCCTACTTTGTTCTTCAGCTTTGATCCTGGCAATAATCTTTTGAGCCTGTTCGCCTTGAGAGATTAGTTGTCTCCAGGAATGGTATTCTGTAATCCTCATTTGTGTTAAAAGGTCGGTCTGCAAGTTATGTCGACAGGTATCCACTAAGGTAGACTGTGTCATACTTGACGAACATCGGAGATCCATGCTTCGAAACCTCTTGACGAAGGCTTTGACGGACTCCCTCTTCTTCTGCTTAGTGGCGAGAAGGGTATGGATGGAGACTTCTGTATCCTCTTCAAAGAATCTTGACAGGAAGAGTCTCTCTAGATCTGCCCACTTTTGGATACATCCTGCAGGTAGTTTCATGAACCATTCAAAGGCAGCCTCCTTGAGGGTGCCAATGAACAATCGAGCCAGTATGACGTCATTTGATATCATATTCCCAGTCTGTGACTTGAAATGATAGATATGTTGGTTCGGTGATCCCGTGCTATCAAAAATTTGTAGCGTCGGGACTTCGAACTTTGGAGGATAAGGGGCTGCATCCCATTCGGCAGGATAGGGTCTGACAACTCCCTCATCTTGGAGCTCACTTCTGTTAGCAATGGCATTGAGACGGGCTTCCAATTCTTCCATTTTGACAGACTGGAGATTATACTCATTCTCAGTCTCTCTTCCTTCATCAAAGGAAGATTCTGGGTTGTGGGCTTCTTGGTCAGAAGCCATATCATCAATCACTTTTCCCTTCCCTTTGCTTGTGTGAGGTCGAGATGAAGACGTTTTTCCTCTCCGGGAGGATTCTTGCCTAGGTGCGAATCTGTCTTCTGAGATTTGGCCTTATCTGCGACGATTTGATTCATCAAGGCTAAGAGTTCATTGATGGCCTCCTGCTGAGATTTGATCATGGCCTACTGCTCATCAAGTCTCTTCGCGAGATCTTCATGGTTTCCCGTCATATAAGTGGAGCTCTCATGTTCAATAAAAGAGCTTGATGATTGGGACTCTGCAATGGCTGAGTGTTCATCATCGAAATTAGTTCCTTTGGCTAACTTCCGATAGTTGACAGGGGAAATGGTTCCTGTTCGCGTCCGAGTGCGTTGGTAGATTCCTTCAAACTCGTTAGCGATTTTTCTGATGCTTGGAGAATGATCTGTCTCTGACTCATTAGAACTAGGGATTGATGATCTCCCTCTGCCAACCATGTTAGAAGTGACTCCAAGGTATTCATCCTCTGAAGTTTTCTTCCTGGGAGAATGTCGTCGTTGGTTGGGCAAAGCAATATTCGTTAATTGGTTGAACATCGACAGCAATTCCCGCAAGTCAGAGACTTGGGATGAACCTCTCACAGAGCGTGAGGATAGATATGGAACCCCCTGTCCGTTAATGGATGGGGCTGGTCCTTGGAAAACATGAATTTTAAATCCATGTTGATCTTTTTGAACACGACGAATCATATCGCGTTCCAAAAAAGAAACATGAGGGTCGTGTTTAGCTTGATTAACGCAAGACCGAAGTTTGTGTTTTGCTAGTGAAACGCAGTCCTGAGATCTGTGTTTTGCTAAAAAAACGCAGTCTTGGATGAGCATCTTCATCTCGTTGCTTTTGTGACCCGCTACCCGTCGCTTTAGCGCGGGTGCAGAACCTTTAACTCGGTGGACGAGTTTGGGAGAAGCAGAGCCCACTCCTTCGGAGGAGGGGGTGTTTAAGCAATCTAATCCAAAGGAGAGGACTTCCTTCGGCGATTCGGCAGAGATTAGAGCTTTAGTCTTCTTGGAGATCTTGCGGACCTTGCGCATAGCTTTAGGGCTAAGGGATCCAGAGGAGAGGGCCTCCTCGTACTTGGCTTGATCAAACTCCACGACGAGAGTCTCGACCGTTGTTCCAGCGAGCTTGACGTCGGATTGCGCCACCACTTCTTCATCAGAGAAGCTAGTCCCCAGCAGAGTCGCCATCTTTTGTTTGTTGAAAAATTTGTAGTAAAAAGAATAAAAGAAATTTGATTTGTATTCTCTCGATCTTAATTACAATTAGATTTCCTGATTACAAAAGAGAGGAGAATGAATTTGATTCTCCCCTTTGTTTAATTCTGGGTTCTTCACGGTGGCGATGAGATGCCTCCCTCGAATGCTCGCGTCGAGTTTGCTTCTCGTTGACGATCCGAACGTCTTGATTCACTAGAACGTGATTTTCTCCTCACGATTTGACGTTGTGGAGAACTTACAAAGCAAGTTTTAGAACTCTTGATAAGTTGATAACTCTGAACGAGTTTGAAACTCTATGAAAGAGTTGATTTAACCGAAAATCGGTTTAACAAGCTAAGGCCGAAGGCTTTAAGGAACTTTTTCGCTGTAGGAAGCACCAGTAATTTCCCCAAAAAGTCAGCCGAAGATCTCTTCTTTGCTGCCAATTCTCAGGTCCAAAAAGTCAGCCTCAACTCAATTGAGTTTCCTACTATTTATAGGGGATTTAGGGGTGTAACCGCCCCCTTAAATCTCTCCTTAATAAGGGTTTAATGGGGTGTAACTGCCCCCCCATAAATTTCTCCATGATAGGGTAGTGATCCCCTCAAATCTTAGGGAGAAAATAGTTCTGGAACCTTTCAAATCGTGCTTGAACGAGTCAAACGCTAAAAACAACGTTCTGGGCCCGAACTGCGCGTTTCTGGATCTGAAACGCAGAGTTGGGCCTGTTTTAAGCTGAAAACGCACAGGTCGCGCTGCGTAGAGATGAACTCTACGTTTTGGACCTGGGATGCAGAGTTGGGTTCTGCATGAACTGTGCGTTTCTGGACCTGGGACGCAGAGTTGGGTTCTGCATTAACTGTGCGTTTTTGGACCTGGGGCACAGGGTTGGGTTCTGCATGAACTATGCGTCTCTGGACCTGGGACGTAGAGTTGGGTTCTACATTAACTGTGTGTCTCTGGACCTGGGACGCAGAGTTGGGTTCTGCATTAACTGTGCGTCTCTGGACCTGGGACGCAGAGTTAGGCTCCGCATTAACCGTGCGTTTCTGGACCTGGGACGCAGAGTTAGGCTGCGCATTAACTGTGCGTTTTTGGACCTGGGACGCAGAGTTAGGCTCCGCATTAACTGTGCGTTTTTGTTGTTGGATGCAGAGTTGAACTCTGCGTTTTAAGTCCACAAACTCTGCGTTTTAAGTCCACGAACTTTGCGTTTTGACTCTGTAATGCAGAGGCAAGCCTTTTGGCGGGCTTGGCGAGGTTCAGGCTAAGTCCAATGTTCAGACGAAGTCCAGTCTTGCAGACAGACTTCAGAACATAACTTGCTGCAAAAAACAGGTCATAACTTTCAAACCGTAAGTCAAAATTGGACGAATTATATATGGAAATCGGCTATCTCGACGAGACGGAGCCGACCAAACCTACCCCATAGGGTTCGGTTTGCTTCGTTAGTTTTGCCAAATTCCTTACGGTTTGAGAGATATCTGTGTTTTGGTTTGAAGAGACCATCGATTTGTAGTCTCTTTTGCTAGAGTATTGCAAAGATCGTCATCTTGTAATCTTCGTCTTGGCTCCTTGAAAATGTGAGGGTCGTCAGATTGTAACTTCCAATGTTGATTGTGAAGGCTATTGATTAGAGCTTTCATCAGTTGTTACGAAGGTCGTCAGATTGTAATCTTCATCGATCCACGTGAAAGTCTTCAAATTATAGTCTTCTAGAAACCGTCAAATTGTAACTTCAATCATTGGTGTTTGATAGGAATCAGCTATCTGCAGTGATTTTTAGACAGCCTACAACACCTTGTTGGTATGACGAAGATGAGTCGAAACTCTATTTGCTATCTTATCAGCTGAGGTTCCTTCTGAGTCTGAATCTCCAGTAAGGCTTTGAAGGTGGATGGTTGGCATGTTGGCTTTTGGTAAAAGAAACTGTCCATACGCCATGAATTATGTCGAATAGCGTATTTTATGTGAAGGTTGAGGGCACAACCAAAAGCTACCTGGTACCTTTTGTGGTGGAACCAATCTTGGGGAGGGAGTCCACCAGCCAGTATTGTACTCCCTAAAAGTGACAAACCATGATGGCTTTCTTGGAGGAGCTTTAGGAGTACTAGGGGATTAGACCATGCTGTGGATGGAGAACTCTCTCCTGTGAGGATCATGCGGGTTGCATGCTTCGACCATCAGAACTTAGGCAACTTTAGTAGTGAAGGCGTCGGTTGAAGGGCCAATATCATTCTTCCTGAGAACAATCAGCTGACAGGCCCTAAGCTTTTCCCGCAATCTCATCCCTGATATCCTGGGAGTTCTCCGAATGAAAGTCCATCTAGTCCAAGATGCTTATCACAGACTTAATCACTGCTCCTATACTCATATGAGCTATTATCAGTGAGAGCTTCAATGATATTGGATCTGCTCATAACCCTTGGAGGGGAGAGGATTCTGCCTTGTGATCCAACTCCAGGTTTCTTGGTTGTCCAGAAGATGGAGTTCGTCTGTGGCGGCAATAATAAGTCTGTGCTACATGCCTAAGCCAAACAATCACTATAGTGGTGTGTCTTCTCATGGAGAGATTTCAGGGTTCTGGTAGCGGTCCCATCATTTGGTGGATGACTCACCTAGCAGATGCTCCCCAGAAAGCTATAGGGACCTTTGAGGGCTACACCTATATTGGCTCCTCATAGCCATAGGCTAATCCTCCTTAGCTTGAATGATGCAATTCCTGACTTCATTTAGCTTGAATGGTGCAATTCCGGTGTTGTTCTTCAGAGTGATTAAAATCATACCCTTATTCAGAACTTGGTATGTCTTCCTGAAAAAGAAGAAATTCCCCACGGTGGGCGCCAAACTGTTGATACTCGATATCAAACAGTCAATTAATTCAGAAGAGGATTGTTGCGGGGTGGTGAAGGATGATAGATGGTCTGTTCCCTTCTCCAGCTTTATGTCAAATAATTCAGAAGAGAATTGTTGTGGGGTCTAATGTCCGCGCTGCACAGACAGAAATAACTCGTAAGAGGGCGGGGACCGGTTCCTCATGGTTCCTCCGACGATCAAATCAGTTGATAAACATGAGCTTGAGTGGAGTTTAGAACTATACGTTCTTATGCTATATGCATTAGAGATTATCATCTCTCAGATTTGATGGACTAGAATGTTAGACCCTAGAGGGGGGGTGATTAGGGTCTTATGTTAATCTAATCCGATTATATGCCAATTAAAATTAATTAACAAGTTATCCTAGCAAGTATGAAATACAACAAGCTATATGAGCTAGGATAAGCAATATGAACTAAGAGATATATCCTAGCAACGAGATGTACTATCGAGATATATGCAAGGATATATAATTAACACAAGGGTAAACAAACTAAACTAAATAGTGGGCAATATAATCAACAAGCAATATACAAAGGCTTAAGATATGAACATAAAAATAAGTCCGCCAAAGCAATCACAGACAAACGATATGATTACGGAGTTCGGTCCCCACGACCTACGTCTCCGCTCCTCACCTCGAGGAGATCTCCACTATCACAACCGGGTTTTCTACGTTCACCCGAATAACGTTTACACCTCACAATACAATCACTATGCAATCACAGATCAACGTACACTAAGTGTTGGTCCTAGCCCGTGTCCTCCTCCTCAAGTGCTCGGTTACAACCTCTCCCTAGGCACGTCAACCGACGCCACTCCTCTTGGATTTGACCCCGTCTCTCACCACACACTTCTCTCGGTGTACAAGTGTATTACAAGTGAATCCTCACAATTAGGCACAATATGACAAATGATTGTTCTCTCTAACAAGGTGAGAACTCAATTAAGCACAACTCTTAGTCACAAACCCACAACCCTAAATTATACTATGAATGTAAATACAATAAGCTCAATAGGTTGTGTGTGAACAAAGAGATAAAACAATATAAACTCAATATGAAATCTAGCTTATGAAATTAAGAACAAACTTATAAAATGCTAGAATTGAGTTTAAGGAAACTTCTCTATAGATGACAAGAGAGAGGGAGAAGAATGAATGCTCAAACACCAAAGGATGATCTCCACTTGCTCTTGTGAAATTTGCTTCACAAACAAAACCCTTAAACACTCTTTTAAACTTGGTTAAAACACCCTTAAATTTGTTTAAACAATTCTCTTGGTTAAATTGAAAGAGAGCAGCAATAGGGTATTTATACCCACTCAAAAACTCAGCCAAACCCCCAAGCAAAAGTCCAAAAAGCCCCAGAAAAATCAGCTCAGAAAATAGCCGTTGGAGTGTAACGGATCTATTGTCGGTCGACCGACAGAATGTTTGGTCGACCGAAAGAAAGAATTCGGTCGACCGACGAAAAATCCGGTCGACCACGAGCAGGTCTGAAAAACAAAGAAACAAGCAGAGACTTCGTCGGTCGACCAGTGCGGTCGACCGATGGAGCTTTCGGTCGACCGGACCGGTCGACCGACAGACTCTCTGTCGCCCGGTGAAGAAAGATCAAATGATCGGTCGACCGGTGCGGTCGACCGAAAACTGACATATATAAAAACTGATTTGCTGATTTTAAAACCCTGTTTAAAAATATTAAATAAATTCCAAAAAATGTAAAACTTTGGGAAATGATTGTAGACATGATAATAAACATGCTATAACGACTGGTTTCGAAAAAGGACTTCCTAAATGAAAAATATCATCATTTTGCAAATATGTTCAAAAACATGAAAACCTGAAAATTGATATTTTGATATTTTGACTTAAACAACATTTTGAAACCTTATGAAATGATTGTATAAACTTGATAAAAGATATAACATGTTGTTATGAAGTCTATAACCTAGAAATACAATATTTTCATAAAATTGCATATTCTATGCAAATATATTCAAAACACTAAATATGATTTCATTAAATATAAGCTTGTTAAAGTGTTACCCAAGCTAGATCTTGATCTTCAATGAGCTCGACTTGGTACACATGCGGATGAAGCTAAACTTGAATCTTAAACTTTAATTGTACGATGCTTCACTCCACAATTCCGTCAACCTCCTTTGGATATCGTCGTTGAAGCGCTATTCCATCCATCCTCCAACTACGTTGTTTGTCTACAATACATAGGAATGTACAAATACTAGACAAACAACATTAGTAGTAAATTGTTTGTAAATCATCATCAAAACAAGAAGGCCAACATAGAAGAGTTAGATTATTCTTTCTTTCTTGCCTTTTTTGGCTTCTTTTTTACTTACTTTGCTCTCATGGGTTCTCCTTCTTTCTGATGGTGAATAACATCCATTGTCATTTCAACATGCTCGTGTTCCTTCTGCCATGCTCACAAGTCACTTCTAGGATATCGCGGAGACGCCACCTCCCATATTGAAATGACTTCCCTTCCAGTCGTCAGCGACACTTGTAAAGAGAGGGATGACTCATCTTCCAGCTCACGCTTTGCCACCTCCATTCTACATGGCCGAAATGACCAATCTACCACGGACATCCACGATATACATGGATGTTATTCACCATCAGAAAGAAGGAGAACCCATGAGAGCAAAGTAAGTAAAAAAGAAGCCAAAAAGGCAAGAAAGAAAGAATAATCTAACTCTTCTAGTTTATCCAATCTGAGAGATGATAATCTCTAATGCACATAGCATAAGAGCGCATAGTTCTAAACTCCACTCAAGCTCATGTTTATCAACTGATTTGATCGTCGGAGGAACCACGAGGGAACCGGTCCCTGTTCTCTCACGAGCTATCTGTGCGGTGCGGACATCAGACCCTCATTCAAGAACTAGGCGTAAAGCTGAAGAAGGGAACATGCCCTCCATCATCCTTCACCACCCCGCAACAATCCTCTTCTGGATTAATTTACTATTTGATATCGAGCATCAACACCACGATTCAGGTATGAAATCATAATTATTATAGTATTTCATGGCTAAAGTTTTCATAACCGGTAATAAAATCCTCTCAAGAGTTATCTTCAAGTTTATAGAAAGGATAAAAAAATAAAACATACCTAACAAAAAGATAAAACATAAATTTAGAATTGAAAAAAACTAATTCCGAAATTAAACATATTATCATTAAAATTTTATAAAGATCTATACCTAAATTTTCGAAAATAACTTCAGAGGGTTTTATTTTGAAAAATGCCTTAACGATCCAAAATATGAGATCAATGGAGGGGACGAGTGAGGTATCACGTCCCTATTGCATAATGAACTGGTCATGTCAGCTCATTATGCAATAGGAGGGTGACATCTCACATGTCCCTCTAATGGTCCCATATTTTGGATCTTTGTACCAGCGCTCTTTTATTTTCACAACAAAATAGATGATGAGTTCCAAGATGCACTGACCTTTGGAAAATTCCTGCAAAATAAATGGAAGATCATAACTAAGCTGTGAAAGGAGTAAAAAGATTAAATAGAAAATTTATGACTCTTCTTTCTATCTTTGCAACAAAAAGAGTGGATGGATAGGATAATAAACAAGGGATTGGGTGGGTTTTAAAAAAAAACCTAGGTAATTGAGATTTCAATTGATTTAAGATACTTTGTGAGTTCCAAACAATGAACAGTATAATTTCTTTTTTGGATATCTCACCACACTAAGTTTAATAAAAATTAATATAAAAATTAATTTAATCAATAAATATGACTTATAAAATTCTATTTAGCCAAAGAGTTGACTATGTAAGTTAATTACTTAATTATTAATTATTATTAATAAAAATATATATTATATAAGTTAGGACTTCAGAAATACAATATTGAAAAAATAGTAATAATGAAAATAATGTTTATATATGTAACCACTGTTTGAAATTGCATTTATCGAGGAAGAACTGTTATTAATTTAGTAGTAGTTTTAACAAAAATGATATAATGTTAATATATACAATAAATATATTTCTTATATAAAGAAATCTCAAAAATATATATCAACAATTTAAGGGAACTTTTCCATTATTTGGAGTTCTTTCTAAATCATGATTTTTAAATGTATAATATTTGGTAACAATACTAGCTTCGTCTTGACAATACTATCAACATACTCATATGACATTCCTACAAAGATAAGATAGATATCAGAATACATAAATGTGTTTTTGAATTATTTTTAAAATCGACGTATCAAAACAGGGAGGTATGACTTAAAATTGGAAGAGGTTAAAATAGTATGCGATAGATTTTAGAAAAGATAATTGCGTTTTCGGTGTGTCTTATTAAATAAGATAGCGAAACATGAAGTTATGCTACTGCTTAGCACTGGATAACATACTAGTACAAGAGAAAAGGGATCCTTCTCCACCAATCTTATTTAGTGGTTCCCTTCTTGACATCAGATGATTACCAGCAATATCAAGTGATCCGAGTGAGGAACTACTCTGATTCTTTTTCGTAAATGTCAAAATTATCGGCAAGTAATTTCGTTTCCACCTAATATGATAAGGTCTCATAATGCAGCTAATTCTCAATTTGATTATCTGGTAAATTACTCAACTATTCTTGTTAACTTTTCTCGTCACATGATAAAATCTCGTAATGCAGCTGATGGTTCGATATTTAAGTTCATTTCACTTGTAGAAAAAATATTAAAATTATTTGTCCGAGAACATGATTTTTGGGCATGAAATTGAAATTTCAATCTAACCTCATAAAGTACCTAGTGAGAACTACCTACGTCTCGCTACCTATCTAATCTAATACAGTTATAAAAGTGTGTTGGTATGTTAAAACATTTCTTCCGAAAATGCTCTTTAAAACACATACATACATATATAAAACACATGCATCCATACATAAACCATATCTCATACATACATAACCCCCAATTAAATGCATTATTATTCATAACCCCTAAAATAATTTTACAATGACTAAGTTGTTTAAATTTTTATAACCTCCCATTAACATATTAGTCTCTTATAATTCTCACTAATTATCACTATCATAATTAAAAAAACGTTACAACCATCCATCTTCTTACTAAACCACTATAAATCATAACAAATCTCTTACAAAAATGAATACATCATATGCACCCTCATCATCTCCATTGCACCTCCTCAAATCCTTGAACGTCTATTTGTCCCGATTTTGCCTATTTGGATTTCATTCTCTCTACAACCAATCACTACTTACTATCTCTTATTATAACATGATGAGATCAGCATGATTTATAGTGAAAGATTCTTTCTCTATCTTTTATAACCTGCCAATAACAAATTAATCCCCTACTCTCTCTTTCTTAATTCCCACTAATGATCACTACCATAATCATAGAGAATGTTTCAACTAGTTTTTTATATTTTCTCTTGGCTTGATTTGGCTTATTATAATTTATGTCTTTATTGGTCAATCCTTGTAGGCTGGATTTTTCTTATTTGTTTAAAACACATACATGCATACATAAAACACATGCATCTATACATAAACCATACCTCATACATACATACATAACCCCTAATTAAATGCATTATTATTCATAACCCCTAAAATAATTTTACCATGACTAAGTTGTTTATATTTTTATAACCTCCCATTAACATATTAGTCTCTTATAATTCTCACTAATTATCACTATCATAATTAAAAAAATGTTACAACCATCCATCTTCTTACTAAACCACTATAAATCATAACAAATCTCTTACAAAAATGAATACATCATATGCACCCTCATCATCTCCATTGCACCTCCTCAAATCCTTGAACGTCTCTTTGTCCCGATTTTGCCTATTTGGATTTCATTCTCTCCACAACCAATCACTACTTACTATCTCTTATTATAACATGATGAGATTAGCATGATTTATAGTGAAAGATTATTTCTCTATCTTTTATAACCTCCCAATAACAAATTAATCCCCTATTCTCTCTTTCTTAATTCTCACTAAAGATCACTACCATACTCAAAGAGAATGTTTCAATTGATTTTTTACCATTAAAATTTCTCTTGGCTTGATTTGACTTATTATAATTTATGTCTTCATTGGTCAATCCCTGTAGGTTGGATTTTTCTTATTTGTTTACAAGTGTAACATTTCTGCACCAAGCGGAGGAACTTTCAAACATCTAACAAATTAATATGTTTACATACCTATATTTTTTTAGCATGATCCATAACAACTAATCAAATTCAGATTAATATAGATTGTTATCTACAAATTCCTTCTATGGAATCAATAAAACTTTTATAACAAATAACAATATACTCTAATAGGGCTAAAAAATCAATCTAAAAAGACTTAAATAGAGCTTCTTCAATTGTTAAGAACAACCATCATCAAACCTCCATACACACACGCGCGCGCGCGCGCACACGCACACACATACATATACAAAACAATAAGAAGTAGACTAATTCCTAATGCATATTTTATAGATCATCAAGATTGATTGACATCGTTTTGATAGCTATTTCTTAAAATCCTCACATTTGCGGAATCAAGATTTTTGAAGTTTGTATTTACTTTTTTGTTTTGAAAACCATAAAACCCAATCAAGTATGAAATTCATGATTTAACAAAATATGTTTTACTTAAAATATTTTATTTAAAGTAATAAAATACATAATTTATTTTAAAGTTATAGTGCGCGGACATACACACACATACATATACAAAATAATAAGAAGTACACTAATTCCTAATGCATATTTTATAGATCATCAAGATTGATTGACATCATATTAATAGCTATTTCTTAAAATCCTCACATTTGCAGAATCAAGATTTTTGAAGTTTGTATTTACTTTTTGTTTTGAGAACCATAAAACCCAATCAAGTATGAAATTCATGATTTAACAAATATGTTTTACTTAAAATATTTTATTTAAAGTAATAAAATACATAATTTATTTTAAAGTTATAGTTGTAATGTGCTATCAAAACTTAAGATGATGCAAATGGGTAAAAAGAGTACCCCCCAACAAACACTATCCTTTAATTTCAGCAGAAACTAAATATACTTAATTTTTATAACCTCCCAATAACAAATTAATCTCCTACTCTCTCTTTCTTAATTCTCACTAATGATCACTACCATAATCATAGAGAATGTTTCAACTGTTTATCTTTATACTAGCCACTATAAATCACAACTAATTTGTTTAAAATTTTCTATGAATTCTCTTTTAAGTATAATTTCCTACTTCATTATTAACACTAATAAAGTAAGATTTCGAAATAAGCTAAATATAAAGTAAGGCTTCATGACATATGTGTATTATTTAGAGCTCAAGGTCTTAAGACTAAATTCTGAAAATAACACATCAAGTTACTTCACTTCCAACTAATCAAGTAAGATGAATAATTGAAGAAGAAACAAAGAGTAGTTTCCCGTATTCATATAAATGAGTTTGATAGTTTTAGGTTATGCTCTTACTATGTATATGCAAAGATCTTTAGCACTGCATAATATGCACATAGCAGTCCATATTTTTTGGCGTAACGAAGAAAAAAGATTAAAAATTTTAATATCAAATAATATTTAGTCTGCTATTGTGGAAATTAACTTTAAACTGAGGATATACTTTGGTCATACCCATCATGATGGTTCCTTAAAAAATCATATACTGAGTTGCAAAATCCATCCTTCACAAAAAGTTTTGTCTGATTGAAATTTGTAGGTTCAACTAAAAAATATTGTTAGAGCAAAATAATGACACACATTACTGTAAGACCCCATAACTTTTTTTTGATGATGTTTGTTCTTAACAATTGAAGAAGCTCTGATTAAATCTTTTTAGAGGACTATATAGATTTTGGTTAATTTTTTAGCTCTGATAGAGTATGTTCTTAGTTGTCATAGAACTTAAAGTTTTTCATATGAATACAAAATATTTAAATTAATATTTTACAGTCAATATATTATTTATCATGCATAATGGTATAACTATATTATAAATTTGTGAATAAAAAACCCCAGCATGTGCTAAATTATAAACGTCATACATTATGTTCAATTATAAAACAAATAGAATTATGCTTTTTAGGTTCACTAATTGAATAATGTCTTTCAGGTATTCCATAAGTTTTATTGGAAAGCTCTGGTTTCATAAAACTAAAATTTGTATTCCATAAGTTTTATTGGAAAGCTCTGGTTTCATAAAACTAAAATTTTAGAAAAATTATAGAGTAAACCTTTAAATTTGTGGAAAGCTCTGGTTTCATAAAACTAAAATTTTAGAAAAATTATAGAGTAAACCTTTAAATTTGCAAAATAACCCTGAAACTTCATAATTTTACAGATATGCTATAAAATTTGCAGAAAGGACCTTGAAATGTCACAAATAAAACTCATAAAAGATTATGTTTACTCTAGGATTTTAATGATAAAAAGATAGCAAAAAATCCTCAAATTACACCTAACACCAAACTTATTATAAAAAAAAGATAAACATAAAATTAATCCAACAACGTGCAACGCACGTGCACTATACTAGTGACAATAAGTACTCACCCGAGAGAAATAACAATGGGATTGGTTGACAAATCACTTTGAGAAATACGCTTCATTTCTAGATATCAGTGAAGTGAATTGCCAGATTCTTTTTCCCCTTAATTTTTTCCTGCTTTTTACCATCTTTGTCTCTTTCTTTCTTTCTTTCTTTTTTTTCTTTTCAACATCAACCACCCTACTCGAAGGCAATATTCCTATTTCATTACCTATAGTATGACTCTCCTGTATCAAGAGTCCAGAAGGAGAAAATGTAGCAAAATTCAAAAACCAAGAAAATTTTGAAAACACAAAACAAAAACCTCTATTTAACTATTTCAATTTTGCATTACACAGCAACAAAACGCATTTACGCTTGAAATTTGGTTCAGTTCTTGAACTGCAATCTGTTATTTTGCATTAGATATGTATATATTTATATATATTTATTTAATACCAAAACAATTCAGAGCTGCTGCTCCTTAAAAATGGCAAAGGAAAACAGACAAACAGTCTCTTTGACGGAAGGGGGAAGGAAAAAACCAAAATTGTTACTAAGAAAAGTGCTCAGTCTATAGCCGCAATGACGGCATCAACAACTTCTTGGGTTGTACTCTCTCCTCCCAAATCTTTGGTCCTGCACTTCCCTTCGCCGACAACTTTCATAACAGCAGTTTCTAAGCGATCTGCAAACGAAGGGAACTGAAGATGCCTCAACATCATGGCAGATGACAGGAGTAAAGCTGTGGGATTTGCTCTCTTCTTTTCTACGAGCTTCTCATTTCCTACATTTCCTGCCGAAGCACCTTGTTCAAAAATTGCATAATCTTGGCCTACATTACCTGCAAAAGTGAGAAGATGTTAACTGGGATGAGTTGAGAGAGAATTATAATCAACATGATTGCCAGTTTCACATGATTCTGATCCAAAATGCAAAGCAAGCGGACATTTGTTTATTCAGGTAGCCGATTATGATGCATGTACAGAAACAGAAGTCCACAAAGCAAGCTGGAGCTGGTGCATGAGGGAGAAAGGGAGATATATCCCAACCACGGAAAAAATAAGCTAGTTCAATCAACAGCATGTATATGAATATTCACCGAAAAGAACAATAAAGCTAATGCTAAACATTCACAACACCACATCACAAATGGTGAGTTGGATTGGGCTAGGGTAGGGAAGGCAATTTTTGCCCATGCCCATTTACCCACCTGACCCGCCCATCACTTGGTCCGCTCAAAACCCAGACGTTTAGTTAAATGGGCCTAATTAGGCGGGTTCACTTTAACTACACTAAATGGGCACTAAATGGGCGGTGTCTATTAACCCATTTGCCCGCCCGAATTCCCAAAACCAAAACCCCAAAAAGACCCATTCGACTCTAAGACCTCTCTAGGATTTCGCCAATCAAATTTCTAGGGTTTCCACTATTCCGATCAATCAGCGATGTCTCTGCGACCGAGCCAGAGGACGGAGGTCCGCCGAAATCGGTACAAGGTCGCCGTCGACAACGATGAGGGCCGCCGGCGACGAAAGGACGACATGGTGGATATTCGAAAGAGCAAGCGAGAGGAGAATCTGATGAAGAAGCGGAGAGAAGGAATGCAATCGCAAGCGTTCTCTCAGTACTCGGCGGTTGAGGATAAAGTAATCGGTTGTTTAATAGCTAGATTTGTTCGTTTAGGGGTTGGATTTGTGATTTTAGGGTCTTGAGGTGTTCTTAGGGTTGTTTGAGGGTTTTTTTTTTTTTTTTTTTTTTTAAT
>NC_033802.1:46777781-46790860 GCF_001876935.1 Asparagus officinalis | reverse complement strand
AAGCTAGAGAGCTTGTCGGCGATGGTGGCGGGAGTTTATTCGGAGGATCTGAAGGTGCAGCTTGAGGCGTCGACGCAGTTTAGAATTGTTGTGTATAGGTACGACCTTAGTTGAATTTTTTTTATTTGTTGAATTTACTTAGGCCAGTTATAACTTTATCCTAATTTTATGGATACACCATGAATTTAGATTGTTTCATTATCATCGGGCACAATTTTTGTTCTCATCTAGTGGATTTTAGTGGCCAAAACGTTTGCAAAAAGCACCCCAAATGTTTGCAAAAAACCCCCAAAATGTTTGCAAAAAGCCCCCAATATTTTGCAAAAAGACCCTAATAGTTTACAAAAGCCCCCCAAAAGTTTACAAAAAACACCCAAAAAGTATTATCTATATAACTACTATAGTTAAATACGCAAATGGGTGGCACGTTTACTAAATGAGTGGGCAAAAGCCCGCCCATTTAGAAAATATTAAATGGGTCATAAATGGGTAAATGGGCAAAACATGCTCACCCATTTAATGCCGCTAGGGAGACATTTGAAAGAACGAATAGCAAATGAAATTCTACTCATAAGATTAAACTGGCATCTGTTTGACCCTAGCAAATAAGCTGCCCTTGTTGACGCGGTAGTTTAGAAGAGGTAGAGTTTCTACTAACAAGAGCAGCTTACAGAGAGTCGAGACCTACCCCAAATTCAGATATGGAAAGATGTTTAAGGAACAGGGTCCTTGTGTTCAGCGTATGAGAGGGCACTAGTGGCTGACACCGACACATTGGTGGCCAACACATGGAAAACATACTGCTAGAAATAATAATAATTGATACTATCAAGAAAGTTTATTTAGTCTGGGGCTAAACTACCATTGGCAATTTTAGTAGGACCCTTTATCCAATTTGGTTTTTCTTTTTTTTTTTCCACTTGCAACGCTATGGTGTCAATATCAAAATTAATACCAATCTAGCTTTTTTCTATTACTAAATATTCCAATTTGGTTATTTTTCCTATATAAAATAATACCAAATGGACGTAACATGTTGATATTAATAACATAATGACGCAAGTGAAAGAAAAAGTATCATTGGAAATATGGTCCTACTAAAAATACCAATCTTGCAATTTAGCCTTTAGTTTGGTCAATACCTCCTGGCATGACCCCAGTGCCACCAGCAATGCCTGCAGCAGTGTTTGCCACCAGATTGCCGTACAGGTTTGGTGTCACCTGAAAATGTACAAAAAATACATAAACCCAAGTAAAGAAAGGCAAACTAATAAGATCACTTAGATCTGTGTCAAGCTAAACACAGCCACCATATATGTAAATTCTTGGCAATAAATCCAGAGGCCCATAGGTTATATAAATGGTTTTATTTGAGGAATCAAAATTATGGTGCACTTGCGAAAGTTCCCATAGCAATGTCCAGAAGACCCTTGGCTCCTGGGGTTCGGAACAGACTTAAGTTACTGAAACAGGAAATCTGTCGATGTATTTGTTGGTTGTGATGATATCTGGATATAATTAACAATGAGAAAATGCAACCAAAGGGAAGGAATAGCAGAATTTCAAAGGTCTAGAACCTGTCATATCTTAGTAAACATGTATATGACTACAACGTGATGGGAAAAAAAGTATCCCTATGAAATGGGAAAAATTTTAGAAGTTGACTCATAAAGAGGAAACAAAAAACATCTCAATAGTAAGTAATATTTGAAAAATCACAAGCAAGACATAAAGAGAAGAAGAAGCAGAGTAAGAGAACAATAGTCCATGTCATCAAGCATCCACAACCAAACAATTAGGTCATGCCTGCAGACAACCCTATCCCACAGTCTCCCTCGCCTCCAAACAATAAAAAGAAGGGGAAAAAAGAAACAAAGATGCAACTAACATGGACACAAGCACACCACATGAAGAACAGTTCGTGCTGAACTGCAAACACAGACACATACACAAGTACAGAAGAGGAGCCCAAAACATAACTAGCCAGTTGCGGGGAATAGGTGAAAGGTTTCACTTCCTCCTAGTTGCATGAAAAATGAAGAACTGTGCAAAGCAGAAAAGGTTAATTTCCAATCTCAGGAAAATTTGCAGTTAAAGCTACAGAATGAATTTATTATAGAATTCAGACAGGAAGTTTCGATAAGATGCTATTTAGCACCTAGAAACTAATATAAACTTTTTATGGAAGGTAAACGAAATGTAGCTTTTGTAAAACCTAAGAAAGAAAGAGTAATGATTTTTATGGAAAATGTATAATTAACAATATGAATACAGAAAATAAATACATTTCAACATACCATCACATCAAACTGCTCTGGCTTTGATACGAGCTGCATGCAACAGTTGTCCACTATGATCTCGTTGTACTCAATCCCCGGGTAATCTTTGGAAATTTCACGACACGATTCCAAAAATAAACCATCTGCTAGCTTCATGATATTGGCTTTGTGTACAGCGGTGACTTTCTTTCTATCATTGAGGTATGCGTATTCAAAAGCATATTTTGCTATGCGCTCTGAACAGAACTTTGTTATAACCTAACAAATTCCCTGGATGAGAATGAGAATAACCCCAGGACTGCTAACTTAACATAAACAGATAAAAGTTACAAAGAACAATGTAATCTCATTTCTGGAAAAGTGGCTTAACTTTTTAATAAATAGTCTCCAACTTTCATCAAATAAAGAAAATAGCCATGATGCATTTTTCTTTTTCTACCGAACACTGAATGTGCATCGTAATGCTGGTCTTACTTGATTTTTTTCAACTTCAAAACAATTTTTTCCATGGGTTCTCCCTACACTAGCAGTACAATACGTAGAAGGATATGTACGAAGTTACTACCCACACACACACTTGGAAAGTTTTACATACTGCAATACATTTAAAGCGCCCAAAATGCATTAGTAAAAGTTCAATGAATTAAATTGTTGCACCGTAAACAAAAGCAGAAACTAATCAACGCCTAAAATCTTCTAAATTCTCATTCAAAGAGTTATTTCTGTGTAGGCCGTCCACCTACTGATATGATAGACATCATAGGAGGGGGTCCGTGTGTATGCTTGCGTGAGTGTTTTTGTGCATGTGGCATGCTATGGAGTGATTGATTGATATGCAACTTTATGGAACATGTTAAAATAAATGATGATCAACCTTGAAATTGCTACACTACAAGTAATACTAAACAAGCCTTAAAACATGTGCAAAAATAAAACAATCATATTTGAAAGCTTCCAATCCATTAATCTGATAACAGGACGTAGCATACCATTTAAACTAAACATTTGGAATATTTAGATAAACAAAGGATTGATGTTTTTTCATTTCACGCATTCTGATTTATTTCACCAATTCTGTTGCCGTTGAAGTTTGAACTTATATCTGCCTTAAAGTTGAGTTATCATCGCTATAAACAAAACCCATATGCATTTCATTTTGATTTCAATCCATAATAAAAAAAACCCATCTTTGACCAGATTTTCGACCTCACCAATAGAAATATTCTAAAAAAACACCCAAAATTTTCATCTTTTAACGAAATTAAAAACTACCTTAAGGCTCTCCACAACTCCAGGAACCACCTCATGCTCCAACCCCGAGTACTCCCCCTCGGTATTCTCCCTTATCACCACAATATCAACATTCTCATGTCGGCTCGGCAACCCAGGCAAGTTGAAGCAATTGACAAGCGAGGCCACCACAATATCAACATTCTCATGTCGGCTCGGCAACCCAGGCAAGTTGAAGCAATTGACAAGCGAGGCGTACAAATCCAGCTCCCTCCTCAGCTGCATATTCAGCGAGTTCACTCCTCCGCCGACCGGCGTCGCCAGCCCCCCCTTCAAGCAAACCTTGTTCCTCTGAATCGAATCCATCACCTCCTTCGGGATCGAGTTCATGTGGCCGTGGACTTCGAAGGCCTCGAATTCTATTGGAGCGTGCATCGACGCGAAGACTTGTTGGACTGCGCCGGTGACGAGAGGGCCGATTCCGTCGCCGGGGATTAGGGTTACGGTGCGGGACGCGCCTTCGCCTGGTCGGGGCATGTAGGTGACGGATCGGCGGTGGAAAGGGGAAATTGGGTATGATCGGAGGCGGCGGAGGATCGGGAGAGAGCGAGTCGCCATTGGAGAGAGAGAGAGGATTGTTGAGGGTCGGGAGAAGATTAAAAGAGGGAACGAGGAAGGCTGTTTGTCGGTCCGGCCCAGCCCGTAATTTGGCTTATACCGGCTCGGCCCATAGCAGGTCATGTCAATTAGGGGCCGATATTGATGTGGGCCTTGGGCCCGGCTGGATTCGATCCCAGACACGGGAGCGAGAGGTTAGGCCCGGTTAGGAGCAGACCCGAGGTCAGCTCTCGCGTGTTCTGAGTGAGCTCTAGTCCAGCCTAGTAAAATTTAATTCGCTTTAATTAATTAACATGTTGCTAACAAAGCCGGTCATATTTTAGGTGGGCCTTTGGCATTTCGCTTATGCTAGCAACAACAAGCTTTATCTCACTGAGGCCTACTGGGATTCCTCCAGCAGGGGTCCCTGTAGCTATCAATCACTGTGTCACGAATCCTCCATGCTAGGATGGTCATGTGAGCCTGTTGCCCGCGTGTTTCCTCTTTCTCAAAGAGAAAGAGTCATTTGGTTCTTTCTTTTTTAGCTTCTGCTGCTAGAAAAGAAAGAGTCAAACAACTCTTTTCAGTGGGTGAGTGGGATTTCTTTTGCCAAATCACATGTTTTATTGGTTTTTTTTAATCAAATCGTCTAATTTATAGGTTCCTTTTTATCAAATCATCTATTTTATATCATATCTATAGATTATCGATGTTGTGCTCAGTAATTTGAACAGAGGTTCAAAGTTAATTTTTGAGTCGGTCTCATATATTCTATAAATAGGAGCCATATCCCTCTTCAAATCTCATATCTTTTCCTCTCTTCGTCTCATTTCTTTTTCATAGATAATAATTTTGTTATAAAATCGTAGTCATACCTGTTATAAAAAAAAGAAAATAATAAAAGTCTATGTCATATTCTTCTCTTACAAAAAGAAAAAAATTCTTATAATCAGAAACTCATTTCTTAATTCTTCCATGGATCACTACATCCTTCCCACAAATACTCTTTATCCTCCCCATTTGGTCGGTGGAAGTGCTTATACACATTTCTCACATTTTCAGTATTATTATCATTAAGCTGGTGGTAGTGGTAGTGGCCAAATTCATAATGCACCCTACGGCTACGATTACTGCTACTATTTAGCTCCTGCCGGCTATATTGTTGATCTCAACGGTGACATTCCCTTTACTTAACTAGCAGTAGTGACAACTACCGCCCCTTTAAACTCTTCTTGTAAACATTCTATTTCACTTTCTGTAATAGAATGACAACAAATGTGTGAAACACTACCACCGCTTTATCATGGCTGGACATTTTATTACTTCTTATCTTCCACATTGGCCTCGTCAACAACCGACTTCTCAAGCTACAAAGACTGAAGTTCTGAAGATGCAAACAGAGGAAGAAGTTCAGTGATAAATTACCATATTGCCCTTAGGAAATGTTTAAAATTTGGGAGCTTAACTGATGATGAAAGTGGAGTTTCGAGATTTCTTTTTGCATTTGCATAAATAATAACTAAAAAAAATGTTAAATTAAGAGTTGTCTGGTTTAGTGGTGGACAGTGGCCCAAGGCTCAGGTCTCGACCCGAGCCTCGAGCCCATATGGCCCGGGCCAACTTGAGTCAAGTCAGGCCAGACTGCTATGGGCTGGGTTGAGCTCTAAGCCAAGTTAAGTTTGACCGAGACAGGTCATGCCAACTCACACCTAATTTGAGAAAAATTCTTACATACTCATGGAGTACCACCTCGGCATACTCAACTTCAATCAAAAGTGACATGTGTCATCCACTAACTTTATTCATTCTTTCCATTTTAATACCATTAAAATTTAACCATGGTTAGGTGTGTGCATGGGTGTCTTGTACTATAGGTCCGTGAGACTGTACCACTTACTTTCTCTCTTATTAGTTTCGTCCTTTTACCGAAAGCTACCGTCCTTTTATTTTCCTTGTTATCAAAATACAAAGAAATTCATATATATAATCTAGTCCTCTCAAATTAATAAATCCTTGTGGGTCCTTGAGGTTTGTACTTTGCTACTTGTTCTGTTGTCTCTTCATTTTGTTCATTCTTGAATTTTCAATGGCTTGAGTTTCTAATTTTCCTTTTTTCTTGTTTTCTTTTGCCTTTTCTTTGTCATTCTTACGGTAGCAAGATTAAGCACATTACTGTAGCAAACTCGCTAATTCTCAAAATTTTGATAATACGAATATAGTAACTAAACTTGATATAGTGGAGATGTAATCACTTGTAGAAATAGGAGTCATGTTAGTTGGTGTCATGTTAGTTCTAATAGAGAACCTGTTTGCCAGTTCTAATTGAATTCATATCAATTCTATCACAGATCATGTTAGTTCTAATTTATGCCATATGAGTTCTAATTTATACCATGTTAGTTCTAATTTAGAACTACCATGTGAGTTCTAATTTATGTCATGTTAGTTCTACTTTATGCCATGTTAGTTCTAGCTGCACCTATGTTAGTTCTAATTTGAATGCTTAATGTATTTACTATAGTTTTAGTACTACAAGATGACTGGCATAAAGAAATATACATACGTTGACAGCTCCAGACCTCCAATGACAAGTTGGGCATCAGAGGAGATGAAAGTCTCATCTATAAGGGTTAGGATAATTACAAATAAGCCTAAGTCAGCTTCAATAACTTTTGTTCATAGGCCTATTGTGGAAGTTAGACCTATTCCTTCAAATGTACATGCACTTCCCGCAGTACAGAGGGGTGAATGAGTGCATCATAAGCTTAAGGCAAAGAGGAAGGCGAATGAAGAGGAAACGAATAAGAACTTCTCAATAGGCTATGTAAGTATCTTGTTATGTTGAGTCTAACTTATTTCACATATTTTGGGATATTGAATCCCTAAATTATAAACAAATAGACAATATCCATGTTATGTCTAATCCTACTTTAAATTATAATATCTTCATAATCTCAGATCATGGCAAAGCATATTGACGCTGCTTTTGAAGATGAAGAAGAGGTGAATGGTCTACCCATTGAGCAACAACTTATTTTTTGGAGAAATTCTGCTAAATTTCTCAAACGAATACTATTTGCCACAAAGTAGAGCAAGAGTACATATTGTAAAGAATTTATGATTGAGATCCACATGCTAAACAAAATAATTTAAGAATTTGGAAGACACGATGATGTTATAGACCCGGTGATGCTGAAGGCAAATATCAAACAGAAAATTACAAAAAAAAAATGAAGTTGAAACCATGGGTAGCTGAGGAGGAACAGAAGTCCAAATCAAGTTGTGTACATAAGAAAGACCCCACCATGCAAGAAGCTATACATAAGACTGTTGAAGAAGATGTTGAGGATCATGTTGATGATGTAGTTAGAGAAGAGGAGATTGTAGATAATAAGGTTGAGGAGGATGTACATATGGAGGAGGAACTTGTAAATAGGAAAGAGGAGCATATTGATAGTGAAAATGTGATTGTAGATAGGGAAGAGGAGATTGTAGATAAGGAAGATGAGAATGTAGATAGAGAAGGGGAGAATATAGATAATGAGAAGGAGAATGCAGATAAGGTAGAGGAGCATGTTGGTAGAGAAGGGGAGAATGTAGATACTAAGGTTGAGGTGAATGGTAGATATGGAGGAGGAACATGTAGATAAGGAAGAGGATCATATTGATAATGAAAAGGAGATTGTAGATAGGGAAGAGGATATTGTAGATAAGGAAGATGAGAATGTAGATAGAGAAGGGGAGAATGTTGATAGTAAGGTTGATGAGAATATAGATAAGGAGAAGGAGAATGCAGATAAGGTAGAGGAGCATGTTGGTAGAGAAGGGGAGAATGTAGATAGTAAGGTTGAGGAATAAGGTAGAGGAGCATGTTGGTAGAGAAGGGGAGAATGTAGATAGTAAGGTTGAGGAGAATGTAGATACTAATGTTGAGGTGAATGTAGATATGGAGGAGGAACATGTAGATAGCGAAGAGGATCATATTGATAATAAAAAGGAGATTGTAGATAACAAAGGTGCAGATAGCAATCATGTTGATAGTAAAGTTGTAGAGGAGTTGGAAGCATAGGAGCAAGAGGATTTTGTAAATATTAGACAACAGGTGGACAAAAGTATAGCTTCTCTAACAAGTAATGTGCAAACGAAGGTTAGCCACCGACAAGAAGGGTAAGCAAGAGGTCTAAATGGAAGAGGACCCCAAACACAGAAGGAAAGGGAAAGAAAAAGTAAAAAGTTACTATAAATATATTTTCAAGTCCTGAATATGTACATTCAGTTGGCAAAGTTACTCATTTTTACCCCAGCAATCAAATTCCCACTTGGGATGCATTGAGTTTGAAGCTAATGACAAAGGAGGAGGAAGATCTATTGGACGAGCTAAATAAAGAGATTCCAGACCCTGCATTGTTTAGCATACGCATAATAGATAGCAGAGGTTCTTTTGTACATAATTTTAGGATACCACCTTCAGTAGCAGCCAGACTCGACAAAGCTCAGAATAATTGTCTAAACAAATTTTGCGCCCAAAAGATTCATAAGTAAGTTTTAATTGACTATTTATGCAAGCAATAATTCGTCACATGTTAGTCCTATTCAAGTTAGTTCTAATTTTCAGGAGATATGATGTCATAAAAACATCCAATAGCAGTATGAATAGAGAAGAGTTGTTATATTTACTTCGTGGTGGCCGACTTAACGACAAGGTTAGATTACATATGCTTAATAATTGAAAATGTCTTGTTAATATTGAATTTTAATGTTTCATTAATGTTACAGATGGAAGAAGCAGTGTTGGATATGCTTCAGCAAGAGGCATATGACAAAAAATTTAGAGTCGTATCGATGTTCTTTCTTGTAAGCACATGCTAGTTTTAAATTAATGTGTTAGTTTTGACTAAAATGCATGTTTGTTCTTGTTGGCTCTATACTAGTTCTACCATGAGTCATGTTCGTTCTAGTCGACGTCACGTTTGTCGTACCATAAGTCACGTTAGTTCTAATTTATGCCATGTTAGTTCTAATTTATATTATGTTAGTTCTGTCGCATCTCATGTTAGTTCTAATTTATGCCTCATGAGTTCTAATTTATACCATATTAGTTCTTGTTCTCCCTTTTAATTTCAACTCATCTTCCTTTTAATTTCAACCCATACATACTAGGTTTGCAGCATGCACTCTATGGCATTGACCCGGATATTTACATGCTATTTTTGTCATATATTGAAAAATATACCGCAGTCCGCATAGAGTATTTGTTGATCACCTTGGTCAGGGACGATCACTGGCATCTTGTTGAAGTTGATTTGAAAGAAAAGGTCGTCAAACACTACAGTTCTGCTGGCCACGAAGCTTGGATGGAGCATGTTACTAAAATCATAAACTATTTTGATCTTCAGCAAGTTGATTTTGTTAAGCCAAATGTGCGCAAATTATTTAACTATCAACCCATCAAATGTGAGTAACAAAGAGGGCGGTTAGTTCTAATGTCTAAATTGTGTTAAATTGTGTTAGTATTAGATATAGCAAAATTGACTAATTTAGCGTTCTATGTTGCAGCTATGACTATGGTGTGTTCGTCTACCTCTATATGTAAGCAATAATTGCAGGCCACTTGACATTGCGCATTAATCCTTCGGACGATATCCTTCAAGCTATGCGAGCAAGACTTGCTGCACAATTATTACTTGCTGGTTATGAACAAAGACATAAAGACACGAATCAATGTTTAGTGATAGATGACATGTTTATATAAATATAGTGATGTTTTTATACATCTTTGTTAGTTATATTGCTATGTTAGTTCTACTTGCTCGCGTGTTAGTTCTAGCTTCTCTAGAGTTAGGATCAATATTAAGAAAATTGAAATTAGTTTGTCTTCTTAACCTCTTCTACATACCTAGAAAATTGAAGATTAAGTGTTAGGATCAACATTAAGAAAATTAATATAACCAGTGTCACATAAATGAAATTAGTTTGTATATTATAGATATTATCTTCTTTTTACCATTATAATTGATCATAGGACTCATGGGCATCACCATATAATTGCTCTTATGCTTTTTCTTTACCCTGCTATATCTTACTATAATAGACCCTAAGCCCATACAAATTTGAAAACTCATTTTGTACATCAACAGGTCGTATATCCGGTCGGACCTTTAATGTGAGTTGTAATTGGTTTGCAATGAATTGTCGAGAGGCTCTAGATTGATCTGCATTATTGCTATGCTGTCGACAAGTGTGTTTATCCACGAACCTTTTGATTTCAAGTATATTTTCATTTGTAGTTGGAGAGGTAAATAACATCCACAGACATTTTTTGGCTTCCTTAAACCGACAAAAGACTTGAATACACTTCAGTTCATTCTTTCCAAACTTGTAATCGAATTTTTTTGCCATGGAGTAGTATAACAAGGCCAATCTTAATTCCTTCACACTTTCAAATCGTTGTTCTTCACTTGTTAAAACAGTATGCCACCAAGCAGGAATCCTCTCTGATCTATTAATCATGTCCTCAAACATCAAAACATCATCTCCGGAAGGTTTGTCATTGAGAATCCTATCTAAAACACATGTGGACGTCGACAACGGCGGGCCACAGTCTATAATTTTTGAGTTTAAACTGCTAGAAGTGCTGCAAATATTAAGAACATAAACAAATAATCATAAACTACACAAATAGTAGTAACATAAACAAATAATACCAATTAGAAAAAAGCAAAAACAATAACTGCTTGTAGTTAGAACTAGCATGAAATCCATTAGAACTAACAAGAAAACCATTAGAACTAACAAGACATACATTAGAACTAAGATATTTGACCACACATAGAACTGGAGCTAAAACTAACAATAAATCAAATAGAACTAACAAAATAGCCATTAGAACTAACAATAAAATCATTAGGACTAACAAGAAATCGATTAGAACTAACATATTTGACCTCACATGGAACTGAAGCTAGAACTAGCAATAAATCGAATAGAACTAACAAAATATCGATTAGAACTAACAAAAAACCATTAGAACTAACAAGACATCGATTAGAACTAATACATTTTACCTCGCAAAGAACTGGTTAACAAGAAATCGTGTAGAACTAACATACGCTCAAATTAGAACTAAAATCCAATTAAACCTAACATAGAACTAACAAGACGATGATTAGAACTAGCATTAACTAGTTTTACAGTTAACGTCATAAATATTGATCTTAACATCAAAAAATCTAATAACCTACGTGTCTTGTCGAACTTGCTCATTTTTTTGGATATTTGAAGAATTATCTACTTCTTTAAAAGCTTGCGTGTGAACCTCTTTCATTCTAAGATTGTGGCAATGCTCCACCATAGATGACAGATCCCCCAGATTCTCAATAGGTGATAATTATATTTTTATTATAATTTTATATCATCATTATCTATTTTTACATGAATAAATATACCACTAATAATTATTTTTATCTTTAATTGTAGGTTAATGAAGAATAAAGCCCAAGATCTTATCTCTCAACAAAAGCCCAATGAATTAATAAAGAATACAAGCAAAAGTCCAAAGGCCCAATGGAAGAAGAAATTCAGCCAAAAAATGGAGAAACATAGCTATCGATGCCCGCATCGATGCCCACATCGATGTCAGTATCGATGCCCGCATCGATGTCAGTATCGATGCCCGCATCGATGTCACCCATTCTGCCACAATCCAAAGGCTGAAAATCAAAGTCTTATGGATCCAAGGGCTCTAATTCACTGTTGTATACTATAAATAGGGATAGAGAGTGACGAGTTGATGGTGTAAAAAAATTTGAAGCTCTATTTGGAGAGGATGGTTACTCTTAATTGAGAAGACCTTCTAAATTTATAACTTTTGTTACAATTAATAAAAGAATTTTTTACCTCTTCATATTTTCTTCTCTTTATTTGATGATGATTGTGAGGACAATAAATTTTTGATACTAGTTAAAATAATTTTTTTGGTAATTTATAATATTTAATTATTATTTTTAAAAGAGTATTTGTATTTTTCTCGATTTTCTAGATTTTTCTATGATTTAAAGTTCAAGTTTTATATTTATTTAAATGATTTAGATATTTATAAATTTATTTAGTGCAGTAAAAATTTCTAGAATTTATCTGTTATGTTATTGATACTATTACGTATTATTTTAAATAATATATTGTATTATTATTATTATTACATATTATTTCGTATAATACGTTGTATTATTAATTATGTATTATTTATACAATTAGTTGCATTATTTCTACTATTGCGTATCAACTGTCTTATTAGTATAACTGGTACGTTTTACTGTATAGATAATTATCCTATAATTATTTAATTTTAAATATAAGTAATTATATTTTTTATTAATTATTCCTATTTAATTGTGCAACTTCTTTCATTATTTCTATTGTTGCATATTTTCGGTTATAATACCATATCTGGTATGTTTTGAAGTGTAGATAATTTTCACGTAATTATTTAATTTTTCATAATTTATTATTATTTTTTATATTTTTCAAACCCCTAATTTTCTCTCTCTCTCTCTCTCTCTCTTTCTCTTCTTCTTTCCTGTTCACGCCGCCCCCTTGCTTCTCTTCTCCACCTCTCTCCCCGTGACCACTCTCCCCTCGACTAATATCGTCGCGGCCTCCTACTCCGACCAGCCATCGCCCGTCACCACCTCCCCTAAGAACCCCAGAACCCTATCTCCTCATCATCTCTCTCCTCTCATTTCTCTCCCACACCCAATCCCTCAACCAACTCCACCTCCGACGCCATGCCTCTACCACCCAGCGCCTCTACCACCATCTGCTCCGAAGCTCTGCGTGTGCTCGCAGCCTTGATCAATAGACTTCTTACTAATATGTAGGCGCACACAATCAACACGGATCCCAGTGTCTAGCGCCGTTACCGTACATCTGGCACTCTGAATCAGTACACGGAGGTCAAGCTCTCGGTGGGACCCT
>NC_033802.1:46765926-46777756 GCF_001876935.1 Asparagus officinalis | reverse complement strand
GTCGTCGACAGCGCCTCCTCAGTCCTCCTCCAGCGCCTCTGCCTCGACGTTGTCACCCCTCTTCGCCGCAGCCCAAGTCCAGTCCACGCCGAGATCCCCATGTCGACAACCCTAGCCGCACTCACTCCTCGACGCTATCACCCCTCTTCACCGTAGCCTCGTACGTCGACATCGGCGCGATCGACAAAAACCCCGAGGCAAGATCCCTAATCTCACTTGATTTGTCATTTAAATTTTAGATCTATTTTCTTTCAATGATATTTTTGAAATGATGTGGGAGCATGGATGATTATTGGTGATAAGTACTAGAATATGCAAAACAGAAGAAGTAATAGAAGAAGTTTGGAGTGATGTGGATAACTTGCCCAAAATATGAATATGAAACATGATACTACTATGTTAAATGGATATATGTAACAGTGTAACATGTGCTACTATTATATATATATATGATTAATATGATGTTGAAAAATAGCTTATGATTAATTATGAGATGTTTTATAAAGAAAGAATATATTTAAAGATTATTTTTAGAATTATTATTATGAGATATATTTTAGAAGAATTTATTTTGGAAAAGAGAAGATTTTGGATTATTATAATGAGAAATAATTTTAAAAGAAATTATTTTGGAAAAAGAAATTATTTTTTGAATTACATAGTTGTTGTTCATGATTTATAATTCTTAGACTTGATTATCTGATATGCTATGATATTATTACACATGATTAGTATTATTATTATCTCCTTGTTATGATTGAGAACCTTAGTAGTTCATAATTTAGTGGCCTCTGTTAGCCTTCTTGTTTTGATGATAATTTACAAAACAATTTACCACTAATGTTATTTGTCTAGTGTTTGTGTATTTCTATTTATTGTTGACAAACAACATGTTAGAAGATGAATGGAATTGCGTATTCACGGTCATATCCAATGGAGGTTGGCGGAATTGTGGAGTGAAGCCTACGCAATTCAAAGTTAAAGATTCAAGTTCAAGCTTCATCCACAAGTGTACCAAGTCAAGCTTATTGAAGATCAAGATTGCTTGGGTAACATTTAGTTTAGGTGTTATATTATGTGTGTTGGTACTTTAAGCTCAATATAATATGCACACACATTTTATTGGTTTCTTTGTATATATATATATATATAATATTAGATATTATATATATATATTATATATATATATATCATATATATAATATATATCTATATATATATATATTATAAGTTTAAGTTTTGGTTTCTATGTATTTAGTTATAGCCATACATGGTTTGAGTTTTCAAAGTTTTAAATATGAAACAATTGAATACAATTGAAAGATACATTTCTTATTTCATATCTTATATGCATATATAGTGAATTTCATTAATATTAACTTTATTTACCTTTTCTCCAATAAAATTATATTTATTTTTTCAAAAAGTTTGCAAAATATGTAATTTTGTGAAAATATTGTATTCTTAATTTTTGAGCTTAACAATAATCATATATATATTTTATTAAGTCTGCAAAATCATTTTGTAATGTTTCAAAACACGGTTAAGCTAAAATGTCAAAACTCATGTGTTTATATTTTCATATTTTGGACTATTTTGCAAAATAATGATATTTCTCATTTGGGAGGTCCTTTTTGAAAATCATTTGGGATGATCATTTCCCAAAGTTTCATAATTTTTGGAATTTGTTTGATATTTTTAAACAGCGTTTTAAAGTCAGAAAAACTATTTCAAACCTATAATTGTCATATGTCAGTTTGCGGTCGACCGCCACGGTCGACCGCCCTTGAGTCCAGAGACTCAGCATGATCTTCAGAGGCTCGCGATCGACCGTGACGGTCGACCAGATGCAGTCCAGAGTCTTTTGCGGTCGACCGGCTGTTTTCCTGAGCCCAGTTTTTGCCTCTGAGTTGCTCGTGGTCGACCGCGAAATTCCCATGGTCGACTGCCGATCGCCCAACGGCTCTATTTAGACAGAATTTGATTTCTGATTCTGTGGGTTTTTTGGTCTTTTGTCTTGGGGTTCTGGCTGTTGGTTTTTCTTCCTATATAAATCCTCAAACCCCTCTCTACCAAAAAAAAAACTAATGGAATGTTTTAAACAAGTTTAAAAGAGTTTTTAACAAGGGTTTAAGTTTGATTTAAAGTTTGTTTGGTTTATGAAGATCGTTTTACAAGTGGAGGAGATCATCTACATTGATTGAGCTTCATCTTAATCCATCTCTCCATCTTATTTTTCAGAGAAGAATTTCTAAACTCATATCTAGCTTTACATCTGCATATTTGTTTGATTATCATTCTTTAAAGCTAGTTTTCATATTAAGTTTAGATTTGATAAATCTTATTGTTACACACACCCACATTGAGCTTATTGTATTTTTATACATAGTATATTTGGGTTGGTGAGAGTTGTAACATTGAGTGTGAGCCTATATTAAGTTCTCATCTATTGTAGAGAACAAATCATTTGTTATATTATGAGATTGTAAAGTTTTCGGTTAGCTAGAAAACCGAGTGTGAAGTGGAGATCTCCTCGAGGTGAGGTGCGAAGACGTAGGTCATGGGGATCGAACTCCGTGAATGAAATTATGAGGTGTAAACGTTATTCGGGTGAGCGTAGAAAACCCTGTTGTGATAGTGGATTTCTCCCCAGGAGTGGGGAGCGGAGACGTAGGACGGAAGGTCCGAACTCCGTGATCATTTGCTTGTGTTTGCATTGTCTTTAGCGTACTTAATTCTTGTGTTCATATCTTATATCGCCATTGTTCTTTTGCTTATTTATATTGTCCTCTATATTGTTTCACCCTTGTGCTAGTTTATATATCCTTGCATATATTTCACTATATATCTCATTGCTAGGATATTGCTCTTTGTTCATATTGCATATTCTTGCTCATAACATATTGTATATCTATCTTGTAAGAATAATTTATTAATTAGTTTTAATTAGCATAAAATCAGATTAGATTAGCATAAGATCCTAATCACCCCGTCTAGGGTCTAACAGCCTCGTGCGTCATGAACAGATCTAGTGACATGTGTGGGTGTGTTGACTAAAATTAGGTGGTGAACCAGAGTTTTAATAGGGATTGATTGTCGACTTAGAAAACGAGAAGAGTTAGGATGAGAAAGTCTTTGTTCATGTGATCAGATGTGGCTGTTGATATATCTTCCAGGCTCGTGCCAGTGAATTCGTGTAGTCACTGGGGTTGGTTTGTTGGGCTAAAGTGAATTCGTGTAGTCACCTTAGTCCGTGACCTGTTTCGTCACTTGAGCTTTGCCTGAGTTCGGACCAAGCCGAGAGTGTAGGGGTATTGGATGCACGTAGGGATTTGTGAACAGTCAGTTATCCGTTGATATGAGTGTTGACTTTATTTGAGATGTAGACCAGTGAGTTTTAGGATGGTTAGTATTCGACCCGGTTATCGTATGTGATTAGCTTTATGTTTATCAGGTTTTAGTAGTGAATTTGCATGTTAATTTGGTTGGATTTCTAGTTACACGACCTTTTGTCATTTCTGTTATTGTATCGTTTTCCACTTGGGTTTTCTTTCTCCCTTGTGGGATCTTGCCATATGTCATGCACGCTGACGTACACCTGTTTTCTCTGGTGTACGTCAGATTTAGAGGAATAACAGGTTCAGCTGGTAGATCGCCAGAAGCAGGAGGATTCTCAGCAGGAGTGCCTTGCAGATAGAGTTGAAGAATAGGCTGAAGTTCAGTATCTCGTCTTCTTTGATGATCCTAGTTGTTTTTTTAGTATTTTCCTTTTTATTACCGTTGAACGATGTAGTTTACATTTCTTCAGCATTCATTTGTTCAGATATGTATAAGGGCATGTTGACTCGAATGTTATGTCTTGGATGATATTCATTTGTGATATGTATTATTTTATTCTGTGTTGTTCATTATATTCTTGCTATCTGTGAGCGGGGACCTGCGCCTTTGTATTTATTTTCTTGACGCTTAGCGTATTAGGTTGAGGAGAAATATTTTTTTATTTATTCTCCTTAATCTAATACGTCGTGGGCTTGTTCACATTCCGATTCCCGGGTATTTTGGAAAACAGAGCGTGACAGGTTTTTTTAGTGGCCCATGCAGGTCACAGTCTCGAGTTCATACCAGTGAGAATATAATGGACAATTTAGAAGCATATCATATTTTATCCGTAAGACTATAGTTAGTCCTTATCCTATTATCTTGATGAATTATATCTTAGTCCCTACCTCATCACTTTTGACTATGGAGCTTCCTCCTGTTTCTTGCATCGTCACTTCCCGCTACACTCTCTTCCTATAACTTTTCTTTTCTCGTATCGGTCATTATTTTATGTGTTATTATTTTACACTATATTTTATTTGATTTGACTTATGTATCGTCTGATTGTATTGAATTCTATATTATTTATTCTATTATTTTATGTATCAAATACAGTATTATATTGTATGTTTTTATTTGTTTATAAATCTATTTTATCTTTCATAGTTCATGTTTTATGTATTATACATTTTATTTATGTATATTACGTTGATTGTATTTATGTGATTTTTGACTACTACACAATATACTACTATGTCTAAATTGATTTTATATAATGATGATTATTATTGTTGTATCTTGTTTATATTTATGAATATTACTAATGCTTCTAATTTATCATATTGTTTGTCGAATATATAATTATGTTCTTCTTATTATGTTTTATATAATATGTTTATTTTGAATCACGTATTTAGTCTTATGTATATTTTATCATATAATATTTTATGACTCTTTTCATCAAAATTTATTTTTGTTAGCATGATTTATACCATGAGTATACAGACTTTTTATATGATTATTATTATGTATGTGTTTCCATTTTTAACGCTTATTATACATAATGATTATATTTGTTATACACATCATATGTTTCTGAATCTTGTTTATCCCTTTTGCTTTTATATCTTTTATTTTTATACTTTGATTTTATTTGTGTTTTTTTGAGCCTAACTATGATTTTGTATTATTTACTTTGTTTTATATAACTGTTTGTATGCTAATAATTATTGTGTATCATTTCATTCTGCTATTGATTATTATAATTTACCTCTGTTTGTTTGTCTATATGTATTGATGTGTTTCTATCTATGTTTATTTCTTATTGTTATTTTCAATTATGATTATGTATGTTCTGTATACCTTATTATAATCTTTATTGTCCTTCTACCTGATTGTTCTGCATTCTTGACTTATATCTGGTGCTTTCTAATAATAATGCGTTATTCTCGTGTTTTAGTTTATTTCAGTCATTTTACATTGTCTGCTATTATATATTATATTATAAGTGTATTATTAACTTGCTAGCTTGTTTTATTACGTATAAAGTAGTTTCATTTAGTATATTTCATTTCATTCTTTACTTCCAATTACATGTATCATCATTATTTGATTTGATTTATCAATCATTTCATCTTTCTTAGTTTTGTTTATGTTTTGCTTACTTGTTTTCTATATACAGTTTCTTATTCATTTTAATACTTACTTTTTATTTTGTTCTTTGTTCAAGTTAGTCTACTTCATTTATTTAGACATAATATTTATATAAAGTGTGTGTTTTCGATAATTATTGCAGTGATATATGACTATAATTATTTATTTTGTTTTTTATATAACATACTACATATAATTCATTTCTTATATGTTGTTGTGTCATATCACCTTGTTCTTTCATGATTATCTGCCTTGTATTGTTTTGTATATCATATCTTTTGGTTTGTGTTCAATTACATTCTAATATTCTACTTGCATTGTGCTGCTTATTTTTACATAATTATATTGTTTGTCGTATTCTAATTTCTGTGTATACAATTTGTAAATTCCTAATATTTGTGTAATAAATTATTTATCTGCTAAATTTTGTATACTGCTTTACAGGATTATTTGATTGTATAATTGTTTTAATAATTGTGTTTAGCTATTTATACTTGACTGTATTTGTATCTTTTCTATGTTTTAGACTCTTTTTTATCATTCCATCAATTAAATAATGTTTTCTTTTATTTGTGTTTATTTTGTATGTATTATTAGTCTAATTGTTTTATGATTGCTTTTCCTATTATCTTTGATTTTATATGATTTCTTTTCATCATTCTATTTTGTATACCTGTTGATGTTCGTTTTTTGCTTTATGAGTTTTTGGTTAGGAGCTGGTCTAGTTGAGTTAGGCTTAACCCTATAATTTAGGGTGATTGAAAAAAGTGATTATTTTGATTTATTTTAGTTAGGTTTTCCTATATCTCCTTTTTGTCTTATAATCTTAAAAAAACTCTAACTCTTATATTTCTTTTAGGAAAAAAATTTATAAAAAAAGGGAATTTGTTTTAGTGTATGCGAATTGGATTAGGGATAATACCAATCGTTTAATTCGTCTTGAACCAATTGAAGAAATGACTAATCAACATGTTGTCCATGATATGTGTTATCCAACTAGGAATGCAATCCCTTCTTGTATTAAGCTCCCTGAAGCAAATAGAACTAATTTTGAGCTTAGACCGCATCACATAAACATGCTTCCAAAATTCTTAGGAATTGAAACCGAAAACGCTTATATCTTTATTTCCGAGTTTGAGAAAGTGTGTATTATGATTAAAATCAGAGAACTATCTGAAGATGCGATCAAGCTCTGATTTATTCCATTTGCTTTGAAGGACAAGGCCAAGAAATGGCTGTATAGCTTACCCACAAATTCTATCTCAATTTGGGATGAATTTGTCACCGTTTTTCTAAAGAAAATTTTCTCTATCCACAAAATAGTTACGCTAAGAAACAACATCATGAACTTTAAAATTGTCACGGGAGAGCCTTTCTGGAAGTATTTTGACAGATTTAGAGACGTTCCTATCTATTGTCCTCATCATGGTCTCGAAAAATGGCGATTACGCCAAATAATCTATGAAGGATTGGATTATTCTTCAAAAACTTCCTTAAAATCAATGTGCCAAGGAGATTTTATGAAAAAGAATGCCGACGAAGCTTAGGAATTTTTAGAGAGTCTATTCGGGAAAACTATTCAGTGGGAACACTGTGATGACAGAGTTGCATCAATTCCCTAACCTAAATCTAGTGGTCTTTCCTTAGAGTCGAACATTACTTCTGAAGAAAAGATGATGACTATTCTGCGAAGGTTAGAAGCCATAGAAATTAAGGAACGGGCTCCAACTCAAACTCAAATTTCTGCCCCAGGTTGTCACAACTGTCTTTCTCCTGCCCATGTTTCAGAGGGATGCCCTCTTCTAGGAAACACTCAATCATTAGAGCAGATGAACATTGCATTTCAGCATCCTAGAAATGATCCGTTTTCACCAACTTACAATCCGTATTGGAGAAATCACCCTAATTTTACATGGAATCAAGGAAATCCCTCCGAAAATCAAAATTTCATTCCCGCTGCAAACCAGCAATTTCCTAGAGTAAAAATCATTCCATTCAATGTACCAAACAAATTTCAACAATCTAATCAACCTTATCCAAACCAATATTCTCATCCTCATCAACCCATAAATCCTTCAGGTCCTGACCACGAAAAATGTCTTAATGTCTTAGAAAATGGTTTAGAGGCTATGCTTAAAGCTTCTACACAAATCACCAACATATTAACCCAGTCATCCACCATTCTGAATTCCTTCATGCAAACAACCGGACAAGTGCTCAACTCGAACACTCAAGCTATAGCCAGGTTAGAAACCCAACTTGGGCAACTAACCAATGCCGTAAGTGAGAGAGAGAGAAAGAAAAATTTTCGAGTCAACCTGTTGTTAACCCTAAAGACAAAGGATCCATTTCAAACCAACCAGCCCATGTGAATGCAGTTCACACTTTGCGATCAGGAAAACAGATAAATAACCAAGTAAGAATGCCACCGAATCAAACCTCGTCTCCCATCCAACACACACCTTCCGATGACCAAGAAGCTGAACGCAAGATTGAGCCTGATCTAGACAGGTATAGGCCCGTTTCCCCCTTTCTAGACAGACTCAAACCTAGAAAAAACTCCCTGCAGGTTGAGAAAATCTTAGAGACTTTTAAACAAGTCAAGATCAACATCCATCTCTAAGACACAATTGAACAAATTCCCTCTTATGTAAAGTTCTTAAAAGACTTATGCACTAAGAAAAGAACCACGAATGTCCCTAAGAAAGTCTTTTTAGCTGCCAACCTTAGTGAAATATTTTCAAAACCCATGCCCTTGAAATATAAGGACCCTGTTTGTCCCACAATTCCATGTGTCATAGGAAATACTCACATTGATAAAGCACTTCTAGACTTGGGAGCCAGTGTAAACCTCCTTCCTTATTCAGTCTATCAACAACTAGGTGTAGGGGAACTTAAACCCACACGATACACACTACAATTAGCTGATAGATGTACACAGTAAAAATTGCCTAGGTGACAAAAACCGCCTGCTTGACTCGCTAGCACGAGTCGAGCTCGCCTGTTTGCTTGACTCGCCAGCACAAGTCGAGCTTTCCTGATTATTGAGCTCGCCAGCTCAAAACCTGCCTGTTTGCTTGACTGGCAAGCATGAGTCAAGATCACATGTTTGCTTGACTCGCCAGCACGAGTCGAACTCACCTGTTTGCTTGACTCGCTAGCACGAGTCGAGCTCGCCTGATTATTGAGCTCGCCAGCATGAGCTTAACCTCGCTTGTTTGCTTGACTCGCCAGCACCAGTTAAGCTCGCCTATTTGTTTGACTCGCCAGTACGAGTCGAGCTCGCCTGTTTGCTTGACTCCCTAGCATGAATCGAGCTCGCCTGATCATTAAGCTCGTCGACACAAGCTCAACCCCACCTGTTTGCTTGACTCGCCAGCACGAGTCAAGCTCGCCTGATTATTGAGCTCGCTAGCACGAGTTCAAGCTCGCCTACTCTCGCCAGCACGAGTCAAGCTCGCCTGATTATTGAGCTCGCTAGCACGAGTTCAAGCTCGCCTACTTGTTGAGCTCGCCAGCACGAGTCGAGATCACCTGATTGTTGAGCTCGCCAGCTCAACCCTGTCTATTTACTTAACTCGCCAGCACAAGTCAAGCTCGCTTGAATGTTGAGCTCGCCAGCATGATCTCAACCCCGCCTATTTGCTTAACTTGCCAGCATGAGTCAAGCTCGCCTGATTATTGAGCTCACCAGCATGAGTTCAAGCTCGCCTAATTGTTGAGCTCGCCAGCATGAGATCAACCCTACCTGTTGGCTTGACTCGCCAGCACGAGTCAAGCTTGCCTGATTATTAAGCTCACCAGCACTAGAGGGGGGGTGATTAGGGTCTTATGCTAATCTAATCCGATTAAATGCCAATTAAAATTAATTATCAAGTTATCCTAGCAAATATGAAATACCACAAGATATATAAGCTAGGATAAGCAATGCAAACAAAGAGATATATCCTATATGATGAATATGTATATATGCAAGGATATATAAACAACACAAGGGTAAAATAAACAATCTACACAAGTGATAGGGTAATATGATGAGCAATACACAAAGGCGATATAAGATATGAAAACAAGAATAAGAACGCCAATGCAATCACAAACACACGATATGATCACGGAGTTCGGACCTTCCGTCCTACGTCTCCGCTCCCCACTCCCGGGGAGAAATCCACTATCACAACCGGGTTTTCTACGTTCACCCGAACAACGTTTACACCTCACAGTATCGGTTTTCAACGCTCACCGATCAACGTCACTCCTCACAATCGGTTTCCTAGTTCACCGAAAACTTTCACCCCACACTCGGTTTCTAGCTCACCGAAAACCTAACAATCTCACAATGCAACAAATATAATTTGTTCTCTAATATGGATGAGAACACAATTAAAGCACAACTCAAAGTTACAATCTCTCACCACCCAACTATACTATGTCCTAGCCCGTGTCCTCTTCCTCAAGTGCTCGGTTATAACCTCTCCCTAGGCACGTCAACCGACGCCACTCCTCTTGGATTCGACCCCGTCTCTCACCACATACTTCTCTCGGTGTACAAGTGTATTACAAGTGAATCCTCACAATTAAGCACAATACAAAGTGTTTGTTCTCTACAATTGAATGAGAACGAATTATAAGCTCACTCTCTAAGTTACACAATCCCACAACCCAATTATACTATGAATGTAAATACAATAAGCTCAATAGGTTGTGTGTGATCAAAGAGATAAAACAATATAAACTCAATATGAAATCTAGCTTATGAAATTAAGAACAAACTTATAAAATGCTAGAATTGAGTTTCACTTCTCTAAAGATGACAAGAGAGTAGGAGAAGAGTGAATGCTCAAACACCAAAGGATGATCTCCACTTGCTCTTGTGAAATTGAATTCACAAACTCAAACCCTCAATTGCTTAAAAGCTTCTTAAACACACTTAAACCAAACATAAACCCTTGATTAAAACTCTCTTAAACTTGTTTTTAAACTTTCTTAATCAACTTGAAAAGACATCAGCAATGGGGTATTTATACCCTCTAAGAAACTCAGCAAAAACCCAAGTCAAAAGACAAAAGTAGCCCCAGCAAACTGCTCAGAAAATAGCCGTTGAAAAAGCAACGGTCATATTGTCGGTCGACCGAAAATTCCGTCGGTCGACCGATGAGAGCAAAAACACGAAGAAAAACTTTCTGGACCATCGTCGGTCGACCGGAAATTCTGTCGGTCGACCGATATGAGCTCTCGGTCGACCGGACCGGTCGACCGACGACTCTCTGGAAAAATACTGACGAATGGTCAATTGACCGGTCGACCGTACCGGTCGACCGAAAACAGACATTTCAGAAAACAAAGCTGATTTTAAAACACTGTTTAAAAATATCAAATAAATTCCAAAAAATGTAAAACTTTAGGGAATGATTGTAGACATGATAATAAACATGCTACAATGACTGGTTATCAAAAAGGACTTCCCAAATGAAAAATATCATCATTTTACAAACTAGTCCAAAACATGAAAATATGAGATACTTGAATTTTGATGTTTTGACATAAACCAACTTTTGAAACTTTGTGAAATGTTTTTATAGACTTAGTAAAACATGTATAAACTGATATTGAAGTCTATAAACTAAGAATACAATATTTTCACAAAATTGCATATTCTATGCAATGTTTTCAAAAACATAATAGAAAATATGAAATATAGAATTTCATATATATAACCATAAAAACTCAAAACATATGTATGTATATATATAACTATATATATGCATAGAAACCAAAACTTATATATATATATATGACTATATATATATATATATACGAAGAAACCAATAAATGTGTGTGTATAGATAATTGAGCTTAGAGTATATAACACACATAATATAAATCCTAAACTAAATTACCCAAGCTAGATCTTGATCTTCAATAAGCTCTTCTAGGTAATCTCGCGGATGAAGCTTTAACTTGGATCTTGAACTTTGAATAGCAAGGCTTCACCGACATTCCGCCAACCTCCTTTGGATATGATCGTTGAAGCTCTATTCCATCCATCCTCCAACTACGTTGTTTGTCTACAATATATAAGAATGTACAAACACTAGACAAACAACATTAGTAATAAATTGTTTGTTAAACATCATCAAAACAAGAAGGCCAACAATCTCCCCCTTTTTGATGATGACAAACAATTTACAAAAAGGAATATATGCATGAAGGAAATGAACATATACAAGATAATACACATGCATATAAACAAGGAATTGTATACTCACAATATTTCTCCCCCCTTGACAACATCAAAAAGGCGACAAAAAGATTAAGAGAGCGAAAGCTCCCCCTACAAATAAGCATGGGTGAGTAT
>NC_033802.1:46725951-46764148 GCF_001876935.1 Asparagus officinalis | reverse complement strand
GATAGGTCCACATACCCGTCAAGTTAATATCACACCTCTGACGACCAAATTAACTTATCGACTCTCTTCAATAGCACGATAAGCCCATAAAATACTGTTAGGTTAACATCACACCTCTAACAGTCAAACCCTCTCCAATGAACTTGTTAATCCTTTTTCAACAAGAATAGCAAAATTCCCAGTGGATTAAAGATTTTCTGGAATTATCCTAGTGATAATAAAGAAAATTTCTGAGTTTCACTCTAAGTAAAAATTCATGCTAAGTTTATACTACACCTCTGGCGCTTCCAACTTTATTTCATTGTTTCAAGTAACACAGGAAGAAACAGTGATAAAAGAAACAGTGACAAAGTCTACGTATTCAATATCGTAGCCAGTGATTATCATTAAATTAATAATCACTGAATCCATAACTTACATGTATGGGGAATTTTATCCTGAATCTTAAGTAGTAATAAGTCAACGCCTAATACGCGTTGCCGGTTAGTCTTTGACCATAAGAAGGATAAAAACCCACGTATTCAACATCGTGGCAGGTCATTATTAATAACACTAAAAACCATGCCTTACACGTATGGGGGGACTTTATCTCGATGGAGGACTTTATCTCGATCCCTAATTAGAGATAAGTCTACGCCTAACACGCGTTACTGGTTAGTCTTTTCCCGTGAAAATGATAAAGTCTATGTATTTAAAATTATAGCATCAAGTCTAAGAGGGTTCATTCTCTTAGCACAACGTTACGTGTGAAACGGATTCAAACCCTAATTAGAGATAAGTCTATGCCTAACACGCGTTGTCGGTTAGTCTTTTCCCGTGAAAATGACAAAGTCTATGTATTCAAAATCATAGCATCAAGTCTAAGAGGGTTCATTCTCTTAGCACAACGTTACGTGTGAAACGGATTCAAATAATTCACATGCTAGCCCAACTCAAATGGTAGTCAGTAAAGGCTTATCAAATCCGTTGATGGCTGAGGGTTTGTCAAAAATCCTATGCATGTTTACAGGCTCATCAGCTTAATGGATGTGAGTCGAGACTGTTAGACCCTAGAGGGGGGGGTGATTAGGGTCTTATGCTAATCTAATCCGATTATATGCCAATTAAAATTAATTAATGAGTTATCCTAGCAAGTATGAAATGCAACAATATATATGAACTAGGATAAGCAATATACAATATGATATATCCTAGCAAAGAGGCATATAGTGAAATATATGCAAGGATATATAAACTAAGACAAGGGTAAAATAAACAATCTACACAAGTGATAGGGTAATATGATGAGCAATACACAAAGGCGATATAAGATATGAAAACAAGAATAAGAACGCCAATGCAATCACAAACAAAACGATATGATCACGGAGTTCGGTCTAACCACTTGACCTACGTCTCCGCTCCTCACCTCGAGGAGATCTCCACTATCACAACCGGGTTTTCTACGTTCACCCGAACAACGTTTACACCTCACAATACAATCACTATGCAATCACACCTCACACACTAAGTGTTGGTCCTAGCCCGTGTCCTCCTCCTCAAGTGCTCGGTTACAACCTCTCCCTAGGCACGTCAACCGACGCCACTCCTCTTGGATTCGACCCCGTCTCTCACCACACACTTCTCTCGGTGTACAAGTGTATTACAAGTGAATCCTCACAATTAAGCACAATATAAATCAATTGATTGTTCTCTAAACAAGATGAGAACTCAATTAAGCTCACTCTCAATGTCACAAACCCATAACCCTAAATTATACTATGAATGTAAATACAATAAGCTCAATAGGTTGTGTGTGTACAAAGAGATAAATAAAATCAATTAAACTAAACTCAATATAAATCTAGCTTATAGAAATTATAATCAAAATAATAAATTGCTAGATGAGTTTAGAAACACTTCTCTAAAGATGACAAGAGAGTAGGAGAAGAGTGAATGCTCAAACACCAAAGGATAATCTCCACTTGCTCTTGTGAAATTGAATTCACAAACTCAAACCCTCAATTGCTTAAAAGCTTCTTAAACCAAACTTAAACAAACACTAAACAAGTTTAAACCCTTGTTAAACTATTTTAAAACATTCTCTATATCCTTAGAATTGAATGCAATGAGGGTATAATGGGGTATTTATACCCTCTCAAAACTCAGCCAAAAACCCAAACAAAAAGACAAAAAAGTCCCCAGAAGACAGCTCAGAAAAATAGCCGTTAGTGTCTAACGGATCTATTGGCGGGGCAAAAGACAAAACAGCCCCAAGGCAACGGTCATAAAAAGAGCCGTTGGAACTGTACTGGACAGGCGTCGGTCGACCGATCCGGTCGACCGAAAAAGCTCTCGGTCGACCGGACCGGTCGACCGGACCGGTCGACCGACGAACTCTCTGTCGGCCAGTGAGCACGAAAACTCAGGTTCGGTCGACCGGTTCGGTCGACCGAAAACTGACATATTCAAAAACTGTTTTGCTGATTTTAAAATGCTGTTTAAAAATATCAAATAAATTCTAAAAAATGTAAAACTTTGGGGAATAATTGTAGACATGATAATAAACATGCTACAATGACTGATTATCAGAAAGGACCTCCCAAATGAAAAGTATCATCATTTTACAAAATAGTTCAAAAACATGAAAACCTGAAAATTGATATTTTGATATTTTGACTTAAACAACATTTTGAAACCTTATGAAATGATTGTATAGACTTGATAAAAGATATAACATGTTGTTATGAAGTCTATAACCTAGAAATACAACATTTTCATAAAATTGCATATTCTATGCAATATATTCAAAACACTAAATATGATTTCATTAAATATAAGCTTGTTAAAGATGAAATCATATATAGGCATATAAACATGAAACAAAATAGTATTTTCCAATTCTATGCATTTGTTTCATATATAAACTCGAAAACTATAAAACAAAAAACGTATATGTATATATATATGAATTGCATAGGCTTCACCGACATTCCGCCAACCTCCTTTGGATATGATCGTTGAAGCTCTATTCCATCCATCCTCTAACTACGTTGTTTGTCTACAATGAATAGAAATGCACAAACACTAGACAAACAACATTAGTAGTAAATTGTTTGTAAATCATCATCAAAACAAGAAGGCCAACAGCACGATCTCAACCCTGCCTATTGGTTTGACTCACCAGCACGAGTCAAGCTTACCTGATTATTGAGCTCACCAATACGAGCTCAACCCTGCCTGTTAGCTTGACTCGCTAGTACGAGTCAAGCTCGCCTGATTATTAAGCTCTCTAGCACGAGCTCAACCCTGCCTGTTGTCTTGACTCGTCAGCACGAGTTAAGCTTGTCTAATTATTGAGCTCACCAGCATGAGCTCAACCCTGCCTGTTGGCTTGACTCGCCAGCATGAGTCAAGCTCGCTTGATTATTGAGCTCACCAGCATGAGCTCAACTCTGCCTGTTGGCTTGACTCACCAGCATGAGTCAAGCTCGCCTGATTATTGACCTCCCCAGCATGAGCTCAACCCGGCCTGTTTGCTTGACTCGCCAGCACGAGTCAAACTCGCCTGGTTGTTGAACTCGCCTGCAAGAGCTCAACCTCGCCTGAACAAGTGCAGGCGGCATCTAGTTTGTGAGATTAGGCCTACCCACCTCCACGTTTTAGGTGATGATGAGACAGCTCTCATCACGCCTATATTGGTCACATCCCACAGCTAAGGGAGGGCATGGGGCTCCTCACCCATAGGTGGTCACATCCCACAAATCAAGGGATGGCCCATGCCATCCCTTACCTATTTATAAGCCTCCTTGGCTAACATTCAGAGGGGGGGGGGGCAATATTTCTAAGGGTTTAGCATATTTTCATTCCCAGGACTCTTTGAAAAGAGACTTGGAGAGGCTAGTTAGCTGGTGGAAAGAGTTCTTCAAACAGAAGCTTTTTACTTGGCTTGTTTGCTTGTGAAAACATTCTTAGCACCTTGCTTGGATTGTTGAAGTAGACTCATATACTCTGACATACTCATGAGTATGAGCCACTACTTATGGGAAACCCCTATAAGACGCTACATATAGTGTTCATAGGGGTAACCCAGATCCCCACTTGGTCAGACCTTTTTATAGTTAGGGTCAAAGTCAACTATCAAGTTAATTTTCACCTCTGATGGTCACCTCCAAATTTTCCCGTTGATCCTCTTCAATAGGACGATGGGACGAACTCCCGATGTTATGTTAACCCTTACCTCTGACAAAATAAACTTACCAATCCCCTCCAATAGGGTGGTAAGTCCACCAAGTTGCTCAAATAGCAACAAGCGATCCCGTCATGTTAATACTTACACCTCTGACAACATCAACCTATCAATCCTCTCCCATAGGATGATAGGCCCCCATAGTTGTCTCGATCGCAACAAGATTCTATCAGGTTAATGATCACCTCTGATAGCCAGCCCTGTAACTCCTACGAGTGACACTGCCCGAGTAGTAACTTACCATGTGACGTGTTGCTAGCCCAGTCGATCGTCACACTCACACGTCCCTGAACTACCCGACCTATTCTAAATGTTCTAATATTTTCTTAGAACAATCGATGGGTAGCAGCCCACCATGCGACAAATCCTACAACACTCAGTCGTCACACTCCTACGTCCCCGAACGACTCAATTACCCTGATGACATACATCCTTGTGATCGACGATGTTCATTAAGGGCGGCTTACCAGGCGACATGCTCCAATCGACCCCCGAATAGCAACTCGCCAAATGGCGAGTCATTGTTGGAACCCTGATTTGGTCGCATGCACAAACAACCGTTCTATTTGGGTTAGATTGTTAACCTTTAACATCTAAAACCCGCCTGAACTGCAACGCGAGAGTTGGAGTTAACCTAACCCCACGCTTCGAATAGCCAAGGGTGGAGGAAGATCTTAGTAATTAAATCTAAGATAAACTCCTTAAAGGCCCGCCACACTGCGGAAAACAGTGTAGCTAGCTCTACTCAAACGACAAACATTAAAGACGAGTCAAATACAATATCTACCAAGGATCAACCAAAAAAGTCATATGCATAGATCAACACAGAGAATAAGGAAAAGCTACGAATGTGAAACCAAGAACAATCAAAAGCATGAAAAGCTTTTCCAGGCAGAGTTTAAGAGCAACATGTTCAAAACAAAGATGTAGCAAGCATCAACAAAATTACAGTAGTGCAAAAAGAAGGAACATTCTAGATCAGCTTTAGCAGACTAAAAGTGGCAATCCTCGCCTTGACATCTACAAGCTCCGCTACCTACCTAGCTCGGGTCTTCTCCTCCTACCTCTGCTGGAACCTGGTGAGAGCAGCCTTACCATCCTCCGCTTCTTGACACAGACCCTGGAGGGCTTGCGACACTCCGGTAGCGAGGCGATAGACCCTTACATTCTCCGCTTGCCATTTCTTCATGTCCTCTTCTCCCTAAAGGTATTCGACTTCCAAGAAAGAATAGGTATTGTGATAAGCATCCATTTTAGCCAGTAAGGCGTGGTGTAGCTTATGCAAACATTTAAGCTCGACCTCCTTCTCCAGGATGCGTCCAACCAAAGATTCGCGCTCGAACAGCGCACTCATCGCAGGAGGCGTCGGCTCGTCTTTAGGGTCGACGTACACCAGTGCCTCCAGATGGTACATCAACCCCTCTAAACGATGAAGCTCTCGCTCACATCGCTGGGTGAGTTGGGGTCGGCCACACGCCGGATCTCCTCGAGAGTCTCGACCACGAAGGGGAGCACGTTGTAGTACCTCCCAATGCCTTGGCTAATGAGAGTAGCCATCCCGCGCAAGTCACCCTCCAGCTTTCGGAGGATGTGGAGCGTCGAGGCAAGGCTCGGAGCAGCCAACCCCTGGGTCGGATTAGCAGCACCGGATGATGCCACATCGGCACCAACAATGGCAGAGGAAGAGGCGACCCTCTTCCACTTGGAAGCGCTCAGCTTGGTCTTGGGAGCCATGTAGAGAATAGGGAGTTCTGAGAAAGCTTTCTTTGGGCGAATACTTGTGAGCGTGAGAACTCTGTCAGGAGAGGGCGAAGGCACCTTATTATAGAGTAAGATATTGATGGGGTGAGACCCGTAGAATCAGGATGAATTCGAGGCCGGTTCAGATCCCCTGTTGCGTTTTGAATATTCAACGCCCATAAAAGCCACGACTTTTGGGGCCCCAAACCAATGGTTCAGGTCAGGTGCAGAAGGCGAGGCGTTCCGCCACTTCACAATTAATGCGAACTGATGCATCCATATCGCCTTAGCTGGCAAGCACATGGGTCCACGAACAAGCACGTAGACTCCACTACACCTTGAGTTCGCCTGTAACTCAAACTCACCCAAGCTTGAGTTCGCCTGTATCTCGAACTCGCCTAAGCTTGAGTTTGCCTACAGCTTGAGCCTACCTAAGCTTGAGCTCACCTGTAGTTCGAAATCACCTAACTTGAGTTCACCTATGACTTAAACTCACCTAGCGTGATCTCGCCTGTAATGTGAGCTAGCTTAAGGTTCAGATAGCCTATCATCGACGCAGAGAGCTAAGACATGCGCAGCGATAAAAGCGGAAAGGAGTACATGTACAACGTATTAGGGAATCAAGAAAGCACAAAACTGATTTAGCAGTGGTTTTCAGAACAATATATTTGAACAAAGTTATGACTTTTACAACCAAACAAGCCATAACACTACATTGGAGACAAAAGATCGGAAAAGATAGCCGGAATCTACCCCCATCTCACAAGTTCATTCCAGAAAGCTAAAAGATGTAAGCTTCGTCTTAACTGCAGCTATCCTCTCGGCCTGGACTGCGCGAGTCTCGTCCTCCGCCTCCTTCCTGATCCTCACCTCCAAAGAAGCATTGGCTGCGGCGTCTTCTTGGAGAAAGGCTGGAAGAATACGCCTCTCCCTCACAAGGACACCTTGGATAGTTTCACTCTGGATGCGTAGGCCCGTCAGAGTCGATTCCCCCTCGGTACACGGGGTATAGCCCCAAATAACAGAGGAAATAGCCGCCTCCACCTCGGCTTGCAACAGACACTGCCGGTTGTCCAAGTTAGCGATGAGAGACTCCTTGTCTTCTATGTCTCTCCTCCGGCATTCTTGTTTCCGTTCCTCATGACGTCGAGCCTGGGACGAGAAGTACACCACGTTTGACTCTAGATCTGCATGCCGCAAGTCCTCTAACCTGGTTAAGAGTAGTTCCAGATCGAGAAGCTTCATCGAACAGCGTATGGCAAGTTTGTAGTCGCCCAAGCACCGGATGTTGGCCACGCGATCTAAGAGAGGTTGCTTGAGATCCACATAGGTGCCGCGACCTTGATCAACGAGAGAGATCACTTGTTTTGTGGTGCTCTCTAATTCTTGAACATGCATCTGCAGATTAGCGGGGTTTGAAGAACCAGAATCCAGGCCGCGATCGAGTACAGCGACAGAGGAAGTCTCAGGATGAGACTCCCCTCCTAGCTAAAGAGCGGGCAGTGAAGCGGGCGTGACCATGGGTTTGGGTTCAGGCTCCGACCCCTCTGTATTCGGAGCTCCCCCGGGTGCTGACAAAAGAGATCAGAATTATGAACACATCATGTTCGCATGTCGATTAACCGGTTAAGAGGTTTAAAAAGGGGAATACCTCTGGCAGCATCCGCGGGCACGTCTGCAGCAGTGGCTCCATCGTCCCTCCCCCTCTTCTTCGAGATGGGTACCTTCACTCGTGGTGCTATCCTGACCACGGAAGAAATGACGAACACTGCGACCTCTCCAACAGAGGGTAGAACCCTATATATAACAGCCCAGGTTCAGATCAAACGGCCCCAAAGGAGGCTAGGTGGTTCAGAACCCCACGCTGAGGATCGGGATAGGACGGTTATGAACACGATCTTTAGCCAACGACCTAGATCGGGTGTGAGAAACGAAGGACCTCCACCATGCCACTTTTAATGCGGAGCAATGTGCCCACATTGTCTTAACTAACAAGCACGTGAGGTCGCGAACCGACACGTGACTCGCACAGGTCTGAGCTCGCCTACGGCTTAATTGCGTCCTGCAATCAGAGTTTGCCTGCGATGAGAATCCGCCTACAGCTTGAGTTCACCCTGCAGGGTAGTAAGAGACGACAACAACGAAGGGTATATGCACAAACACATTTGGGAAACCAAAAGAGTATAACATTCATCCGTTTCTAAGACAATACATTTGAACAAAGTTATGACTCTACAATCAAACAAGTCATAACATTTCATTGAAAATGAAACGAGACAAAATGTCTTAACATTACTTCGGCCCTAAGAGCCTAGTCCAGGACGCTAAAAGACACAAGCTTCACCTTAACTGCAGCCATCCTTCGGGCATGGTCCTCCCGGGCTTTGTCCTCGGACTCCTTCTGGGCCCGGACCTTAAAGGTTGAAGCAGCAGCAGAATCCTCTTGACGCAGCGTCTGAAGATTTTGGGTCGCCTCTTTGATGGCCCTCCCAGCATTCCATCTCTCAAATTGGATCCCCCTCAATGTTGTCTCTGCTTTCTCCAGCTCCGCCCTTAGACGGGAGATGGTGGAGGTGAAGGCGTCCATCCGGGCCTGCAGTGAACGCTACCGGTCTGTCAAAAGAGTGATGTGGGACTCCAAGTCGGCCATGTCACGTGCCCACACCTCTTGTTCCCATGCACCCCGACGTTGAGCTTGAGACAAGAATGGCTCCACGTCAGCCACCGGATCCACACACAACATGTGCTCCAAGCGCGTGAGGTGCGATTCCAGGTAAAATAGCCTTGTCATACAGCACGCAGCAAGTCGGGACTCGCCCAGTCATCTAAGGTCGGCCACGTGATCCAGGAGGGACTGCTTGAAATTAGAATACGCCCCCAAACCAAGACTAACAAGGGAGATCACCTGCTTCGCAGCATTCTCCAGATCTTCAACACGAGCCGGTATAGGAAGAAGTTCTGAAGGAACGGGCTCTTAGCCACTAGCAAGCATTGCGATGGGCGAAACCTCGAGGCAAGATCCTACTTCAGGCGGTAGAGCAGAGTACGAAGTAGACGCAGACACAGGCTCCCCGGATTCGTCGTCCGAGACAAGGATAGGCTCAGGCGGAGACCTCTCGACGGACGGCCGGCGCACCGTCTCGATTGATCAACACAAAAAAAGGGTTAAAAGCATGAAACAACTCATGAATACTGAATGCAAAGATACCTTCGGCGGTGGTGGCCTTGGCAGTAGCAGGGGAGGAATCCCCCTGTTTCTTCTTCGAGACGGTCACTTTCACTCGCGGAGCCAACTCAGACGCAGTGAGAGAAAGCTTGGGTTTCCCCTGCAAAAAGCAATGAGTGCTATAACTTCCCCCAACGTGGGAGATGAGCATTATATACACACTACTCAGATGATCATCCACCATTTGATTAGACAGTTCGATCTGAAATAGTCGAAAGTAAGGCCGAACGATTCAGAATCCCGCGTGGACAGTCGAGATCTGGCGGTTTTAAGCATGATCTCTAGCCAACGGCTCGGATCAGCTCGGATCGGACATGAAAAATAGAGATCCTCCTACTATGCCCCCTTTAATGCGAAGCGATGTGCCCGCGTCGTATTAACTGGTGAGCATATTAATACACGAACAGACCCGTGGCTTGTCGAGTTTGAAGCCGCCTACGATTCGAATTCGCCAGATGGCTCGATCTCACCTGGCCTGAACCCAATTAGGGTTTGACCACAGCCCGAACTAAGTCCCTTGGGCCAGAACTTGCCCAATCCGAGTTCGCCTGTGGCTAGAACTCGCCTAATCCGAATTCGCCTATGGCTAAAAACTCGCCCAACCCGAATTCGCTTGTAGCTAAAAGTCGCCCAATTCAAGTCTGCCCATAACTAAGACTTACTCAGATCAGATTCCCCTATGACTAGCCTATATTGAGCTCATTCACAGTCGGGGATCACCCACTTTGAAAAAAAGGGGGATGCATGCATGTGTATTGAATAAAGAGGACGATGATTGAAGCAAAAGTATAATTTCATTCATTAGGAGAAATTCAGATACAACGATACAATTAAGTCAAGTTACAAATCTCTTAATTGCGACTCTACCTCGTGAGTCTCCTGGGTATGCTTAAGCTCGAGCCTATGCAGGACCTCTCGGTGGATATCCTCCTCGGTGCGCGAAAGCAAGTCCTGGACGTTTGTCCTTACCTCCTTAAGAGCACGACATTTCTCCTCGATTATGCCAAGGACTGTTTGTTGCTGAGAATCAAGCTTCACCAGCTCCTCCATAAGCTGTTCGCGGGCCTTCTCCTTGGAGACCAAGAGAGCCTACACCTCTGTGATAGTTTGCTTAGCTTTCGCTATCTCCACGGACATGAGATATATTGAGGTTGGCTCTGTGACACTCTTCACCTACTCGTTCGTCCTCAGCCGTGATGCGCTCCAACTCCTCTTTCAGCTTCGTCTCCAACGACATCATCTCTTCCAATCTACGCTCTTGATCCTTCAGGGCCACCTGAACCTCGTCGGACGCAAGGAGGATGAGCTCCGAACCCTTTTGCGCGGAGAGCAAGCAACTTCTGGATAGTCTGCTTTGCCTTCATCAAACACGCATAATACGGGCTGGCACCAGAAATACCAAGCATCTTAACCAAGAAACCCATGTGATAGTCAAGGATCTCCTTGAACTCCCCGAAAGGACAACTATCTTCCAACGCAAGCTCAATGCAACCAGCAAGGGTGTTCTGGAAATTGACGAGGGTTTGGTCTACTAATCTCTTGCGGAAGTGAGCCGCAGGAGAGAGGGCGGCCTCGTCCACCGTCGACACCAAACGGTGGCCCAATGGGTGGCGGTTTAGACCTCGCCTCAAGACTGACGATGTCTCAACCTCGCGACCTGACGCAGTCTCGACGGCCTCTATGCGCATGAGACGACGGGATGATTGACCGATGAACGGAAGTTTCTCAGGAGTAAGGACCTCTCTCCTATCAGGTGACACTTCTTTGCGAGCCGATGCCTCCCCGAGACTCGACATCTCCTCATGAGGTGAGGCATCACTTCCCTCCTCTCTTTCATCCTCCTCTCCGGTCGACCAACCAGCCTTAGAGGGAGGATCCTCTTTACCAGTGGCCTTGAATGCTAAGTCAGCTACAAATACAGAAAGAATATTAGCGTTAAAACCATTAAGGGGCCCCGGTAGCAAGTCAACCGAATTCAGAATCATGCTCACTTGAGTCGCTGAGCTCCTCTACATCTTCGGTTCCCTCCTCTTCATCGGAAGGAATAGGGATCACCCCCTCAACCATACCTGTGTGAAAGGCAATGCAAACACCAAGTGAGGCAAAATTGACCCCGTGTTCGAAGATAGGGTGTTGAAAGGTTACCTGCCAACACAGTCGATGGAGAAGCCGACACCTCTGCATGTTGCCCAGCAGCAAGTGATGAGGGAACGGTCTCCGAAGCCGATGGCATCACCCCCAGAGTCGGCGCCATAGTAGCGTTAGTGGTCTCTGCCACCTCCTCGTGATGGTCCTTCTTGATCACATCCCCCCTGAGCTACCAGCCTCGACCTTTAGCTGTCGCTTAGAGAAAAGCGAGCCCCCAAGATCGGGTATAGATACACTTGTGCGACCGGCCATCGTACTCCCGATCTGATCCAAGCACGCCCCCGCACAGGCCAGGTCATCATATACGCGTTGCACACCAGCGGAATCTAGCTCGAAGGAAGGCGGGACATCGGCCTCAGGCTCCTTGAATTCGCCTAAGCCTGTGCAGGGGTCGTCGGTGTCCTCAGCAGGGGCATCGACGAACTACTCCTCAACAGTCTGCCGATCCTTTCACCTCGATGGGCAAGGGGTTGCCCTTAGACGGTGACCACGTTCTGTCAAACAGGAACTCTAGAACCGGAAGCCCTCGGGATTCACACTGGCACCCTGGTACCACTGGCAGTAGACTAGTGTATGGCGAAGGTCACAATCCCTGACGGGCAATTCGAAGTATGCATTGGTGCAACCGGCGTAAGTCCAGAACCACCCCCGTGCACCATCCACCAACCCTCCTTCATAATGCAAGTGAGGTTTGATGTTCCCCACGTATAATTGGTCATACCCGAATTGACGGGCAAACCTGCAAGGAAGGTACGGCTCCAGATAGCACACGGGGCCTGTCCGCAGAACATGATACCCCGACCGGATGTTAACCAGCCATCGAAAGGCACCACAAGAAAGAGTGGTGTTCTGGTCCACCGATGACGCATCCCGGAGGGACTCGTCATATCCCCCACCGGTGAAATAGGGGAAGAACCATTGAAAATTGTAGTGGCCGAAATAGGACAGCATTTTCCTCATGTCGGGAATGTCCCTACATTTCCAGGAGCACTTCTCCAAACATTGGACGAAGGGGACGAACCCTTCTCCCTGGAGGGCTGCGGGGGCGCTCATCAAACACTCATAGTGGTAGACGAACCATGCCATCAAATAAGTATACGGCAGCCCGACTCTGGGATTAGGAGTCTTGGCAACTTCTCCATCCCCTTCGACGGTGTACGACACCCGACAAAATTAGGCCATTAATGTGCGAAGCCCCCTCTGAATGCATGCCGCCATCGCCGACACTAAGGCATATTGCCTCTCGTACGCCAAGCGTACTGCGAGGTAGACAACCTCCACCGGGATCACCTCGAAGGAGTGGGTGGGAACCACGCACCTCTTCAACGATAACATGAGGTAGCCCGCGAGCAAGGCCTTGGCTGATATGGGAGACCTGGCCTGATGGTGGAACGACTCGAAGGTCATTCCCACTTTAAACCCGCCCTCGTCATGCTCGAGGGTCTCGATAGCCCCGCCATCGGCTATCCTTCGCTCCACTTCCGCCTGGTCGCACTCGCCCAGCGATAGAGTTGATCGCCCCTTGACGTCATTTCCGGGGAATAGATAATCGACCCAATTCTTGTGGCTGACCCCTGGAGCTCTCTTCTTCTTACCTTTGTGGTCCACGGCCCCTAGAGTATTCAAACATATGTGGAAGTGCGGAGCAACTCCCATAGAGTTTCCACCACCTGAGGGGACCGACTTGAGAGGTAGTTGATCTCCTCCTGACCAGGCACGTACTCCTCATAAGGAAACCCTCCCAATGGCAAACCCGACATGTCGTACATCTTATGAAGGGTAATTCCAAGCTCGCCGTTAGGGGTGAAGAACGTACCGCTTTCTGGACAGTACAGCTCCAGAATGCTTTGGAACTGAGGCGCATTGATCTTCAGGCCATGCTGGGTGGCCCTAATAGCCGTGTACAACTCTGAGTCCGCAAGGTCGGAGTTCTTGGCCAAGATGTATTCGGTGATCTTAGACCACCAAGTATTGCTACCAGGCGCGAAGTGGATCCACCCCGGAGCCCGGAAGTCCTTCAGGGGAAATTGCCCCCCGGCGTGAAAGAAGTGATGGCGGAAGGTCTCCGCCACCACAGTCATCTCCCCCACGGGCGATTCATTGTGTAGTAAGCTGGGACACAGAACGGTCACGTGCTTGCAAGAACTGTTAATCCCATAACCAGCTATGGAGCCCGTGAAGAGCCTACAAGTCACCCCGTCTTGAGTCGGGGTCAAATCCCAGTTCATGGTCCTTTGGACCGAAAGTGAGCGCAACTCGACGATTGAGAATCCTCGCGGCATACTGGGCATACTGGGGAGACAGTAGCGGACCCCATCCACAACTCGGAGCCATCGGCTCTCCCCAAGCAGCAAAGCCGAAGGGTCGACCACGCCGTCCCCAAACAAAAACCGGGGCTTCCTCAGCTCCGACCTGGCCACGTCCGTCAACGCCGCATCAATGATCAACTCACGCAATGTGAGGTGGTGCCCATCAGAGACCCTCTTGGCCAATTCTGCTAGTTTTTTAGCATCGAACACCGGCACAGGATTGAGAAGAGGAAATCGGGAGGGCACCGCGTAGCCCGTGCCGCCGATAAGACCGATAGCGACGCCCTTCGGGAGGGCCTCATCGGAAAACATGGCTGCAAGGCAAGGCCAAAGAGAGAGTTAGAGCAGAATTCAAGTCCTCCAAACAGGTAACCCTCTACAGGCAAAACCCGCCAGACAAAGTTAATTTCGCCTGGCAGTTCTGAACTCGCCTGGCATGTTCTGAATTCGCCTAACAAAAGTCAGGTTCGCCTTATGAGGCCAAACCCACCTAACGTAAACTAATCCGCCTGACAAAGAGCTGAATTTGCCTACTAAGGCTGAATTCACCAACTAAGCTGAATCCATCTGAAAAGGACAGATTCACCCAAATCAGGGGAAGTTGCCAAAAATGGTGGAATCCGATGAAGAAGACGAACAAACAGTGCTCATTCTCTCATTTCCATGTTGTTCATCAAGGAATTATCAAAACAAATCGCGAGACTTACCCGAGTGTGTCTCGGGGGTGTTGCCGGTCGCACCAGTGACCACGCCACCAGAAGAACGGCTTGCGCCCTTTCCCTTTGAGGCACATCTCTTGGCCTTCGGTGCCATATCGGAGAGTCGAAGATGGAGGCTAAGTTCTCTTGAGGATTTGAGCGGGCAAAATTTCTGAGCACAGTAACTTCCCCCAAAGAGGAAAACGAGGCCTATTTAAAGGCAAGATGTTTGCGGTTGACAGGCATGACCACAATTGAAGTCGACGGCCCGGATCACTTGCAGTTGGGAAACGTGACCACGATCGACGGCTCAGATCACTCTCAATAGTTTGAATTTGATGGTTACAAACAAACCGACAAAACAGAGGACGGGCCGGGTAGACCAAACCCAAAGCTCAAACCAAGAGATGGTTTTCTGGCGGATCTAATGGCCGAGTTCAAAAGACAGCTTCTGAAAGCGACGTCCACGATTCGTTATCAGATGAGGTGCATGAAAACGAGGTCCCCTCGTCAAATTGTATTTAATGCGATCTGACAAGCCCATGCGGCCCTAGCTGGTAGGCATCGATCCGCCCGCGAATGCATTACTCGCCTTCTGCTTTTCTCAGAATTCGCGAGCGAAGACAGACCTCGCCTACACTACCCCATTCGCCTGTTCAATCCACTTCGCCTGTAGGATGGACCTCGCCGACACTCCTTCGTTCGCCTGTTGATTCAACTCATCCTAAACACCAAGTTTAAGCTCGCCCAAGCAAGGCGTATTCGCCTGCATTGCCAGACTCGTTGAGCGGTGCGACCTATCAACGCCCCCTTGGCTACTCACGCGAATAACGACCGCTTGAAGGATAAGTCGTTACATTTAGACAACACGGCCCAGCCTAATTACAGCCTAAACGGTCGAGATTAACCTAAACCGGTGCCCCAAAAGGCTAAGGTTAGAGAGAAAATCTTAGCATCGAGCCTAAGAGAAACCTCTCAACAACTCATCATACTGAGGGGAATAGTATGGCTAGCCCGATTCAAACGATAATCGGTAAAGGCAAGTCAAACCCGTTAATAGTTGGGGGTTTGCTAAAAATCCTAAGAGAAACAATAGAGAGAGCATATGCGCATAATATTAAATAGCCAAAAGCATAATAATTCATTCAGCCAATATGAAAGGTAATCAAAAGCATATGCGCATAATATTAAATAGCCAAAAGCATAATAATTCATTCAGCCAATATGAAAGGTAATCAAAGTCGTGACAAGTTGTTCAAACAAGATCAAAAGCATAATAATTCATTCAGCCAATATGAAAGGTAATCAAAGTCGTGACAAGTTGTTCAAACAAGATCACGACAAATCTTTCAAAACAGAATTATAACAAAACAACACAAAGAAACGTAGGGAGATCCTAAGAACTAATCCCCCCGTCAGTCCTAGTCCATCTCGGTCAGAGAGGCAAGTTCAGCTTTGATCTTGGCTTCTTTCTCTGCCCGATCCGCTCGAGCCCGGTCTTCCGCCTCTTTTCGGATCTTGGCCTCAAGAGCAGCAGCAGCAACGGAGCTCTCTTAATGGAGCGCCTAAAGAATTTGCATCTCCTTTTCAACAGCATCGTGAACATCTATGCTTTTGAGCTGTAAGTCCCTCAGAGTCACCTCTTCCTCCATCAGCTGATCCTTCATTCAGGCGATTGTGGAGGTTGAAGCGTCGATTTCTGCCTACAGTAGTGTAAAACCCCGAAAAATTTCTATAATGTATATATGTATATATATGTGTGAATTAGTAATAGTAGATAATTCCCTTGTGATAAATAACTATATAAGCATAAGATATATATGTGTATCAGAGTTTGGGAGCCCAGCAGGTGTCTGCAAGTGAGAGAAATTGAGTGAGTTGGCGATCAGCAGGTAAAATGCCATCAGCAGGCATTTTTGTGCTGATCGGTCGACCGGCGCGGTCGACCGGCGCGGTCGACCGATCAGCGATCAGAGAGATTTCCAGGTTTTGGTTTCGGGTTTTTAGTTGTTGGGTTTTGGGTTTCGGGTCGGGTTGGGGAGTTGGTATTTATACCAACTCAACCCAGGAGAGATCTCCTCAGCCCCAAACGTAAACCCTAGCCCCCTCTCTTCTTCCTCAAAACCCTAACTGGATTTTGGCAATCTGGGAGCAGTCCTTGGGGATTTTCGGCAGATCGTGGGTTTTCAGCGAAGGGGATCAACATCTTACAGATCTAGGGCATTATCAGCAACCAAGGCGAGTAATTTCTCGCCCAACCCCCACCCCCTTTGGTTTAAACATCAAGAACTGAGTTTTTATTGGATTTATGGAGCCAAATTCGTATCTTTGTTTAGCTAATAGTTTACTATAGCCTAGAATATGGGTTTGGGGCTTAATATGTTGTCAAAACTCACCCATGCCCTGTTAAAGAAGATCTAGATCTGAGTTTTTGCCTAAAAGAGTTTCAAACATCTTTACAGCTTTTAAAACGATTTGGATTTGTTTCTCATGGATTTAAGATCTTGAAAATATAGATTTCAAACTTTGGTTTTGGTTGTGTATTTTTCTTCATCACTATCCGAGTCACTTGGTTTGGATTCTTCCCATCCGGCATACATAGCCTTCTTCTTCTTGTACTTCATGTACTTTTCTTTGAGCTTGGGGCAATCCTTAGCGATGTGACCCGGTTCATTGCACTCGAAACATTTACCTACACGAGAGGAAAACTGGTTGTTAGATCGGGGGTTAAATTTCTTGTTCATTTTTATAAGTCTAGAGATTCTTCTAGAGAGATGAGCCACTTCTCTAGAAAAATCGACTTCACTATCCGATGACGAAGACGAGTTGTCACTAGCTCCTTTGAGAGCTATGGTCTTCAACTTTGGTGACGGCTCCTCAACTTCTCGTGATGGCACTTCCTCCTTCTCCTTCCCCTTGAGCTTCTTCTCATGCACTTTGAGCTTTCCGATGAGGCTATCAAGAGCTAAGGTAGTGAGGTCATGAGCTTCCTCAATGGCTATAGCTTTGGGCTCCCATGCCGGAGTCAAGGAGCGAAGTATCTTGTAGTTCATCTCTTGAATGGACAATTTGTTCGCGGTGAAAGTTGCATTCTTCGATTCCATTGCACTCTCAAGTAATAGTTTTTCGATTACAAAAGATCCGATCTTTTTATAAGATCCGGTTACAACAAAATCAAAAGAAAATGAAAAATACAACTTTCCTTTTATGTCGAACGAATCACAAGATCCTGTTTTGCGGTCTCTCGCTTTTGTGGGTTCTTCGCCTGCGCCGGGATTAATCCGTGGACCACCGCGCGATCTTGATCCGGTCGGATCTACACGGTATAGCGGGTGTTATCTCACGAAGGAAATAACAGCCGAGGGGATTATTTCACCAAGGAAATAATAGCCCTAGTTATCGAAATCGACCAAGCGAAATCGAGACTCTTCTCGGGATCAAAGGCCAAGCTTTGATCCGGAGGAAAACCGTGTAGATCTCAGATCTGATCTCTCTCGAACTCCTGCCTTATTTGGCGTGGATGATCGCCAAGAACCAGATCTAGAAGTTGAGTCTTCAAAGCTTCAAACTTTCAAGTCCAATTCTCAATCCGGCAGAGTTTCGGCTCCAAAATTCCAACACTTCACAAATGAGCCCCCCTGAGCCTATTTATAGGCACTCAAACCTGTGCCTTGGCACAACCTAGAGGTGGCTCGACCACCGAGCCACCTCTTGGTGGTTCGGTTTTGGCCGAGCCACCTAGAGGTGGCTCGGTTTCGGCCGAGTCCTCCAGGTGTTTGGTTTTGCGCCCGTTTTCCGGTTTCGCGGTTTGTCCCAACTTTATTGTTGCTCTGGACTCTGATTTGTTGATCTAGACTCTGATTTGTCAGTCCGGATCCTGATTTGGCAGTAAATCCGCTTTGGTGTTTAACCTCGTCGCTTAGTTAATCTGCTTCGTCGCATCTCACTTAGCTTCGATGTTGTGGACTAACGATCGTGTTTAGATATGTCACCCGATGGTTCGTTGGTTTGTCGAATTACCATGCCGAGCTGTGTTAAGGGACCTATAAGTAGTTTTATACGCCTATAGATACCCCCTCCAAAGTATTTCAGCCTCGTTCTTTTATAGAAGAGTCTGGAATGCTTTGGATATGATTGCCCCAACCTTCAGTCGGTGTAACGGGACCTTGGAATGGCTTCTGTTCTTGATTCCTTCAATCCTTCAGGCTATTCGGTGCTTTGTCGAATGTCTGTAAGGGTTCCGGTGCTACATTTATTATCTGACCGTTGTCGGAATTTTGAACTTGAAGTCGATTCCTGATTTTCTGATCTTTAGCTCGTGTTTGTTGTTTCAACATAGAACTAACCATCGATTGTTGGTAACGCGTTGTCCGGCGTTTGACATAGTTTATACTCATATGTCTGTCGGAGTGTTGTTGAGTTATCCTTAAGAATATTTTTTAGAAAAATACTCTCCAGAAATTTCTCAACAAAAATAGGGAATAGTTTATACTCGTATACCTTATTGGAGTATTGAGAATGAGCCGAACCGGCCTTATAATGACCCAAAAAAGGCAGTAATTAGGCTCCAAAAATCCTCCAACCCCTTCGAATATATGGGAGAGGAGTGAATAAATAAGGGACTGGACCGTCGGTCGTTTTGAAGTCGTTTCGACACTCGGTTCAGCTCCAATTTGAATTTTGGTTCGAATCTGGTTCAAACTGGTTCAATCTGGTTCAAGACTGGTTCAACCTGGTTTGGTCTGGTTCAGCCTCGTTTGAACTGATTATCTCCATCACATCGTGCTGACTTAGGGTTTCAGATCACTGTTCATTGACTTTTGGTCGCAACGCGTTGACTGGCGTTGACCTAGGGGTACGCGTTGACCGGCGTTGACCCTAGGGTTTCGAACGTCGTACGTTGACTGTTTGATCGCAACGTGTTGATTAGCGTTGACCTAGGGTTACGCGTTGACCGGCGTTGACCCTAGGGTTTCGAACGTCATACGTTGACTGTTTGATCGCAATGCGTTGACTGGCGTTGACCTAGGGTTACGCGTTGACTGGCGTTGTCCTTAAGGTTTTGCATTGATATGCGTTGACTTTCATTGCCACGCGTTAACCTTGGGTCTACACAGTTTAAGCTCTTAAGGTGTTGGAGCGTGGCGGTCCCAAATGCTGGAGCTGCAGGACCAACTATTAAAGTTGATTCGTCTGTGGATACAGATCTTATCTCGAAATCGTTGGATGCTCAAATCACGAGACCAACTAATGAAGCTGATGCGCCAATGACTCTCGCATTTATAGGATTTTTGGCAAACCCCCAGCCATCAACGGGTTTGATGAGCCTTTACCGACTACCGTTTGAGTCGGGCTAGCATGCGGATTGTTCGAGTCCGTTCCGCATGTAACGTTGTGCTAAGAGAGTGAATTCTCTGAGACTTTGTGCTATGATGTCGAATACATAGACTTTACCATTTGTTATGAGAATAGGCTACTCAGTGACGCGTGTTAGGCGTTGACTTTAGGATTTTTGGCCAACCCCCAGCCTTCAACGGATTTGATTAGCCTTTACCGACTACCGTTTGAGTCGGGCTAGCATGCGGATTGTCTAAATCCGTTCCGCATGTAACGTTGTGCTAAGAGAGTGAATTCTCTTAGACTCGGCACTACGACTTCGAATACGTAGACTTCGTCCTTGTTACAGGAATAGGCTACCCGGCAACGTGTATTAGACGCTGACTTATCCCTACTTAGGCTTCGGGATAAAATACCCCAGAATCGAATTCTGGTGTCTTTTTCTTCCTTTCTTAGGATTCAGGATGAAATTCCCCATGCGTGTAAGGCATGGATTTTGGTGTTATTAATAACAACCTGCCACAATGTTGAATATGTGAATGGGTGTTCTTTTTAACGGTTAAGAACTAACCGGCAGCGCGTGTTAGGCGCAGACTTATCCTTGCTTAGGTTTCAGGATAGAATACCCCAGAATCGAACTCTGGTGTCTTTTTCTATGGAGAAAGACTAAACTGGCAGCGCGTGTTAGGCGCAGACTTATCCCTGCTTAGGATTCGGGATAAACTTCCTAGGATGCGGCAGCGTGTGTTAGGCGCAGACTTATCCCTGCTTAGGATTCGGGATAAACTTCCTAGGATGAATCCTAGATTGATAAATTTTTGGAAAAGGTTGGTGCGGGAAAGGAAGAATTTTATATTCTATTTCCGGTCTTCTTTTAGGGTGAAGGCAAACCCGAATACAAGGAAGGAAGAATTTTATATTCTATTCCTTGATTCTGAAAATGAAGAATTTTATATTCTATTTCCAGCGCAAAAAAAACTAGAAGTGGGATCTCCACTCCGAGAATCGGACAGATTCGGATAATCCTAACTGTCAGAAGGTTGGATTACCGAATTAAAGGTGAATTCCTCATTTATCGAGAGTGAATTGTGGTTTTGGCCCTAACTGTAGGAAGGTTTGACCAAGCGGGACTTTGGAGTGATCCTAACTATAGGAAGGTTTGATCACCCGATTTGAAAGTGGACCTCTCGTTCATTGGAGGAATCGAGAGGGGATTTTGGTTTTGGTCCTAACTGTAGGAAGGTTTGACCGAATGGGAGGTTTAAGATGATCCTAACTGTAGGAAGGTTTGATCGCTTGATTTGTGGACCTCTCGTTCATTGGGAGAATCGAGAGGGGATTTTGACTGTGGTCCTAACTGTAAGAAGGTTTGACCAATTGGGAACTTTACGTCCAGACTCTAACAGAGAGAGTGTTGAGTGCACAGACACAGTGAGAACTTGAATGGGAGTCCTTATTCATTACATTGCTGTGGTTTTGGGAACTTCCCGTTACATAAATCGTCCACCCCCAGTTTCCTCTGCGGAACTGGTTCGGACATTATTATCAGTTAACTAACCGGGTTATCCTTAAGAATATTAGCTTAATATTCTCCAGGAACTTCCCGTCAAAAGTGGGGAAACAGTTTAGACTCATATACCTATTGGAGTATCAGGGAGTAGTTTAACCTCTTATACCGGTCGGAGGATTGAGAAACAGTTTATACTCGTATACTCTTTGGAGTGTCAGGAAGCAGTTTATACTCTTATACCGGTCGGAGTTTTGCCGTTTTTATTTGGCTTACCTTAGCGTTATAACGCCGGCTTCGACCAAGGTCTGAATGCTATTCCTGAGAGCAAAGCAATCCTTGGTGGGATGAACAACCCTTCTGTGGTATGCACAGTACTTTGGGTCCGTAGTGTTATCAGCTTCCTCCTGATTCGTGATAGGTGGTAGCTTGATCTTGTTGCCTTCGAGGAGCGATTCGAAGATGGTTGGAACGTCTTCGTCCTTGAAGGAATACTCTCTCTGGAGTCTCGGACCCGAAGTCTTCTGCTGCCTTCGGGATTGCTGTTGTGACGCTTGATTAGCACCACCAGCAGCTGCAGGCGGTGGCAGCTTGATCTTGTTATTTTCAAGGAGGGATTCGAAGATGGCTGGAACGTCTTCGTCCTTGAAGGAATACTCTTTTTGGAGTCTCGGGTCCGAAGTCTTTTGCTGCCTTCGGGATTGCTGTTGTGACGTTTGATTAGCACCACCAGTTGTGACGTTTGATTAGCACCATCAGCAGCTGCAGGTGCCTTGCCCTTACCACGAGAGGTGAAGTTTGAGTTCAGCGGATTAACCGTCAGTCGGTTCCTCTCGGCCTTCTTCCTTCGGAGGAAGCGTTCGGCTTGTTCACCGTGCACCTTCAAGTCTTTCCAAGTTTTGGACGGTGCTGTCCCCATTGCTTCCAACACGTCCAATGCGAGGTTGTTGTGGCAAGTCTGGAGAATGAACTCCTCAGTGATAGGGTCCCAACAGTTCATCGCCTTGTTCCGGAACCTTTTGACGAAGGTATCAACCAATTCCCCGTCTTTTTTTTGTTTCTCATCAAGCAACAACTCGATGGATATCTCGGTGTCGTCGTCGAAGAAATTAGCGAGGAACTTAGTTTCCATGTCGTCCCAGCTATTCACGCTTCCTGGCTTGAGGCGGCGATACCAGTCGAAGGCGGCTCCACGAAGAGGGCCAACGAAGGACCATACCATCAGAGGCTCATTACCAGAGATAACCCCCAAGTGCGATTTGAAGTAAATCAAATGCTGAGTGGGTGAACCCTTCCCATCAAACAGCGTGAAGTTGATTAGACTGAACTTCGTCGGATAAGGGATTGATTCCCATTCTCTTGGATAGGGACAAGGAATGCCCGCCTTCTTCATCTCTTGAGCGGAAATCAACGTATTGATTTTGCTCTCGAGGTTTTTAATCTTCAAGCTTTCACCTGAGTCTTCATTAGCATTCTCGTTACCACCTCCTGCATTGACGGGAGGATTATTGGCATTATGGGTTTCATTCGCACCTGTGTCCTCATCTTCCAGATTAACCTGGTTACGACGACTTGGCTCGCCTTGCTGGTTCGTCAATGCTTGGATTTGTTGGTCATGCATTTCTCTCATGTTCTGCATGGCCATCTGCATTTCGAACCTGAAGCTCTCCTGTTGTTTAGCCATGGCTTCTTCGAGCATCTTGGCCACTTGTTCCGCACTTATCATGAGTGACTCACGGGGTTGTCCCTCGCTGGATACTGTGTTATCTGATGCGACCGCAGAGCAGGCATCTAATTCTTCATCTTTTGAAGGTAATCTTGTCCGAATCCTACCATAAGTTGCTCGTATGATGGCTCCGGACTACAGATGGGTTACACACCGGGGTACTTCCGGAATCGACTCGGGATTATCATGTGTAGATGTCCCTATGCTGGTCATATTCGTGGTGACCCTCGGAAATTCTCCATCCTCGACTACCCTTCTTCTTTGTCGAAAATGCCTAGACCTTGGTTTTGGAGTTTCGGTGCTGAGCCTTTCGAAAACCGAAATTCTTTCGGGGACCGTCTTGATGCAGTTGCACTCAGACAATACTGCCCGAATGAGTTTGGAACAAGGGCATTGAGTTTCTAGTCCTCGAGGACTCCTCTTCCTGGTTTTTCTCGTACCACCGACACGATAGTACAACTCGTCGGTTTGAAGGTCAGAGTAACCTATCGTGTATTGGCACGATTTCTCAGGTATAACGTTATCGTCATCAGACGACAATGTTTCCTTCTGAGGGCGAACTGCCTTCTTTTGGCTTTCAAGAGTCACACGCCTTGAGACATGCCTTTTTGGGCGTGAGTTCTCAGCGGGCTCTTGGACTTCAATGCGCAAATTGGTGCGCCTAGCTGCCCTGATCTCTTTGTCATGTTGAGGGTGGCGGCGACTCCCAGCATGTTGAGTCGTTCGGGGCTTCTTTATCGGGCCCAAACGTTCTTGAACTGGAGCTTTGCATCCCTCATCGGGAAGTGGACCGAGGCGCTCCAAAACTTCTTGGACTTGAGCCCGTACCTGCGCTGATAATGCACGGCGCTTGCGAATGCGCTCTTCAAGTGTCGAACGATTCCGTTTGACACGGATCCATTCATTCGTTGGTGGCTTGGAGGAGCTGCCATTCATTGTTTGTTGAGGCTGTTTGCCTCTCCTGTTCTTCAGATCCGCGTTATAGCGGATTCCGTCAGTGGACTCCATCGCCTTTGCGAATTGCCGTGCTAGGCGTTGACGTCGCCTTTGGCTGGCTCTCTTTGAGAGAGTCACTACCCCCTGAGTGACGGAGGAGTTGGCCAGAACAGGCTTGACCTGGTTAGAGGTCGGTGGAGCTTCACGCGATGCAACTTTGGCATCAATTGGGGTGAGATCTTCATTGGTATTCTCAACTTCTTCATACCAACGGACCTTTCTCCTGGAGGAGAACTTCTTGGACTTGAGGGGAGAGGTCGATCCGGACGAGGATGACAGATACTCCTCGAACTTTTGTTGGTCGAATTCGTACTCGACCTCCTCCTCGACCGGGATCGAGATCCGCGGCTGCGACGCAACGATCTCGGCAGCGAGATCGGTGGCTCCCACTGTGGTCGCCAGATTGTTCGCGGTGAAAGTTGCGTTCTTCGATTCCATTGCACTCTCAAGTAATAGTTTTTCGATTACAAAAGATCCGGTCTTTTTATAAGATCTGGTTACAACAAAATCAAAAGAAAATGAAAATTACAACTTTCCTTTTATGTCGAACGAATCACGAGATCCTGTTTTGCGGTCTCTCGCTTTTGTGGGTTCTTCGCCTGCGCCGGGGTTAATCCGTTGACCACCGCGCGATCTTGATCCGGTCGGATCTACACGGTATAGCGGGTGTTATCTCACGAAGGAAATAACAGCCGAGGAATTATTTCGCCAAGGAAATAATAGCCCTAGTTATCGAAATCGACCAAGCGAATCGAGACTCTTCTCGGGATCAAAGGCCAAGCTTTGATACGGAGGGAAACCGTGTAGATCTCAAATCTGATCTCTCTCGAACTCCTGCCTTATTTGGCGTGGGTGATCGCCAAGAACCAGATCTGAGAGTCCTAGTCTTCTAAGTTTGAAAATCCGAAGGTGAGTTCTCAATCCAGCAGAGTTTCGGCTCCAAAAATTTCAACATCCAAAACAATGAGCCACCAAGCCTATTTATAGGCATTTAGAACCAGATCTGGGCTCAGATCTGGGCCCAGATCTGAGCTTGGCCCAGGTGGCTCGGCCACCGAGCCACCTAGAGGTGGCTCGGTTTTGGCCGAGCCACCTAGAGGACCTTGAGGTGCTCGGCTTTGGTCGAGCCACCTAGAGGTGGCTCGGCCACCGAGCCACCTAGAGGTGGCTCGGTTTTGGCCGAGTCCTCCAGGTGTTTGGTTTTGCGCCCGTTTTCCAGTTTCGCGGTTTGTCCCAGTTTTATTGTTGCTCTGGACTCTGATTTGTTGATCTAGACTCTGATTTGTCAGTTCGGATCCTGATTTGGCAGTAAATCCGCTTCGGTGTTTAACCTTGTCGCTTCGTTAATCTGCTTCGTCGCATCTCACTTAGCTTCGATGTTGTGGACTAACGATCGTGTTTAGATATGTCACCCGATGGTTCGTTGGTTTGTCGAATCACCATGTCGAGCTGTGTTAAGGGACCTATAGGCAGTTTTATACGCCTACACAATTGCTTGTCAAGACCATGTAATTCATTGATGATATTAGTAAAACGGGAAAACATAGCATCAATGGATTCATTTGGTAGCATTTTAAATAGCTCATAATCATGCATAAGTCCACTAATCTTAGATTCCTTAACTTGGGGTGTTCCTTCATGTGTGATACATAATTTTTGCTAAATTTCGTATGCGGTTGCACACGTGGAAACTCTATTGTATTCATTGGGGGAAAGACCACAGATTAAGGCGTTCATAGCCTTGGCATTGAGATTGGCTTGGTGCCTTTCTCCATCGGTCATACTCCCGACTTTGGACTTCTCTACATATTTCTTCTCTATGAGCTCTAGGATGTCAAGATCAATACAACGGAGGTAGATTCTCATCCTAGCCTTCCAATAAGCAAAATTGGTCCCTGTGAAGAGGGGTGGTCTAGAGGTTGATTGTCCTTCTAACATATGCATATTCAAAGAAGCCTCCATTGGATCTTTTCTCTAAGGTTGTTAAACCAAAAACTGATATAGAGACCAAAGCTCTGATACCAATTGTTGGACCCTAGAGGGGGGGGGGGGTGATTAGGGTCAAGAGGCTCTAATTATGCAATAAAAATTAAGACAAGCAAACCACAATAAACTGATGCAATCAAAGTAAGTGAGATAGGGTTAGGAATCGTTATCCTTGACGCGCGATGTGTTAACGAGGTTCGGCCCGCTGACCTACGTCCCCGCTCCTCAATCTCGAGGAGAAATCCATTACACACCCGGTTTGGAAGCCGGAACTTCGTCTACACAGCGATCCCACACGATCTCTCACTACACAGTTTGATCTCAACAGATCACACTCCCTCACAGTTGATCTACACAAGATCTCACTCACACAGCAGAAGAAAAGATGCAAGACTCTCTCTTTACACAGCCCCTATGGCAAAGAGAAGGATTACTGAAGCTGGGAAGTGAACACACACAAAACCACAGAGAGAAAACACAGAGAACAGGTTTGAAAATTTTTCTCAGGAAGACAACGTCTCTCTCTGGTTTTTGCAAACGTTAGGGCTACAGGGAAGATGAAGGAGAAAGGGTTTAAATAGAAGAGATTAAACATTTTAACAACACAACCCAATCTTCCCAATTAAGAAAATAATCTCCTTTTCAGACCATTACCACAGACTGTGCCAAACACGGTTAAGTGAAAGCACAGCAAACTAGACAATCGACCGTTGGAAAAAAAGTCGCGGCTGACCGAAGAAAATTTCGGTTGACCGAAGGGATTTGCGGTCGACCGAAAAAATACTTCGGTCGACCGACCGAAAATCCGGTCGACCGCGAACAACTTTGAAAACCCAGAAAACAAACAGAGACTTCATCGGTCGACCGGCGCGGTCGACCGATAGAAAAATTGAGATTTCGGTCGACCGCACCGGTCGACCGACGACCTCTCTGGAGCCCAGTGACGAATGACCTTAAGTGTGGTCGACCGGTGCGGTCGACCGCATTCTGATACATTCCAGAATAGTATTTTGACTCAAACAGAAATATTTAGAAAATATTTATTTGACCTCTGAAAATTATGAAACTTTGTAAAATGTTTTTAATACTAAAAACAAACTGTTTGGAAAAAGAATTTTGCAGATAGGTCCTCATACTTGTGAAAAATAGTATTTTGTGAAAAACGCTTAAAAACATAAGTATGAAAACGTGTGTGTGATTCCCAATAGCTTCAAGTGAAATCAATAACTCTTTGCCTATATTCTAGCACTAGAGAGAAAATAGAAACTAGCTAATATCCTCACATAGAATAAAGTTCTTGAGTCTTGATATAGCTTTAATTTTGATGAAGCTTCTATATGAATTTGTTGTTCTTGAAATAACATTGCTTCATCATTATGCCTCCTCCTCCTTTGGATATCATCGTTGTAGCGTATGTTCCATCCAATCCTCCATTTATGGCACTAACAAGCTTGATAAATGAATTTACTACATTTGCACTCAATAAGCCATTAGTACCGATAATGGTGGTTGTAAAACATCATCAAAACATAAGGGCTAACATCATGGTATATGAAATGATAAATGCAATGGGGGTATATATAGGGTAGAAGAAAACAACCCCAAAAATCCTAAAAAACCACTAAAAAACAAAAATCAGCAAGTTACCGTTACTGTGCAACGGTAACATTAGCGGTCGACCGTGGCGGTCAACCGCGAGAAGCAGAACTGTAAAAATGCTCTCTGGACTGCAGACGGTTGACAGTGGCGGTTGACCACACTATAGCATGGTCAACTATAGCAGTCGACCGTGAAAACTGACAGTTTCTGAAATCTTGAAATCTGCGTATTTGGTTTTGTAAAATCAATTAAAAACAGTAAATAAACTCCAAAAATCATAAAATTTTGAGAGAAGGTTCTTAACATGTAGATAAACATGTTAAAGAAACAATTTCTAAAATATCACTTCCCAGTTGAGATAAATAAATGTTTGAACACAGATATACAGTTTCTGAAAAAATACTGAAAACTCGATTTTGTAAATTCAATTGAAAATAACAAAACAACTCAAAAATTAGTAAAACTTGGGAAAATGTTTGTATATATTAGGATAAACATGTAAACAAAGAAATTTTTCAAATACATTTTCTAATTTTAAAAACGCATCTGTTTTGCAAAAATATGTACGAACATGTGCACGAACATGAACTTATTTAAAACTTGATTTTGTAAATTCAATTAAACATAACAAATTAATTCTGAAATTGATAAAACTTTGGAAAACATTTATAAACATGAAATTGAACATGTTAGAAAAATAATTTCTCAAATTGAATTTCCCATTTGTGAAAACTCATGTATTTTGCAAAACTTCTAAATACATGTGTATATAAACTTCTTGATTTTTGACTATTGAGTTAAACAATGTTTTGAAACCTTATAAAATGATTTTATAGACTTAATAGAATATGTATATAATGGTTGTTAAGTCCAAAAATCAATAACTCAATATTTTGTCAAATTTACTCAAAAGCAAGAATTGTGTGTATGTGTAATATAGAGCTTAGAGTATCTAACACACATAATATAAACTCCTAAACTAAATTACCCAAGCTTGATCTTGATCTTTAATATGCTCTTCTTGGTAAACTTGTGAATGAAGCTTGAACTTGAATCTTTAACTTGAATTGTATTGTTTTACTCCACTATTCCGCCAACCTCCATTGGATATGGTCGTTGAAGCTCTATTCCATCCATCCTACAACATGTTGTTTGTCTATAATAAATAGATAAACACAAACACTAGACAAATAATATTAGTGGTAAATTGTTTGTTAAACATCATCAAAACAAACAGGGCAACAATCTCCCCCTTTTTGATGATGACAAATAATTTACAAAAAGGATATATGCATGAAAGAAAATGAATATACAAAGTATAGTATACCATGCATATAAACAAGGAAGGCTATACTCATAATATTTCTCCCCCTTTGACAACATCAAAAAGGGGAAAACCATAAAGTATGAAGAGAACGAAAGCTTCCCCTACAAATAAGCATGGGTGAGTATAAAACAGATATAGGGATTGCTCCCCCTATCAAAATGCCTTATGGAATATATACAATAAAGATCACGGCAAATATATGTGAGCAAGCGTAGATAAAAAATATGCTAAACACCACTCACATACAAAAAATACAATGAGGACACATAATGACATGTTATTATAAAATAGTGTGTCTCAACACAAGCCTAAAAATCATGTATAAAAATAGATTTATGAAATCACAAGAAAGAAGAACATGAGTATCATGAAAAAAGTTTTCAAATGAAAACAAATCACTCTAATGAGATCATAAATCAAATGAAATCCATAAAAATAAACCATATAAGGTAAGAGGGAAAAATATATCAAGTTATTAAGCTTGTTTGTTTCAACCCATACAAATATTTTAGCACTCGATAAACACGATTTGGGGAAAATACCCAATAAATTTGGGGGGTTATATAAACACAAACCTCTCATCAAAATCGAAACTAATAATCATGAAAACAAAAGAATTGATAAAAAAAGTAGTTTTCTATGAAAAATTTTTCAAAAACATTTTTTAAAACCAAGACATAAAAAAAATAAAAACATTAAATTTCTTGGTTAAAAAAATCAAACATGTTTTGATACCCAAGTATTCTTGGTATCAAAGGGTTTAGGGACATGACCCTTATCATTTAAGATCAAAACCCTAGGGTTATGAACCCTCTTGGGTGCATATGGTGCACCGACACGGTCATAATAAAAATTACTCAAATGACCCTTCTGATTATAATAAGTACAATGGAAAGAAACCATTTGCTTATGTTGACCAAACGGTTGTTTACGAGACTCATTTGCAAAAATAGATTGTCCTTTAAAATTATTTTGCAAATGGGAAACTCTCTTCAAATCAATACAAAACTTGGTCAAATGACCAAATCTACCACAATGATCACACTTAAACTTTTGTGGTCTTTTAAAATCATTTGGCAAAGGTGAAATCTTCTTCAAATCATAGCAAAATTTTGCCAAATGGCCAAAACGTCCATAAAGATCACATTTAAATACATGAGCATGCTTATGATGAACTTTATGAGTGTGTGCATGTACATGCGTATGTGATGAATAAAGTTGATGAGATGCACAATGAGCTTTAGCATTCTTATATTTGTGTGCATCATAGAAAAATTTAGATAAATGGCCTTTACGACCATAAATGGAGCACTTGTAAATATTGCTATATATGTGTGCATAATGAGTGGATGATTTTGCATTAGACTAGGCACACATATCCACAAGTTTCTTATGATTAACAATGCATGAATTAAGAGTTGAATCTAAAGAGGTAATACGATTTTTAACATCATTCAACTCATCATTAGGCACATATGCATTAACATTAGAAGTAGAACATATATGATCATTTCTAAAAAGAATTAAACTCATTTCTAATGTTCTCTACTTCTAGTATGACATTATTCTTAGCATGAGATAAGCTAGAAATGGATGAGGTCAATTTTTCATTTTCCAAATTTAACAAGTCATTATTTTCTTTAAGCATAGTATTTTCTTTTACAATGACATCAAATTTGAATACTAGCTCCTCATGATCGGATTCTAAATTAACATGCTTTCTTTTTAAATCTATAAAATCTTTATGCAATTTGTTATAGGCATGCAATAATTTTTCACTAGCATAAGTAAGTTCATCTCTAGATAAATCATTATCGGGTTCAGAACCGCATACCACACTAAGGCTAATGTCTACTGGTCGTGTGCATGATGAAGCTCCAATATTACTTGAGGAATAATTCGCCAGAATCCTCTGGATCTCCTCCAAGTTACCATGATGTGCTTCTATGAATATCCACAATTTGTAAACACTATCAAAATGAGCAAGCTTATTAGAAATAGAAGAATCAAGTGCATTAAGCATATATTCTAACACAATCTTGTTCATGGTAAAACTTCCATCCTACGTCTCCACTCCCCACTTCTGGGGAGAAATCCACTATCACAATCGGGTTTTCTATGCTCACCCGAATAACGTTTACACCTCACAATTTAGTTTTCTAGCTAACCGAAAACTCTACAATCTCACACTCTTATAACCACACTTTACACCCTCTAAGTGTTAGCCTCTAGCCCGTGTCTCCCTCAAGTATTAGGAATTACAACCTACCTCTAGACATTACCACCTACCTCACTCCTCTTGGGATGACCCCGTCTCTCACCACACACTCCTCTCGGTGTACAAGTGTACTACAAAGTGATCTACACAATTAAATCTCGAATATAACAAATTTGTTCTCTACAATAGATGAGAACTTAATATAGGCTCACCCTCAATTGTTACAACTCCCCACAACCCAAATTATACTAAGTATGAAAATACAATAAGCTCAATGGTTGTGTGTGTAAGCAATGAGAAATAAATCAAAGCTAAACTCAATATAATTCTAGCTTAATAACAATGATAATCAAATATATAAAAGAGCTAGAAATATAGTTTAGAAAACTTCTTAATAGATCAAGAGATCGAGGGAGAATAGTTGGATGCTCAAACACCAAAAGATGATCTCCTCAAGCTCTTGTGAAATTGATTTCATAAAATCAAACTCTTAATTGCTTAAAAGCTTATTAAACAAACTTAAACCCTTGTTAAAACTTTATTAAACTTGTTTAAAACACTCTCATGGTATATGAAATGATAAATGCAATGGGATATATATATAGAGTAGAAGAAAACAACCCAAAAAAACCAATAAAAGACAAAAACCAGCAAGTTATCGTTACTGTACAATGGTAACATTGATGGTCGACCATGGCGATTGACCGCAAGAAGCAAAACTGTAGACGGTCAACCATGGTAGTCGACTACACTGTAGCATGATCGACTGTAGAGGTCGACCGTGAAAACTGACATTTTTATGAAATCTAGAAATATACGTATCTGGCTTTGTAAAATCAATTAAAAATAGTAAATCAACTCTAAAAATCATGAAATTTTAAGAGAAGGTTCTAGACATATAGATAAACATGTTAGAATAATTTCTAAAATATCACTTCCCAGTTGAGAGAAATAAATGTTTGAACACAGATATATAGTTTCTGAAAAATCTGTTGAAAACTCGGTTTTATAAATTCAATTGAAAAAACAAAAACAACTCCAAAATTAGTAAAACTTGGGGAAATATTTATATATATTAGGATAAATATGTAAACAAAGAAAATTTTCAAATCGCAATTGCCAATTGTAAAAACGCATCTGTTTTGCAAAAACATGCACGAACATGTGCACGAACATGAACTTATTTAAAACTTGATTTTGTAAATTCAATTAAACATAACAAATTAATTCCAAAATTGATAAAACTTTGGGAAACATTTATAAACATGAAATTGAACATGTTAGAAAAATAATTTCTCAAAGTAAATTTCCCATTTGTGAAAACTCATGTATTTTGCAAAACTTGTAAATACATGTGTACATAAACTTCTTGATTTTTGACTATTGAGTTAAAAAATGTTTTGAAACCTTATAAAATGATTTTATAGACTTAATAGAATATGTTTATAATAGTTGTTAAGTTCAAAAACAAATAACTCAATATTTTGTCATATTTACACAAAAGCAAGAATTGTGTGTATGTGTGATATAGAGCTTAGAGTATCTAACACACATAATATAAACTCCTAAACTAAATTACCCAAGCTTGATCTTGATATTTAATATTCTCTTCTTGGTAAACTTATGGATGAAGCTTGAACTTGAATCTTTAACTTGAATTGTATTGCTTCACTCTACTATTCCGCCAACCTCCATTGGATATGATCGTTGAAGCTCTATTCCATCCATCCTCTAATATGTTGTTTGTCTATAATAAATAGATAAACACAAACACTAGACAAACAATATTAGTGATAAATTGTTTGTTAAACATCATCAAAATAAAGAGGCCAACATGCTGCTCCTACGAAAATATGACGTCGTTACTATCCTTTGCTATCATTCCCTGATGATGTCCTTTATGCTGAATACATTTAACCTCTGGTTTGGTACTGAATCAACGTTAAGAAATCTTTACATATTCTTTTTATTTATAGGCTGCACATGAATCTAGTATGCCCTGAAACTATAATGCTCTTCGTGTCTGACGCCTTTCTTATTTTTTAGAGCCAAGTCTCATGCTCTGCAGCTCTATCAACAACTGGTTGTGGTGATGGTGTAATCATTAGTATTTCCTCTTTAATAGACATAACTGGTACAAATATAACGTCCTCACTCATTCTAGAAATTTCTAGCATACTCTATACATGAATCCTAAGAAACTCTATTCTAGATTTACGACTCGACACAGAATGATCCTAATGATACTGGAACTAGAGCTCTGATACCAACTATGACGCCCCTGTTTTCACACATAGCTGCAGTCCAATGTGAACCTAGAGATGTCAAACCTGATATGCACCCACACTGTACAACAACAAGTTTCACCAATCACAGTAATATCCTCTAGTGGAATCAAAGTAAAGTGTAGGTATAAAACAAGTAAAATAAAGGAAATAACTACAACATACATGATATAGAAAGCAGTATCTCATAAATAAATCATGTCTCAGTGAACAATCTGGAATACATCCGACATCCGAAATAAATAAATATGTCTCGACATGAAACAGCTAAAAATGTAACTAAGAATCATAGCCTTTACAGAATGTGATACAAAACTCTAATGTCCGAATAAAAATAACTCTGTTGTGGAGTCTCTACTAGTAACTCATGTGACGACGACTATACAATAACTCCATCATCCTACGGCCCTCCGATGCTCTGAGCCACCTGAAAGTTAAAATAAAATAAAATAAAAAGGATAACAACAAGAGCGTGCTAGCAAAATTACCTCCATCCACCCCCGGGGAAGGGCTACTAAATGAAGTGGATGCTCTATCTATTAAGCATAGCCTACCAAGATTATTTTCCCCGTATATAAGAAAAATACTTGTTAATACATACATATAAGCAATCATCTACTCTAAAATAAATGGATGTTGATATTTAGAAATTCACAACATGAGCATAGGTATGTCGAATATCCCGTTAGCTCAAATTGTGAATAGCTAAATACCAAATCTAAAAGTTACTACATGGAGGAATAAGAAAAGACAACTCCATCTCAAACCATATCAAAGGTGTCCTGACTGCTATCAGATACGTGTGCAACACATGGACTTCACCTGCTACATATTAGATAAGACAACTCGAATAAGTGTCCAACACATGGACTATATATGATGAATGTCAAACACATGGACTGCAATAGATAAATGTCCAACACGATGATGACATATAATTAAGGTCCAACACATGGGCATAATAGGTAAATGTTCAACACGAGGACTACATATGATTAAGGTCCAACACATTGGCCGTAATAGGTAAATGTCCAACACGAGCACTGCATATGATTAAGGTCCAACGCATAGGTCACAATATATAAATGTCCAACACGGGGACTACATATGATGAGCGTAATACAAATAAATAATGTAAGTAAAATGCATATATACTATTCATACTCGTGCCTCGGTGAGTGAATCCTAAACTCATGTCCATAATCAACTCATGTGTAGAATACACAATTTACGTGCCTCGGTGAGTGAATCCTAAACTCATGTCCATAATCAACTCATGTGTAGAATACACAATTTACAGTATATTAAAATACCAGATAACCCAGACAACTTTCCATAATCAACTCATGTGTAGAATACACAATTTACAGTATATTAAAATACCAGATAACCCAGACAACTTGCTGGTCACACAAACGCATGTAAACAACATGCACATGCATAAATAGATCTAACAGTCGACCGTGAAATGAGCAGAAAGACATTACATAAAATAGCACCCAGCGGTTAACCTCCGTGTCCACCGTGGTTGAACGCACAGAAATAGAGAGCTTCTTGAACAAAAACGTCGCCCAGCGGTCGACCGCCGCGTCCACCGCGGTCGACCGCGCAGAAGCATAATATGTTTTCAGGTTTTGAACTTGTAGAAATTTTAACTCATCAAAAACATGAATTTTGTCATTTATAAATCCAATGACAAGATGAAAACTTTGTTTTTACATATCAAAAAAATATCTCATGATTTACCTAAACTTGATTTAACCTAATCAAGTTTAACAACCCAAATAATCAAATTCTTTACAAGAACCCTAGTTATCGACAGAATTAACATAAATATACTTGTATGAAACTTGAAACCGATGTAACAATTGTTTTTCCATGTTTTTAAATCTTGTTTTGCCCCAAACCTATGGTTTTAAGCATCTCTAATCAACATAAAATATCATTTAATTATCAAATTAGGATTTAAACATGGTTTAATCATGATTAATAAATTAAAAACAAAATTATGAATAACCCTAATGATCATGATAATATTTCTATCATAAACAGTAATGAATTATTATAGATCTATCATGGTTTAAAGAATTATCATAAAAAATCTAAACTTTATCATGTCGGGTTAAACTTTACCATGAAAAACATCACTTTAACCATTAAAAGTCTAATCTTTATTAAGGGAAAGATTTGGATGCAGATAATCTTATCTTATCATGTGCACAACCCCCTAAAACAATCAGCAAATGATCCCTCGATGCCAAACACTGCAAATCTCGCCTTCTCCTCGCTTTTCGCCTCATGAAACTCTCCCGAGAACTCAAGTTTAGGGGTAGGGTTTGAGAGAGGAGGAGAGGGGCTACTAGGGTTTGGAACATAGAAGAAAAGAGGTGTTTTTTGTGTATAAATATGTATATATATGGTAGCAAACCCGAATAAATACAGCCCAAAACCCGAAACCCGAAATTGAAAACCCAGTCTGACTAGAAACATACTCTTCGGTAATTTGGCTGTAACATTCGTATCTGACCTCAGAATGAGGTGATTAAAGATTTATTAGAAATCTGATGAAGAGACCTACAACTTTGAACTTTTAAGTTTTTTCATATTCATACTGTATCAGTGTGTAAAATACAAAATCTCTCTACTAGTTATTATTTTCCAGATTTATACATCATGCATGTTTTGTGCATTTGCACTCATATATACATATGTACATTGAATTGATCTCAAATCAATTCCTTGCATACTCAAACATCACAATTTATTATTTATCAATGTATAACAAATTTATTATTATTTATCACAAAATATTCAAATTTTCGGGGTTTTATAGTGTAGATCTTGGGTTTAATGAGTAATATGGATTTTCGATACTTAGATCTAACTGTCGAACATGATAAAAAGAGGATTTTTGATATAAAACCTTAACCTGATAGTTATACATGCAGTGGATATCGTTGATAAGCTCAGCTCAGTACTACATGGGGTAGTGCATCATTATTCCATTTGTACAGGCCATTGAGTCGGGTTTGGATGTTTTGTCTAGCAGTCCGTCCGCACGAGGGTGCAATGAGGCTTGTGAGCCATCTTTTAGGATATCTATAAGGTAGGTCGCCCCGCACTCATGTTACGCACTGAGATCACGATGAGACTAATGAGCTGTGTACATCGTTTTAGGATACCTTCAGGGTAGTCTGTTATGCATGATAATGTGATGAGATCAGGATCTTGCAAAGAGTTGCAAATGAGAAAAATTACTTGATAGCCTAAGTTTTGATGGATGGCAAAAGTGTTTATGTCATATATATATATATATATATATATATATGACCGAGATATCTTACTCTTGTGAGTACATGAGATTTATATGTTGATGTTTCATTATGGTGTTTTATTTTTTTTTCTAGTTATGTTTCTTTCCATAATTTAGGATTAATATTTAGATATCTACAGTTTGAGACATATGGTAAATACATGAGGGTTTCCTTGTTTGGATTATTTCGCTCGACGTTCTATGTCTCATGTTGTAGATTTCTAAGTATTAATACCGTTAGATACGAGGAAAATGATCTATGTAGACTATGCTTAATAAATAGAGCTTCCACTACATGTAGCAGCCCTGATGCTTTAGCGCTCTGACGCTTTTGTTGTTGTTCTTTTTATTTTATTTTTTTTCCTTTCAGGCGGTTCAAAGCATTGGAGAATCATTGGATGATGGAGTTATTACATAGTTTCCATCACATGCATTACTAGTAGAGACTCCACATTAGAGTTTATTTCTATTCAGACATTAGAGTTTCAGTATCACATTTTGTAAAGGCTATGAGCCTTAATTATATTTTTAGTTATTCCATGTCAGGATATTTTATATCATTTTAGAGATTAAATGTATTAACAGTTTTATCTATTTGAGACATGATTTTATTTATGAGATTTATCTTTCGACATCATGTCTATTTTATTTATTTCCTTCTGTTTGCCTGTATTATACCTACACTTTATTTTTGATTCCACTAAAGGATGTTATTATGATTGGTGAAAAGTGTTATTGCATAGTGTGGGTACATGACGGGTTTAACATCTCTGGATTCACCTTATACTACAGCCATTTGTGAAAATAGGGACGTCAAAGTTGGTTTCAGAGCTCTAGTTCTAGTATTATTAGGATCATCATGTGTCAAATCGTGGAGCTAGAATAGATTAACTTAGGATTTATGTATAGAGTCCGATAGGAATTCCTAGAATGAGTGAGGACGTTATATACATATATCTCAAAATTTTCAAAAAGAAAATTTATGACAACTATTTTACTTTGACTATAAAGTATTTGCATGAATGAAATACGATACAGTTTTCTTATTTCTATGAGTTATATATATATATATATAGGTATGCTTGGTACAAAGCACAAATTTTGTGATTGGTAGTGATGTGTCACATCCCCATCCACTCACTACCCATGTGAATTTGTTCCCACATTTGAATGAGTGGAGGGGATTTGACACCTCACTACCAAGCATAACTTTTTGTGCTTGGTACCAAGCATACCCATATTTCTATATATATATACATATATATATATATATAGGTATGCTTGGTACAAAGCACAAATTTTGTGATTGGTAGTGATGTGTCACATCCCCATCCACTCACTACCCATGTGAATTTGTTCCCACATTTGAATGAGTGGAGGGGATTTGACACCTCACTACCAAGCATAACTTTTTGTGCTTGGTACCAAGCATACCCATAGTGATTGGTAGTGATGTGTCACATCCCCATCCACTCACTACCCATGTGAATTTGTTCCCACATTTGAATGAGTGGAGGGGATTTGACACCTCACTACCAAGCATAACTTTTTATG
>NC_033802.1:46690536-46724280 GCF_001876935.1 Asparagus officinalis | reverse complement strand
CTCTCTCTCTCTCTCTCTCTCTAAGCACGGGATACTCTACCTCCACGTCCTCGTTCGACCATCTATAAATTTCTAGGAAGAGAGTTTATATATATATATATATATATATATATATATATATATATATATATATATATATATATATATATATATATATATATATATATATATATATATATATATATATATATATATATATATATATATATATATATATATATATATATATATATATATATATATATATATATATATATATATATATATATATATATATATATATATATATATATATATATATATATATATATAAACTCTCTTCCTAGAAATTTATAGATGGTCGAACGAGGACGTGGAGGTAGAGTATCCCGTGCTTAGAGAGAGAGAGAGAGAGAGAGAGAGAGAGAGATAGGTTTGAAAGCCAGACTTCGCCAATTGCACCACCGCCTGTAGTTCCACCTCCAGTGATTCCAACCATTCCTATTTTAGAGGAGTCTATGGATGGTACACCAGGGATCATGCACTACCAGTTGTAGGTAGAGCCACGGAGCAAGAGGATTAGTTCCGTCTAGTTGAGAGGTACCAGAAGATGAGGGCACCAGAATTTCAGGGATCATCAGATTCGCTTGTAGCCCATAAGTGGAAGGAAGATGTGGGGAACATCCTTGACTTACTTGATGTGGATCCAATCCAGAAGAAAAGATTAGCAGCCTTCAGCCTAAAGGGTTATGCCGAGGGATGGTATAGGCTTTAGTTCACCCTAGAGCAGCGGGTAACATTGTCATGAGAGGATTTTGTCTATTTCTTCGATGAGAAGTATATCTCTTCCACGGCACAGACTTGGAAAGAGCTTGAGTTAACCAGATTAGAGCAGGGATACATGTTTGTGGTAGATTACGAGAGCCGATTCTTGAGTCTACTTCGATTTATAGGCATGTGGCAGTCAGAGAGCGCTATGCTCAGATGTTTCTTATGGGGCTTCGTCCAAAGCCGTAGAGGCTACCTCGTGTCCAGGAGATTCCACTCAGTTAGAGGTAGCTGATGCAGACATTGTGCAGGAGATAGAGATTGTGATGTTCCAGAAGAACAAGAAAGGTAACGCTAAGTCGGGACAGCAGAGTGACAAGGGCAAGGGTAAGAGGCCTTTCACCAGACCTAGAGGACCCTAGCAGCGGGGTAAGGATTTTCAGCACTAGCAGTAGTGACAGAGAGGACCACCACATGATCAGAGAGCACCGTAACAAACGCATGATTCAGGGTGCATGTTACAATTGCAACAAGATTGGGCATAAAGCCAGGGATTGTCGTAGTGCACCAGTAGGAGGCCAGCAGAGTAGAGGCCAGGGCCAGCATAGGGTTGAGGACACGACCAGCAGTAGAACCATGGACATGGTCAGTAGCAACAGTAAGGTCGTGGTTACGGCTAGTAGCAGTAAAGGATGGAGGCACCACCTACTGTTCTAGGAATTAAGAGGCCAGCAGGCTAGATTTAAGCAATTCAGGAGGTTCCTCAGGGTCAGATAGACCCATATGTTCCACCACCAACAGTACAGCAGGCACCGGCTACCGGCATAGTCTATAAAGTTGTATCATGTGATCATGGTGCAAGCGGAGCCATAGTAGAATGTACATTTTTAGTAAATTCCTTCCCAGCTCGGATCTTGTTTGATTCAGGAGCTTCATATTCTTTTATCTCTCATACCTTTATGGATAGGCTCCAGTTGATTTCATATCCTTTAGATGTATTGTTATCCATCTCTACTCCTTTAGTAGAGGTATCCCTATTAGAGAGTATCTCTAGGAGATGTGTCATTAGTCTAAATGACTTCGAGTTCATCATCGTCCTGATTATTTTCCGGATGTTGGAGTTCGACGTCATTCTCGGTATGGATTGGCTATCATCCTACCATGTCAGTATTGACTGATTTGATAAAACAGTCAGCTTGAGGGTGTCTGATGGGTCTGAGGTGATCGTAGCGGCCTCACAGGGCAACCAGATTGTGGAGTTATTTATGGCGTACGTCGAGGAGGTGATGCTGAGGGACCAGGATGCCGATTTGTGCGAGACTAGAGTTGTCTTAGATTTTTAGGATGTCTTTCAGGACATACATGTGTTACCTCCAGTGAGAGAGGTTGAGTTCTGCATCGAGTTACAGTTGGGCATAGCACTGATATCCTAAGCACCCTATCGTATGGCACCTGCTGAGATGAGAGAGATACAAACCCAGTTAGATGAGTTGTTATCTCAGGGATTTATTCATGGAGTCATTCTCCATGGGGAGCACCAGTCCTCTTTGTGAAGAAGGACAGTAGCATGCGTCTGTGCATAGATTATCGTGAGTTGAACAAGGTCACTATCCGGAATAAGTATCCACTACCGATGATTGATGACTTGTTCGACCAGCTACAAGGAGCACAGCACTTCTCGAAGATTGATCTTCGTTCTGACTATCATCAGTTACGAGTTTAGGAGATGGATATTTCCAAGACCGCTTTTCTGATTCGATATAGGTCTTTCGAGTTTCTTGTCATGCCATTTAGGCTGACAATTGCACCTACAGTATTTATGAATTTAATGAATCAAGTCTTTCGTCCATACTTGGACCAATTTGTAATTGTTTTTATCGATGACATCCTTATATATTCGAGATCGGAGTTAGACCACGAGGATCATCTTCGTTTAGAATTGCAGACTTTGCGGGAACATCAGTTGTACATCAAGTTCAGTAAATACGAGTTTTGGCTATCAGAGGTTAGATTTTAAGGTCATGTTATCAGCCGGGAGGGCATTGCAGTAGATCCAACTAAGGTGGAGGTCGTTCTTGATTGGGAGCAGCCGACTACAGTTACAAAGATTCGTAGTTTCTTGGGCTTAGCCGGTTATTACAGGAAGTTCATTCAGGACTTCTTGAAGATTACGACACCACTTACACGCCTTACGAAGAAGAATGCATAGTTTGTTTAGGGCATAGAGTGCTAGGAGTCCTTTGAGACATTAAAGACCAAGTTAACTACAGCATTGGTGTTGACTATTCCGAGCAGTGTTAAGACATTCGTTGTATACACGGATGAGCTGTTAGCGGGTTTAGGGGGTATTTTGATGCAGACCCAGAGGGTAGTGGCATATATCTCATGACAGTTGAGAACACATAAGTAGAACTATCCCATGCATGACTTAGAGTTAGCAGCAGTGGTCTTCACATTGAAGACATGGAAACATTATCTGTATGGAGTGCAGTTCAAGCTATTCACAGACCACCAGAGTCTGAATGTAAAACCCCATAAAATTTGAATATTATGTGAAAAATAATAATAAATATATTATATGGTGATAAATAACATATTTTGATATTTGAGTATGCTAGGGATTGATTTGAGATCAATCCAATGTATATATATGAATATAGGAGTGAAATCATGCACGACATGCACGAGATTGAATCTGAAAAAACTATCAGTTAAAAGTTTTTATAGTTTACACACTGATACAATAAGAATTTTGAAATACTCAAAAGATAAAAGTTGTAGGAATTTTCAATATATTTCCAACAAATCTTAGATCATCTCATTCTGAGATTGGACGAGAATATGATAGCCAAAATACCAAAGATTGTTTTTCTAGTCAGACTAGATTTTCTGGTTTGGGTCAAACAGGTTTGTTTCGGGTTTGCCTCTATAAATACCTATGTTTTTTTTAATGAAAATTCTCTTTTTTTATCAAATCTCTGAATCCTAGCAGTCACCCTCTCCCCTCAAAAACCCTAGATCACTTTTTTGTGAAGTTTGAAAGCTTTGTGAAGCAAATACCGAGAAGAGGGCGAGTTTGTCGACTTTTGGTGAGGGAGAACTTGTTTTCTTGCATCGTTGAGTTTTTACGGTAGCATTTGAGGAAAGATCATCTTCCTCCAAACCCTTCCCTTAGTAAAGATTAAGTTTTTATTAATTATAATGATGAATCTCATGTTGAAGTTTAACTCCGTGCTTTAAAAACATGATTTTTGAGGTTAAATCTTAATCTAATGATAGATATGAAGTTTATTTCTTATTGTTTATGTTAGTAACATGATCATGATTATTAGGGTTACTTTTAATTTTGTTTTTAACTTATTAATTATGTCCTAATCATGTTTAAACCCAAGATTTATTATTAATTGAGTTTTCATGTAAAAGAGAGATGTTTAAACCCTAGATTTGTGATACCTAAGTTCTGTAAACATGTTTAATTAATTTTTCATCTCTGTTAATTATGTAGAATTTATCATATTCAGTTAATCTTGTGGAAAAATTTCATGTTTTATTCGAGAAATTGATTAATTAGGATGTTAACCCTAATTAGATTAAATCAAAAGTTTAATTTTTGTGGAGATGATCTACTGTTATTTAATGTTCAAGTTTTAATATTGTTATATATATCATGATGATATAAATAAGTATTTAAATATAGTTACAAATTATACAAACCCGAAAACCTAAGAACCAGATATAGCTCTGGCCGGTTGACCGGCGCCCTAGGGGCGGTCGATCGGTAAAGTCATGTGTGTGCACGTTATGCACAATGCTCTGTTCGGTCGACCGACGCCCTTAGGGTGGTCGACCGACCTGGGATATTTTTAACATGTAGTGTTGTTTCTTATATTTTTTAATGCAATTGCGGGGATCGAGCCGCACGATGATACATGTACAATCATGGGTACACCTGAATAGTGTTGTAGCCCACCACAAGTATCTCGAAAGGGGATAATGATGAAATTTGTTACAATTACACTTGAGATAAATGTTGATTATACATTTATATACATGTTGGATAACGTTGATGAGCACCGCTCAGTACTACATGGAGTAGTACGTTGATATACAATTAGTACAGGCCATTGAGTCGGGTTTAGGATACTTTATCTAGCAGTCCGTCCCACACTAGGGTGTGATGAGGCTTGTGAGCCGTATTTCTAGGATGCCTACTTTATAGTCTATCCCGCACTCGTGTTACGTACAAAGATGCGATAAGACTAATGAGCCGTGTACACTGTTAGGATACCGACCGGGTAGTCCGTCTCGCATGATAATGTGATAAATCAGAATTTTGTAAGAATTTGCATTGAGATGATTATTGATAGCCAGAGTCTTTGGCGGATGCCTGTTACGTATATGACCCATTATTGAGATATATGACTGAGAAATTTTGCCATTGAAAGTACGCGGGGTTATATGCTGATATTTATCTTATCTTCCCAATGATAGTGGAAGATATTATAGATACGATATTATGAATGTCATTACTTTCTGTATTGCTTTATTTTATTCTTAGGTTGGGATCAATGATTAGCGATTCACAATTTGAGGTATATGGTACATACATGAGGGTTTCCTTGTTTGGATTATTTCACTCGACATACTACGTCTCATCTTGTAGGTGTCTAATTATTAACTCCATTAGATATGAGAAAAATTATCTAGGTAGACTATGCTTAATAGGTAGAGTCTCCACTTCATGTAGCAACCCTTTCCCTGGGGGCGGATGGAGGTGATCTTATTGTAGCATTCTGACGCTCTTGTTGTTATTCTTTTTGTTTTAAAAATTTCTTTTCAGACAGTTCAAAGTTTTGGAGAGCTGCAAGATGACGGGGTTCTTGCATAGTCATCGTCGCATGAGTTATTAGTAGAGGCTCCACAGTTGATTTATGTTTCCATTCAGTTATTTGGGTTGTATTTCATTTTGTAAAGGCTACGACCCTTAGTTACATTTCCAGTTGATTCATGTTAAGATATTTTACATTATTTTAGAGATTAGGTGTTTACAGTTTTATTCATTTGAGACATAGTTTCGTTTATGAGATTTATCCATCTATACCATGTCTATCGTGTTTATTTACATTATTTTGCATGTTTTGTACCTACACTTCTTTTTGATTCCACTAGAGGATATTACTGTGATTGGTGAAACGTGTTATTGCACAGTATGGGTGCATGATAGGTTTGACATCTCTGGATTCACCTTGGACTGTAGCCATGTGTAAAATTAGGGGCGTTACAGTTGGTATTAGAGCTTTAGTTCCAGCATCCTTAGGATCTTTCCTGTGTCGATTTGTGGAGCTAGGATAGAGTTTCTTAGGATTCATGTATAGAGTCTGCTAGGATTCCTAGAATGAGTGAGGGTGTTATATACGTATATTCCAAAATTTACGAATTTTTTTATGACTACCTTACTTTAATTGAAAAGTAATTGCGGGAATGATATATGATACGATTTTCCTACTGTTATATGTTATGTTATGTATGTTTGTGAAGCTTTCCTCTTGGTATTATAAATATTAGGACGAGGACGTGGTTGAGGTAAAACTCGTACCCATAGAGCTAGGCAAGTAGAGCCTGAGCCGTAGCAGACTCTATAGTATTTGATCGACTTGATAACGCCAATTGTAGAGGTAGAGACTAGCAACTCTCGAAGAGCGAGTAATGATCCAGATTACACTTCTGAAGTTCCACCGCCAGTTATACCACTCGTACATATTAAAGAGGCAATACTGATGATTACACTATCACCACAACCAGCTGTTAATAGAGACACAGACAAGAAGTTTGGCTCTGTAAGAATGAGAAAGACATCAGATGATGAGAGCACCAGAGTTTCAGGGCACATCGGATTCATTCGCAGCCTATAAGTGGAAGGAATATGTGGGAATTACTTTTAAATATTCTTAACATCGACTCAGTACATGAGCAAAAATTAGTTATATTTAGCTTAAAAGATGACGCTAGAGGATAGCACCAATTTTAATTATGCCAGAGCAGCGAATGTCAATTTCATGGAAGGATATCATCTATTATTTTGATAAGCAACTAGAACTAACCCTATTGGGGCAGGGAGACGTACTAAGAGTTAATTTTAGAAGCAAGATTGTCCGGAGATCAGGACAAGGACAAGGAACCTTTTGTAAGACCAGGAGGACCCCCAACAATAGGGTAATGATTTTCATCACCACCAGCAGAATAGTGGTCAGGGTCAGTAGTCTCAGGGCCATAGTTACGACCAGTAGCAAACAATTGAGGCATCACCTACCATTTCGAAGACCAAAGGGCTAGTAGGCCAGATGCACGCTATCCAGGAGATTTCTAAGGGATAGATAGTCCTATAGATTCCACCACCAGTAGCACAATAGTTGCCAGCCACCGACAGAGTTTATGTAGTTGTATCATGTGATCATGGTGTGAGCGGAGCTTTCTTAGTGATTATTCCTTTCCAGCTCGGATCTTGTTCGATTCAGGAGCTTCGTATTCTTTTATCTCTTATACCATCATGGATAGGTGTTAGCTAGTTGCACATCCCTTAGACTTTCCGTTATCCATCTCTACTCCTTTAGGGAAGGTATCCCTATTGAGAGTATTTGTAGGAGATGCATCATCAGTCTAGATGAGTCCGGGTTCATTTTTGATCTTATAGTTTTCCGGATGTTGGAGTTTGACGTCATTCTCGGTATGGATTGGCTATCATCCTACCATGTTAGTATCGACTTTTTTTCTAAAACAGTCAGCTTGGGAGCATCCGATGGGTCTGAGTTGATAGTAGCGACCTTACAGAGTAACCAGTTTGCGGAGTCATTTCTGGTATACATCAAAGAGGTGATGCTCAGGGATCAAAGTGCCAATTTATGCGAGACTAGAGTTGTCTCGGATTATTAGGATGTTTTTCAGGACATACCTGGGTTATCTCCTGTGAGAAAGGTTGAGTTTTGTACCGAGTTGCAAGCGGGCACAATACCGATATCCCGAAGACCCTATTGTATAGCACCTGCTGAGCTGAGGGAGCTACAGACTCAGCTACATGAGTTGTTATCTCAGGGCTTTATTTGCTGGAATCATTCTCCATGGGGAGCGATGGTTCTCTTCGTGAAGGAGAAGGAGGGTAGTATGGGCCTTTGTATAGATTATAGTGAGTTGAACAAGGTCACTATCCAGAATCGATATCTACTACCGAGGATTGACGACTTATTTGACCAGCTGCATAGAGCGTAATATTTCTCAAAGATTAATCTTTATTCTGGCTATCATCAGTTACGGATTCGGGAGATGGATATTACCAAAACTGCCATTTGACTCGATATGGGTCCTTCGAGTTTCTTGTCATGCCATTTGGGATGACCTATGCACCTGATGTATTTATGGATTTGATGAATCAGGTTTTCCATCCATATTTGGACAAATTCGTGATCGTATTCGTTAGTGATATTCTTGTCTATCCGAGATCAGAGGCAAAGCACAAACAACATCTTCGATTGGCATTGCAGACCTTACGGGAGCATCAGTTATATGCCAAGTTTAGCAAATGTGAGTTTTGGTTTTCTGAAGTCAGATTTTTGGGCCATGTTATCAGCAAGGAGGGTATTGCAGTAGACCCAGCAAAGGTGGAGGTAGTACTTAATTGGGATCCGCCGAAGATAGCTTTAGAGATCCGTAGTTTCTTTGGTTTAGTAGGCTATTACAATAAGTTTATTCAGGATTTCTCAAAGATTGCGACGCCACTTACACGTCAGCATGGAGTGCCAGGAGGCCTTGGAGACTCTAAAGGCTAAGTTGACTATAGCGCCTGTATTGATTATTTCGAACAGTGACAGGACCTTTGTAGTCTATACAGATGTGTCGTTATCGGGTATAGGAGGTGCTTTTATGCAGACCCAGAGAGTAGTATTATACAGATCATGGCAGCTGATAAAATGAGCATTATTATCCCACACACACATGACTTGAAGCTTGTAGTAGTGGTCTTTGCACTAAAGACATAGAGACATTATCTGTATGGAGTACAGTTCGAGCTTTTCACGGATCATCAGAGTTTAAAGTGCCTTTTCTCTCAGAAAGAGCTAAATCAAAAACAATGATGATGAGTTGAGTTTATCAAAGACTACGAGTTTGTGATTCAGTATCATCTAGGGAAGGGTAATGTTGTAGCAGATGTATTGAGTAGGAAGCGTCGCCATCGGATTGCAACTTTGAGGTGCTCGTTATATCAAGATCTTCACATCCTTAGCCAATTTTATTTTAGACCGGAGATCGGCAGAGGCAGTGCATTTTTAGGCGCTTTCTCTAAGTTGCTAACTTAGGGTAATAAAATGGTCAGAGCTCAGCTAGAGGACTCTTGGATTCAAACTCTAAAGGCGAAGATCTTCAAAGAGCCAAAGGCTGATTGGACCGTTGGAGCAGATGGAGGATTTTGAATGAAGGGCCGGTTAGTGTTGTCGAGTGATTCGTAGTTAAAAAAGGACTTATTTGAAGAGGCATATCATACCAGATACACAGTGCATCCAGGCACAACTAAAATATACAAGGACCTGAAGAGACACTTTGGTGGAGCAACATGCGTAGGGAGATTATAGTGTATGTGCCTAGATGTTTTATCTGCCAGTAAGTGAAGGAAGAACATTAGAGACCAACAGAAACCCTACAGCCTTTACCCATTTCGAAGTAGAAGTGGGCAGATATTTCTATAGATTTAATTATAGGATTTGCCGAGGTCGAAGAAGGGAAACGACTCAGTTTGGGTAATAGTTGATCGGTTGATAAAGTTAGCATATTTCATTCCGTTAAAGATGACGTACACGGCAGAGACATATGTGAGGATATTCATCCAGGAGATAGTGAGATTACATGGAGTTTTAGAGATAATTATATCAGACCGAGGCTTAGTTTTCACTTTGCACTTTTGGAGGAGCTTCCAAAACTCTTTCGGTAGCCAGTTGTCATTGTAGGCGTCCAAAATTGCCTAAAGGTCCCCGCACACAGTTTGAGACAGAGAGAAAACAATGAATATCGCTATCCGAGTCACAGGAGCTCATTTGACGATGTCGAACACATGAAGTGAGTCGACGAACCATACGAAGCAACAAAACTTCGGAATAACGGGAATAAGACCTGATCGGGAGCCCCGCATCATTTATGAAAGGCGTAGCACCCCTCACGTCCCATTTATTCCACATGTAATTAAATCATGGGAGCCTGTAGATCTCCTCATCAGCTTTCCAACGCATATTGAACTACGTAATTCCGAGTCCGGACGACGAATTTACGGTGGAAACAAACTCGACGAACCAAAACCGATAAATGCCAAACTGAGACACACTGTGGTGTCTTGTCTCGGCCAGGCCGAGACACTCTCAAGTGTCTTGGCTTGGCCAAGACACTCAGAAGTGTCTCCAATACATCAGAAGTGTCTCCAATATAAAAAAACGCTGATTTTGGTTGTTTTTGGTGGTTTTGCAATCGTTAAACGCCTGGATTTGCTCCAACTGATCTTATAATATGGTTAAGTGGTTTTCAACTGAAGATAAGAGGGAATCAGCCGTTCTTATCCAAACACAGGGCTCCTGAAGCCTATAAATACAGCCCCAGGGTCTTCATTTTTTCAGATCTGGAATTCTTGAGCGTTGGCGAAGCCCTGCCGGACTAAAGACTGAAGGTGCACGAATTTCAGAAGAGAGGAGGAGATCGGATCGAGTTCTTCAGCGTAGGAAGGAAGAGTTCATTAGATCTGTAGTCCCCTGTATTCATCCCTTAAGATTACCCCCATTGCGGTAATCTTAAGAAGAGCAATTATCTCGCTATTGCCGAGATAAGCGCTTCGGCTTCTTGATTCCTTCGCGAATCGATGAAGCTCCGGATCTGATCTTGTTGTCAGGTGGTCCACGGATATTGACCTCCCCATCACCGGTCAAAAACCCACGTGAGCAAGAGACAATAAATGGATCTTGTGTTATTTTCGAGAGAGTTGCAATTCTTTTATTTTTTGTTACTTGAATTCTTTGTAAATGATCAAAGTTATAATGAAATCAGTAATGAAGGCAACTTTTAAAAGAAACAAACTGGTGACCACAGTGGGAGCCAATAGCCTCGCTGCCGAGGCTATCGTGACACAACCGACAATCAAGATCTGGGTGAATGAAGAGGTCAAATATGAATTCGATCAGCAGAAGTTTGAAGAGTATCTCTCTTCCTCCTCCTCTAGATCCACCTCTCCTAGCAGGCGTAGGAAGGCCTCCTCTTCTAGGAACGCTCACCGCGCTTCAGGCTCGAAGGTCCAAGATCCTATCGCCGCCACTGCACTCATGCCTCGCGACGTCCCTACAACATCCAACAAGGTCGAAGCTGTAGATCTGGACCTCCCCTCCGCCATGAAGATAGCTGCTGAAGGCACACCAACGTTGTCAAAGAGGGCATGCCAAAGACGGCATCAACGCCTTGCGCGTCAACTGGCCAAGGCTTTGGAGCCGATGGATGGGATCCGCTATGATGTGGATCTGAAATCTAGGCAGCGCCGAGAACAACAATGGCGAACAAACAACCCCTCCTCCAAAGCAGAGAAGAATGAGTGGGTCCGCGTCAAAAAGAATGAGCAAATCTAGAAGTACGCATCTCAACCTGTGCATAAGCTTCGGCACTGGGCCGTGATCTCGTATAACGAGAAGCGAGCGACTCATGCTCGTCAGCCATCCTACGTGGAGTGACAAGAGTCATCTTGTTAGGATAAGTAAATAAGACCTTTCGTTCCGGCTTCTGGAAAGCTAATTGAGATTTAGAAAGAGTATAGCGTTGATACCAATGAGAGAATGCTAAGTCCATTAATTTGAAAAGAAAGAGTCTGACAGACCTGTATCAGATTCTCCCTCATCAGTATCTATGTCTATATATTCTTCCTCAGAAGTCTCATCCTCATCGTCAATAGGTAGAAGCTCTTCATCATCCTCCATCTTGTCTCTGGTCGAACGGGAAAGTTTGGCAGACTTCTTCCCCTTCTTCTTCGAAAGCTCAGTCTTACGAGCAGCCCTAATAGTAGTTTGAACCAAGTGCTCAGCCTCCAACTCTGAAAGACTCCTCATATCTAGAAACTCGTTGGCAGAAAGGAGCCACTTGCAGCTGAGGAAAGCAAGCAACGGTTTGCGCTTGGATGAAGGAAGAGCAAAATAGGCTCCAGTACAGCCCATCATAGTCCAAAGCCATGCTCGGACGCCATCAACAAGACCCCCCCTCGATCCTTAAACCCCGACTCGGGTTCCCAACATATAGTTGGTCGTAACCGAATTGGCGAGCAAAACGGCACGGGAGATAAGGCTCTATATGGCAACGAATCTTCACCCGAAGGACAAGATATCCAACGCGGATGTTCACCAACCAACGGAAGCAACCAGCATCAAGAGAAGTCCGACCGGTCCTAGATTTCTCCTTATCAACCAACACGTCATCATAGCGGCCTGATAAGCGAGGAAAACACTTGAAGAACTCCCAGCTTTTACGAACTTGAATCTCTCGCTGCACATCAGTGAATGTCTTCCCAAAACACTTGCTCCTTTCCAATAGCTGCACAAAAGGAAAGGAGGCATCAACAGTACTAGGTGCTGACATCAAATCAGGATGATGAAGAACAAGCCACGCCATCAGGTATGTATACGGAAGCTCAACCTTTACAGAAAGAAGCTCGGTCGACGGTTCATGACTCACATGTGTAAGACCATCGACCAAATACCTAAGCCCACAATGAATGTCAGCAACCATCGTCGGAAGCAAAGAAAGCTCCCTCCCGTAAGCTAACTGAACGGTGGGGAAGAGTACCTCAATAGGTAAGGCATCAGAAAACTAAAATGGAACGATACACTTCTTCAATCAGATGGCAAGATAGCCCGCTAGCAGAGTCCTAGGCCGAATAGACTTCTGAGCATGAAAAAGGAATGTCCGAAACTTGGTCCCTGCAGGAAAAACTCCCTCAGCGCCAGCGGTAGTAAAGGAGCAAGCTTCGGCCCTCTCCATTAACTCATTAATGGCAGAAGATGTTAAAGGGGCTAACTCACAAACAGCCTCGCTTGGACTGCTCTCCAAATGCTGGAATAGATAATTAGCGAACTGCTTCAAACTGATCTGACTCTTTCTCTTTGTTGGTGGAGTTACTTTGTTAGAGCTATATAATAATGGCACGTGAGGTCCCAAAGTGTGTCGTATATGTCGGGAGAATCCTTCTTCAGCCACTCCAACTGCAAGTTCGAGGGAAAGTATTCCTGATACGGACAATCCCCCATCGGAAGACCAAAAATTTTGTGCATCTCATGCAAAGCTAACCCCAACTCCCCACTACAAGTCAAGAAAGTGTTACTATCAGGGATATATGTCTCCAATAACGCTAGGAAATGACGACTGCTGACCGGGAATCCATACATGGTGGCTCATATCGGCGCATACAACCCACTGCCTCTTAGTTTGCTCTCCCAACGTCCCAAGACGTAACTGGTCATACAAGTCCACCATCGTTTGGGTAGTGAATAAGCCCAACCAAAACATCAGAAATCTGTCGGAGGTAACTTCCTCCCAAGCTTGGCCAAACGATTCCTCACAGTAAGAGTGGCTGCTGACACCTCGTCTGGTGGTGCGGTATCAAGACCCAGAATCCCTAGTCGAAGGCCACGAATATAATTATGTCCATCAGAACCTGGGGTCTTATGGTGGGAAATAAATCCACAATGTACTCGATCACGGTCATCTATAAGATTCCAGGACATCAGTCGCTGTACAGCCTGTATCTCCAAATTAGTAAGGGAATGATGGCGGGGAATAGAAGGGATGTAAAGAAGGAGCCCTTCATCATTATTCAACCAGTGCTCATCGACAAGAGTCAGCTTAGCCGGATCCTCAACATGATCTCCAAATAAATAACCAGGCTTCTCTAAAGCCTGAGTGGAAATAGAGTCTGCAGTGAAGGGGGCATCAGTAATCAACTGATGCAGTAAACGGCGTCCCCCATCTCGTATCAAATGATAGAATTCCTCGGAACGGCTCTTATCAAACTGAGGAGTCAGATCAATGGCCTGCCTATCAGGAACAGAAGCAAAAATCTCTCCACTATAACCACTAGTAGCATGAGAGGGAAGGCTATCCGTAGGAAATTCAACTGCGGCAAAACAAGCGTAGAATCAGAAAATTATTCATGAATTATACAATGATTAAATTCATTCCACAAGATAGCGAGATAGAGTCATTCATTAAGTAATTGGCGAGACGATTTCGAGTGTCCTACACTGGAAGAATGATATGCATCATCATGCAAGCAACATTGTAATGTATCTCGACTCACACGATATAATACAACACAAAATCGCCCCAATATGCCAGAAGACAAGCCGACCAAGAAAAACACGTCACTTGAAACCTCAATCCTCGTGAAGGAGGATGTCGGTTCTTCCCGAATGACCCACGAAGGGGGCAAAACGAGGAAATAATAGAACCACAAATCATCCCGAAACCTCAATCCCCGTGAAGGAGGATGTCGGTTCTTCCCGAAAGACCCACGAAGGGGGCAAAACAAGGGCATGATAGAACCACAAATCATCCCGAAACCTCAATCCCCGTGAAGGAGGATGTCGGTTCTTTCCAAATGACCCACGAAGGGGCCAAACGAGGATACAAAAAGCATAAATGCTCACCCTTGAAAGAGAATGCTGCGGGAGTCTCCCTCTCGCTATGCTGTGAAGAAGAGCGACTCCTATGGAATCACGGTCGGCGGGGAGACATGGTTAACCTGCAACCAAAATCAATGGATCAGGTTAACGCCGGTCAAGGCGTAACCCTGAGTCAACACCAGTCAACGCGTTGCAATGAAAAAGTCAATGCCAAACTATTCAAAACTCTAGGTTAACACCGGTCAACACGTAGCCCTAGGTCAATGCCAGTCAACGCGTTGTAATGAAAAAGTCAACGCCGAGCGATTTGAAACCCTAGGTTAATGTTGGTCAACGCGTAGCCCTAGGTCAACAACAGTCAATGCGTTGTAATGAAAAAGTCAACGCCGAGCGATTCAAAACCCTAGGTTAACATCGGTCAATGCGTAACCTTAGGTCAATATCAGTCAACGCGTAGCAATAAAAAAGTTAACGCCAAGCGATTCAAAACCCTAGGTGAACGTCGGTCAACACGTAACCCTAGGTTAACGCCAGTCGACACGTTGCAATGAAAAAGTCAGCACCGGGCGATTCGAAACCCTAGATTAATGCCGGTCAACGCATAACCCTATGTTAACGCCAGTCAACACGTTGCGATAAAAGTCAACGCTGGGTGACCTGAAACCCTAGGTTAACGCCGGTCAACGTGTAACCCTAGGTCAACGCTAGTCAACACGTTATGATGAAAGTCAATGTGAATCAATATATCGTGATGGAGATAGTCAGTTCAAAGTTAACTCGACGATACGAGCCAAAATTAACTCACCGGTTTTGATTCAAGATTTCGACAATGGTCAGACGATAAACGCAGCTTTGGGAGAACTTCAGCTATTCGTCAAAACATCGAATAGATTGAAAATCGAAGGAGTCAAGAATCAAAGCTAACAACAGGTCCTTTTACACCGACTGAAGGTTGGACCGATCATATCCAAAGTATTTTAGGCTTATCTATAAAAGAAACGAGACTGAAACACTTTGGAGGGGGTATCTGTAGGCGTCCAAAGTATTTTAGGCTTATCTATAAAAGAAACGAGACTGAAACACTTTGGAGGGGGTATCTGTAGGCGTCCAAAATTGTCTATAGGTCCCCGCACACGGTTAGAGATAGAGAAAAGATGATGAATGTTGCTATCCAAGTCACAGGAGCTCATTTGACGATGATGAACACATGAAGTGAGTCGACGAACCATACGAAGTGAGTCGACTAATACATCAGAAGTGTCTCCAATACATCAGAAGTGTCTCCAATATAAATATCGCTAATTTTGGTTGTTTTCAGCGGTTTTTCGATCGTTAAACGCCTGAATTTGCTCTAACTGATCTGATAATATGGTTAAGTGGTTTTAACTGAAGATAAGTGGGAATCGGCCATTCTTATCCAAACACAGGGCTCCTGAAGCCTATAAATACAGCCCCAGGGCCTTCATTTTTTCAGACCTGGAATTCTCGAGCGTTGGCGAAGCCCTGCCGGACTGAAGACTGAAGGTGCACGAATTTCAGAAGAGAGAGGAGATCGGATTGAGTTCTTCAGCGCAGGAAGGAAGAGTTCATCATATCTGCAGTCCCCCGTATTCATCCCTTAAGATTACCCCGTTGCGGTAATCTTAAGAAGAGCAATTATCTCGCTGTTGCCGAGATAAGCGCTTCGGCTTCTTGATTCCTTCTCAAATCGATGAAGCTCCGGATTTGATCTGGTTGTCAGGTGGTCCATGGATATTGATGTCCCCGTCACCGGCCAAAAACCCACGCGAGCAAGAGACGATAAACGGATCTTGTGTTATTTTCGAGAGAGTTGTAATTCTTTTATTTTTTTGTTACTTGAATTCTTTGTAAACGATCAAAGTTATAATGAAATCAGTAATGAAGGCAACTTTCAAAGGAAACAGTCGTATTCTAGTGGTTTCCACCCGTAGACAGATGGACAAATGGAGAGAGTCAACCAAGTGTTAGAGGATATATTACAGGCTTGTGTTATAGATTTCCAGGGCAGCTGGGAGGACCACATCCTATTGATTGAATTCGCTTATAACAACAGTTATCAAGTGATAATTGGTATGGCATCTTATGAGGCGTTGTACGGGAGGCCTTGTAGATCGCCTATTTCCTGGGCAGAACCAAAGGACATCCTATTGTTTGGACCGGAGTTAGTGAGACAGACTAAAGAAAAAGTAGCAATAATTCAGGAGCATATTTTGTAGCGTATAGTCATCAGAAGAGTTATGCAGATCAGAGACGACGACCATTTGGGTTCTAGCTTAGGGACTATATATTGTTGAAAATATCGCCAATAAAGGGAATTTAGTATTTTGGTGGACGGGGAAAATCTTGCCCCGAGGTATATCAATTCATTCAGCATAGTGGAGTGCATTGGAGCCATTTCATATCGGCTAGATCTTCCAGTATCGATGTAGAGTATACACGATGTCTTTTATGTTTTGATGCTTAAGAAGCATATACGTGACGAGGAGCAGCAGTGAGTGTTAGACACACCAAAGGTCGAGATTCTTGATGACATGACTATTATTAAAATTTATGTGTGTATTCTTACCAAGGAGGACAAGAGACTTAGAAATAAAGTGATTCCTTTAGTTAAAGTTCAAAAGAATCAGAAAGGAGCTGAGGAAGTTTCTTAGGGCGCGATGAGGATATGCATATGCATCGCGACGACTTGCACCTATTTGAGCAAGTAAATTGTTTGGATATGATTCGCTTATGTTTATGATTATCTACATGCTCATATCTATGCTTAACACTAGAATGGTGGTATTAGCACTTAGCTCCTAGCTATTCAGAACACATGGTATATATATGGGGGGTTCCTTATTTGGATTTTTTGCCCGACGTACTAGTTCCACTTAGTTAGGAGTTAAGTGGGAGTATTTATATTCTAGATTGCTAAGTATAGATATTGAGGATAATTCTGGAAGGAGCGTGAAGATGTTATGCGTCGCGACTACCCGCACCTGTTTGTGCAGATAAATTGATTGATTTTGATTAGTGTTCATGATTACCTATATTGTTATATTTATATTTAACGCTAGAATGAGGGTATTAATACTTAACTCCTAATCATTCGGAACACATGGTATATTATGGGGGTTCCTTGTTTGGATTTTTTGCCCGACGTACTTGTTCAGCTTAGTTAGGAGTTAAGTGGGAGTATTTGCATTCTAGATGGTTAAGTGTAGATATTGTTATATTTCATATCTGGGGATTAATGGTATGAAATATGTACGGGAGGGTTTCCTTATTTGGATTATCCCCTCTTGGTGCTTTTTTTATATTATTAATCCCTAAGATACGATTGTGGAATTTTAGGGACGAAATTCGATTAAGGGAGGAAGAATGTAAAACCCTATAAAATTTAAATATTTTGTGAAAAAAAATAAATATATTATATAGTGATAAATAATATATTTTGATGTTTGAGTATGCTAGGGATTGGTTTGAGATCAATCCAATGTATATATATGAATATAGGAGTGAAATCATGCACAGCATGCACGAGCTTGAATCTGGAAAAACAACGAGTTAAAGTTTTTATATTTTACGCACCAATAAAGCAAGAATTTGGAAATACTCAAAAGACAAACATTGTAGGAATTTTCAATAGATTTCTAAAAAATCTTAGATCACCTCATTATAAGGTCGGAAGAGAAAGTTATAGCCAAAATACCAAAGGTTATTTTTCTAGTCAGACTATATTTCCTGGTTCGGATCAAACAGGTTTGTTTCAAATTTACCCCTATAAATACCTACATTTTTCATGAAAACTCTCTATTTTTATCAAATTTCTAAACCCTAGCAACCACCCTCTCTCCTCAAAAACTTTAGATCACTTTTTGGTGAATTTTGAGAGCTTTGTGAAGCAAATACCGAGAAGAGAGCAAGTTTGTCGGCTTTTGGCGAGGGAGAACTTATTTTCTTGCATCGTTGAGTTTTTACAGTAATGTTTGAGGTAAGATCATCTTCCTTCAAACCCTTCCCTTAGTAAAGACTAAGTTTTTATTAATTATAATAATGAATCTCATGTTGAAGTTTAACCTCATGCTTTAAAAACATGATTTTTGAGGTTAAATATTAATCTAATGATAGATATGAAGTTTATTTCTTGTTGTTTATATTAGTAACATGATTATGATCATTAGGGTTACTTTTAATTTTTTTAACTTGTTAATCATGTTTAAACCCTAGATTTATTATTAATTGAGTTTTCATGTAGAAGAGAGATGTTTAAAACCTAGGTTTGTGATACCTAAGTTCTATAAACATGTTTAAACAATTTTTCATCTCTATTAATTATGTAAAATTTATCATGTTTAGTTAATCTTGTGGGAAAATTTCATATTTTATTTAAGAAATTGATTAATTAGGATGTTAACCCTAATTAGATTAAATCAAGAGTTTAATTTTTGTAGAGATGATCTTCTATTATTTAATGTTTAAGTTTTAATATTCTTATATGTATCATGATGATATAAATAAGTATTTAAATACAGTTATAAATTAGCAAACCCAAAAACCTAAGAACCAGATATTGCTCTGGCCGGTTGACCGACGCCCTAGGGGTGGTTGACCGGTAAAGTCATGTGTGTGCACATTGTGCACAATGCTCTGTTCAGTCGACCGACGCCCTTAGGCGATCGACCGACCTGTGATATTTTTGACATGTAGTGTTGTTTCTTGCGTTTTTTAATGCAATCGCGGGGATCGAGCCGCATGATGATACATGTACAATCATGGGTACACCTGAATAGTGTCGTAGCTCACCACAAGTATCCCGAAAGGGGATTATAATGAATTTTGTTTTGATTACACTTGAGATAAAGGTTGATTACACATTTATATACATGTTGGATATTGTTGATGAGAACCGCTCAATACTACGTAGAGTAGTACGTCGATATACCATTAGTATAAGCCATTGAGACGGATTTAGGATGCTTTATCTAGTAGTCCATCTTGCACTAGGGTGCGATAAGGCTTGTGAGCCGTATTTCTAGGATGCCTACTTGGTAGTCCCGCACTCGTGTTATGTACAGAGATGCGATAAGACTAATGAGCCGTGTACACTATTAGGATACTGACCGGGTAGTCCTTCCCGCATGATGATGCGATAAATTAGAATCTTACAAGAATTTGCATTGAGACGATTGTTGATAGCCTGAGTCTTTGGCGAATGCCAGTTACATATATGACTCATTGCTGAGATATATGATCGAGGTACTTTGCCTTTGAAAGTACGTGGAGTTATATGCTGATATTTATCTTATATTCCCAGTGACAGTGGAAGATATTATAAATACGATATTATGAATATTTTTACTTTCTATATTGCTTTATTTTATTCTTAGGTTAGGATCAATGATTAGCGATTCACAATTTGAGACATATGGTATATACATGAGGGTTTTCTTGTTTGGATTATTTCGCTCGACATACTATGTCTCGTCTTGTAGGTGTCTAAATATTAACTCCATTAGATATGGGAAAAATGATCTAGGTAGACTATGCTTAATAGGTAGAGCCTCCACTTCATCTAGCATCTCTTCCCTTGAGGGCGGATGGAGGTGATCTTGCTGTAGCGCTTTGACGCTCTTGTTGTTGTTCTTTTTATTTTAAAAATTTATTTTCAGGTAGCTTAAAGTTTCAGAGAGCCGCAGGATGATGGAGTTCTTGCAGAGTCGCCGTCGCATGAGTTATCAGTAGAGGATCCACAGTAGATTTATGTTTCCATTTAGTTATTTGAGTTGTATTTTATTTTGTAAAGGCTATGAGCCTTAGTTACATTTTTAGTTGATTCATGTCGAGATATTTTACATTATTTCAGAGATCAGGTGTTTATAGTTTTATTCATTTGTGACATGGTTTCATTTATGAGATTTATCCTTCTATACCATGTCTATTGTGTTTATTTACCTTATTTTGCATGTTTTGTACCTACACTTCTTTTTGATTCTACTAGAGGATATTACTGTGATTGGTGAAATGTGTTATTGCATAGTATAGGTGCATGACAGGTTTGACATCTCTGGATTCACCTTAGACTGTAGTCATGTGTGAAAATAGGGGCGTCACACTGAAGTACCTATTTTCTCAGAAGGAACTCAATCAGAAGCAATAATGATGGGTTGAGTTTATCAAGGATTACAAGTTTACGATTCAGTACCATCCGGGAAAGGCGAACGTGGTAGCAGATGCATTAAGTAGGAAACATTGTCCCTAGGCTTGCAGCCTTGAGGTATTCATTACATCGAGACCTTTACACCCTCAGTCAGTTTGACTTCAGACCGAAGATTAGCAGGAGCAGTGCCTTTCTGGGAGTGATGTTAGTACAACCATCTTGGAGTGACAGAATGGTCAAAGCTCAGCTAGAGGACTCTTGGATTCAAACCCAAACAGGGGGGATCTCCAAAGAGCCCAAAGTTGATTCGACTATTGGAGCAGATGGAGGCTTTCGGATGAAGGGTCGGTTAGTCATGTCGAATAATCCTCAGCTAAAGAAGGATTTATTTGATGAGGCGCATAGTACCAGGTATACAGTGCATCCAGGCACAACCAAAATGTATAAGAATCTGAAGAAGCATTTTTGGTGGAGTGGCATGTGTAGGGATATTGCAGAGTTGTAGCTAAGTGTTTCACCTTTCAACAAGTGAAGGCAGAACATCAGAGACATGCGGGAACCCTACAGCCCTTACCCATTCCTGAGTGGAAGTGGGTGAATATTTCTATGGATTTCATCGTGGGTTTGCCGAAGTCGAACAAAGGGTATGATTCCATTTGGGTGTTAGTAGATCGGCTGACGAAGTCAGCATATTTCTTACCTGTGAAGATGACTTACACGGCAGAGACTTATGCGAGGATTTTCATTCGGGAGATAGTTCATTTACACAGAGTCCCAGAGACTATTGTATCGGATCGAGGCTTAGTTTTTACATCCCACTTCTGGAGGAGTTTCTAGAATTCATTCGGGAGCCAGTTATCATACAGTAGCGTGTTCCACCCACAGACGAATGGTCAAACGAAAAGAGTGAATCAGATATTGGAGGATATGCTGTAAGCATGCATTATCGACTTCCAGGGTAGTTGGGAGGACCACATCCCATTGATTGAGTTCACTTATAACAACAGTTATAAAACGACGATTGGTATAGCTCCGTATGAGGAACTGTAAGGAATGCCTTGTAGATCCCCGATATGTTGGGCAGAGCTGGAGGATAGCTTATTACTTGGATTGGAGCTTGCAAGACAGACTACAAAGAAGATAGCGATGATTCGGGAGCACATCCTCGAAGCGCAGAATCGTCAAAAGAGTTATGCAGATCAGAGGTGATGACCATTGGAGTTCCAGATTAGGGACTATCTATTATTGAAGGTATCTTCGATGAATGAAGTACAGCGATTTGGTAGGCAGGAAAATCTAGCCCTGAGGTATGTTGGTCCGTTCAGAATTATTGAGCGCATTGGAGCTGTTTCGTATCGGCTAGAGCTTTTTCATGTTTCTATGCTTAACAAGCATTTGCGCGATGAGGAGCAGCAGTGAATGTTAGACGCACCAGAGATTGAGCTTAATGACGACTTGACCACGATAGAGGTTCATGTATGTATTCTTGTCAAGGAGGACAAGAAGCTTAGAAACAAAGTGATACATTTGGTTAAGGTTCAATAGAACCGGAAAGGAGCTGAAGAAGCTTCTTGGGAATGCAATGGGATATGCGTCGTGACTACCCACACCTATTTAAGCAGGTAATTTGATTGAATTGATTATGCTTTGATTATATATATGATTATTAATATGGACATATTTATATTTAATACTAGAATGGGGATGTTAATACTTAACTCCTAATCACTTGGAGCACATGGTATATACATGGGGGGTTCCTTATTTGGATTTTTCACCCGACGTACTAGTTCTGCTTAGTTAGGGGTTAAGTGGGAGCACTCACATCCTAGACTGTTAAGTGTAGATACTTTTATAATACGATTGTGGAATTTCGAGGATGAAATTCTTTTAAGGGGGGAGAATGTAAAACCCCACAAATTTGAATATTATGTGATAAATGATATGTATTATGTTATATTGTGATAAATAGCATATTTTGATGTTTGATATCTTATGAACTAATTTGAGATCAATTCGACGTACATATTTTCAAATATGAGAATGAATCAATTTGCACAGGCAAACAGACTCAATGTAGTTGACTAGTGCTCTTAGTAGTTGACTACACTGAGCCCATAAACTATTTTCAGAATCTTGAGTTTAGCTTACTAGTCGACTACTAAGCTTAGTAGTCGACTAGCGGGAGTTTCCCGGGCATGTCGTGTCAGGTTACAGAATACGGGTCAAATTTGTTTTATATCAATCCTAATTGATAACCTAAGTATATATACCTGTAAAAACCCTAATTCCTGAGGTACTTCACCAGAGTTTACAGCCACCTTCTTCCCCCTAAACCTTGGAGCCAATTTTTGAGTTCCTCGAGGCATTTGAGATGTGGCATCGAGCAGAGGGAGAGATCGAGGGCTATAGCTAAGGAAAGGAGTTTACACACACGTTCAGGAGGTTAACACTGTGTTTGAGGCAAGATCTCCTACATCTAAACCTTATCCATAGTGTAGATCTTGGGTTTAATGAGTAATATGGATTTTCGATGCTTAGATCTAACTGTCTAAGATGATAAAAAGAGGATTTTTGATATAAAACCTTAACCTGATGTTAGATCTACATGCTTTACTTGCTATTTATAATAGAAACATGATCATGATCATTAAAGAGTGTAGATATTCATTTATATCTTGTTTTCTATGTGTAATTATGCTCAAAACCCTAATCTTATGGTATAAAGAGCTTACATGTTAATTAAATCTGATTAAACCCTGGGTTTGGGGTATTTTGGGTTCTATAAATGTGAATAAATGAAATTATATAAGTTTCAAGCTTAATATGCAAGCATGTTCATGTTAATTAAATCGATAACTAGGGTTTATGTCTTTTTCTTGACTAATGAGAAGATTAAATCTAATTAATTGAATCAATTGTTTAAATAGTCATGGAGATAATTCTTTTGATTTGTAGTTACTTGCTTTGTACTGTATTAAAACATGATAAACATGTGACAATTGCTAAGTGTTATATGTACACGAATGTGTGCATGTTTCTGCTTAGTAGTCGACTACTAAGAGTAGCAGTCGACTACTAAGGTCCAGGTTGTTCTATAGAAACTGTCTGATTACAGAGTAGTCGACTAATGTACAATGTAGTCGACTACTAATATTAATTCATATTTTGCAGAGTCTGAGTAGACTCAGTGTAGTCAACTACTAAGCTTAGTAGTCGACTACTAAGGCTGTTTTGCTGAATATTGTGTTGTTTTTTATTCGAGATGCGATCACGGGGTTTGAGTCGCATGATAGTACATGTTTAGACATGAACATACATGAATAGTATCGTAGTATACACATGAGTATCCTAAAAGGGATTTGATAAGTGTTGAGTGATTACACTTGAGTTGGAGTAGTTTATTCACATGTTAGATATCATTAATGAGCCCAACTTAGTACTATATGAGATAGTGTGTCGATATGCTACATTTATACATTTCATACATGGGATAGATATCGTTGATGAGCTCAGTTCAGTACTACGTGGGGTAGTACGTCGATATTCTATTTGTACAGGCCATTGAGTCAGGTTTGGATGCTTTGTCTACCAGTCCGTCCACACAAGGGTGCGATGAGGCTTGTGAGCCATCTTTCAGGATACCTATAAGGTAGGCTGTCCCGCACTCATGTTATGCACTGAGATCGTGATGAGACTAATGAGCCATGTACATTATTTTAGGATCTGAAATAGATACACTATAACACTAGAACACTAGAGGGGGGGTGAATAGTGTTCTTTTAAAATTATTGCAAAGTAGATAATAAATTGCAAAGAAAAATAGCAATCTCAGAATGTAGGGTCCTGTTTTACACTATTGGAATCCATCGAACTGTAATTCCATGGAATGAAATCATCGAACTTCACAAATCGTCCTGGAAGAACTTCAAAGGATGATATTTTATTAAATTCTTCCAATAATTCAGGACATTTTAAATAAACAATGATTTCATCATTAACAGAACTGTGAGTTTGCTTAGCTTTCTTAGCCCTAGACATGATGAACTAGATAAACAATAAGATAACAAAAGAGCAAGTTTAGAATTATACCCCAAACTGCAGAAACCCTAGATTAGTCGACTAGTCGACTACAGAGCTTGAATAATTGACAGATTTGAAGAAATTGAAGAGAATTTGAAGGAAATTGATGAAATTTGAGAGAGGTAAGAATGCCCTAACCTGGATTCGAAGTTCTGAAGAGGGGGAAGAAGATAGGTTTCGGTTTTGGGTATAGTTATAAGTTAATTTTTGATTTTAATTTGTTTTTAGAATATGAAATAAAATGTAAGGTTCAGATTTGATTTGAAATGAATGTAGGGTCAAGATTAGATTTTAGATGAATGGTTAGGATTGGTGTAGTTAAAAATGAATGGTTGAGATGATTTTTACTTAAGTGAAACGGGTATGGTTATTGGATTTTGGGTTTAAAACAGAAAATATCCACTTGTCTTAAAAACTGAAGGTTCAGAATTAGTAGTCGACTAATAGTCAAAATAGTCGACTACACTGTAAATGACAGAAAGTTAAGTTTTAGTTTTTAACTCAGAGTAGTCGACCAATATGTAAAGTAGTCGACTACACTGTAATCAACAGAAAGTTTATTTTTAAGATTTTACATTGAGTAGTCGACTATAAAGGTAAGTAGTCGACTATAAAGTAATTTTTCAGAAAAATTGTTTGTAAGACTTGTGCATGTAGTCGACTATAAGTCAAATTAGTCGACTAATTAAGGTTTAAATTTATGTATTTTAGTTTTAAAAATTAATTTAAATCTTCAATTGAACATATACCTAATTCCCTTCTTAATTTAATATAAATTTCTTCTTTTAGGGGTTTTGTTAATATATCTGCAATTTGTTTATCTGTAGGTATAAATTCTAATGATATGTCACCTTTAAATACATGATCACGTAAAAAATGATGTCTAATATCAATGTGTTTTGTACGTGAGTGTTGAATAGGATTTTTAGATAAATTAATTGCACTAGAATTATCACACATAATAGATGATATGGGACAATTTATGCCATAATCAGTTAAAGTTTGTTTCATCCATAATATTTGTGCACATGCAAGACTTGCAGCAATATATTCAGCTTCAGTTGTTGATAATGATACTGAATTTTGTTTCTTACTAAACCAAGATACAAGTGAATGTCCTAAGAAATGACATGTTCCACTTGTACTTTTTCTATCAGATTTACATCCGGCAAAATCAGCATCACTATATGATATTAAATCAAAAGAACTATGTTTTGGATAAAATAAACCATAATTTGTAGTATCTTTAATATATCTAAATATTCTTTTTACTGCTTTAAGATGTGAAACTTTAGGATTTGATTGAAATCTTGCACATAAACATACACTAAACATAATATCAGGTCTACTAGCAGTAATGTAAAGAAGTGATCCAATCATACCTCGATAGAGCTTTTGATCAACATTCTTACCATTTTCATCTTTGTCAAGAGATGTTGTAGTGCTCATAGGTGTTGGTTTGCTTGTTGAATTTTCCAATCCGAATCTTTTAAGTAAATCTTTTGCGTACTTGCTTTGATTGATGAAAATTCCTTCTTTCAATTGTTTAATTTGAAGTCCAAGAAAGAAATTTAGTTCACCCATGTGACTCATTTCAAATTCATCCTGCATATTCTTAGCAAATTCTTGACAAAGATTATTGTTAGTAGAACCAAAAATAATATCATCTACATATATTTGAATTAGTAAAATATCTTTATTTATTTTCTTAATAAACAATGTTGAATCAACTTTTCCAATATCAAAACCTGAAGTTAAAAGAAATTTCTTTAATCTATCATACCATGCACGAGGTGCTTGTTTAAGACCATATAATGCTTTCTTAAGTTTAAAAACATGATTTGGAAAACTTTCATGTTCAAAACCTGGAGGTTGTTCTACAAAAACTTCTTCATTTATAAAACCATTTAAAAAAGCACTTTTAACATCCATTTGAAATAATTTAAAATTCATAAAACATGCAAATGCAAGTAAAATCCTAATTGATTCTAATCGTGCAACTGGTGCATAAGTTTCATCATAATCAATTCCTTCTTCTTGATTATAACCTTGAGCAACTAATCTAGCTTTGTTTCTAACAACTTGACCAAATTCATCTAATTTGTTTCTAAAAATCCATTTTGTTCCAATAATGGATTTATTTTGAGGTCTAGGTATAAGATCCCAAACATTATTTCTAGTAAATTGATTAAGTTCATCTTGCATAGCAATTATCCATGAATCATCAAGAAGTGCTTCTTTTATATTTTTAGGTTCAATAGTTGAAATAAAAGCATTATGAGCAATCAAATTAAAATGTGATCTAGTAGTTACTTTGTCAGATATATTTCCTATAACTAAATCATGTGGATGATTTTTAACTTCTACAAAATCTTTAGGTAAATCATTTTGTAGATTATCATCTTTTGTAATATCTATCATAGGAGTATCTTGTATGGTATCAATTACATCATCATCATTATTTAGTATAATAGGTATTTTTGAAAAACTTTCATTAAAAGAAACATGTAAAGATTCTTCAATAACTTGTGTTCTTTTGTTATAAATTCTATATGCTTTACTGTGATTAGAATATCCAACAAAAATTCCTTCATCGGATTTTGAATCAAATTTATCTAAGTTATCCTTTGTATTTAAGATAAAACATTTACAACCAAAAACTTTAAAGTAAGATACTTTAGGAATTTTGTTATAAAATAATTCATAAGATGTTTTCTTTAAAATAGGTCGTAATAAAACTCTATTTAATACATAACATGCTGTTGATACGGCTTCTGCCCAAAAATATTTAGGTAAATTACTATCACATAACATGGTTCTAGCACATTCTTGTAAGGTTCTATTTTTCCTTTCTACAACTCCATTTTGTGGAGCAGCTCGAGGAAAAGAGAATGTGTGTGATATACCATGTTGATCACAATAATTTGCAAATAATTCATTTTCAAATTCACCTCCATGATCACTACGTATAGAGATAATAGAAGTTGATTTTTGATTTTGAATTTTCTTGCAAAATATAGAAAACTCATTAAAAGCATCATTTTTATGTTTAAGAAAAATTACCCAAGTGAATCTAGAAAAATCATCAACAAGAACAAATGCATATCTACTTCCATTTAAAGATGCTACTCTAGATGGACCAAAAAGATCTATATGAATTAATTCTAATGGTCTATTTGTAGATATTATGTTTTTAGATTTAAAAGAAGATTTGTGCATTTTTCCTTGTTGACATGCATCACAAAAATTATTTTTAAATGACATCTTAGGCAAACCATTTACTGAATCATTTTTAGAAATCTTAGACATATGTTTAAAGTTAACATGTCCAAAACGTTTATGCCATAAAATAGAATCATTAGATGATGCAATAAGACAATGTTCATTTGAAATATTATTCATTGATAACACATATATGTTATTTTTTCTATAACCTTTAAAAATAATGGTTATTAAATCAATATCATAAATTAAGCATGATTCTTTTTCAAAAACAATTTTATAACCTTTATCACAAAGTTGACTAATACTTAGTAAATTATGTTTAAGACCATTAACTAATAAAACATTATCAATGATAGGTTTGTTTGGATTACCTACGGAACCAATACCGATGACTTTTCCTTTGTTGTTATCTCCAAAAGTAACGGTACCTCCATCCTTGTTTTGAAAAGATGACAACAATTGAATATTTCCAGTCATATGTTTAGAGCAACCACTATCTAAAATCCACCTATCTTTCTTGGGTACCTGAAAAAATAAACATTTACATTTTGGTACCCATACTATGTTGGGTCCTTTAAATTAGCCTTTAGGAAACCAAACCCATGAAGAGTTTGATTTACTTAAATAATTAGATGATAAACAAATATTTTTAATAAAATCAGAAATATAAAAATTCTTATTAAAAGAAGATAATTCTTTTGGAACCCAAATAGAAAAGAATTTTGATTTCTTTTTATACAAATTTTCATATTTATAATCATGCAAATCACAAGAAGGTTTTACAAAAATTGTATTCTTTGATTTGTTTTTATTAATTTGAAAACCTAATCCTTTTGTCTTTTGTGATTCTCTTTGAAAAGAAAGAATATTATTAAGATTTTCTTTTCCTTTATTAAATTTGCTTACATTTAAACATATATCTTCATATCTTGATTTAAAAGAAGAAATATCTTTATCTAAACTATTAATTCGAATATTTAACTTATTACATTCTGATTTTAAATATTTATTTTCATTAGATAAATTATCATTTTCTTTTAGTAAAGAAAAATTTTCTTCTTTTAATTCAACTAATTGAGAATTAGTATAAGTAGAGGAATTTAAATCTGAAATTTCTTCACGTAACCTTTTATTCTCACCTTTAAGAAAATTATGTGAAATTTTTAATCTTATAAAAGATTTGGGGTTGTGGGTTTGTGACTAAGAGTTGTGCTTAATTGAGTTCTCACCTTGTTAGAGAGAACAATCATTGATTTATATTGTGCTTAATTGTGAGGATTCACTTGTAATACGAGAAGTGTGTGGTGAGAGACGGGGTCGAATCCAAGAGGAGTGGCGTCGGTTGACGTGCCTAGGGAGAGGTTGTAACCGAGCACTTGAGGAGGAGGACACGGGCTAGGACCAACACTTAGTGTGTGAGGTGTGATTACATAGTGATTGTATTGTGAGGTGTAAACGTTGTTCGGGTGAACGTAGAAAACCCGGTTGTGATAGTGGAGATCTCCTCGAGGTGAGGAGCGGGGACGTAGGTCGTGGGGACCGAACCTCGTAAACATATCCTTTGTTTGTGATTGCATTGGCGCACTTGTTTTCATATTCATATCTTACATAGCCATTGTGTATTGCTTGTTGATCTTTTTGCCCTATCACATTTGTAGTTAATTTGTTTACCCCTCTTGTTAGTTTTATATCCTTGCACATACATTGTCTATATCTCTTTGTTAGGATATATCTTATTGTTTATATATCCTTGCATATATTTCTATCATATAGGATATATCACCTTCTGTAGCAAGAATATATTTGTTAATTAATTTTAATTGGTATTTAATCGGATTAGATTAGCATAAGACCCTAATCACCCCCCCCCTCTAGGGTCTAACAACACTGTGAGGTGTAAACGTTATTCGGGTGAGCGTAGAAAACCCAGTTGTGATAGTGGATTCTCCTCGGGAGTGGGGAGCGGAGACGTAGGACGGAAGGTCCGAACTCCGTGATGATAGTGGATTCTCCTCGGGAGTGGGGAGCGGAGACGTAGGACGGAAGGTCCGAACTCCGTGATCATATAGTGTGTTTGAAGTGTGCTTTGGCGTTCATTTATATTTATGTTCATATCTTATATCACCATTGTCCATAGCTCATTATTTATATGATCCACTATTTAGTTCATATTGTTTACCCCTTGTGTTAGTTCTATATCCTTACATATACATATATCATATTGTATATCTCTTTGATAGGATATATCATCTTGTGTTAGTTTATATCTCCTTACATATATATAATCATCATATAGGATATTGTAGGCGTATAAAACTGCTTATAGGTCCCTTAACACAGCTCGGCACGGTGATTCAACAAATTAACGAACCATCGGGCGATGTATCCAAGCGTAATCGTTAGACCGCAACATCGAAGCTAAGTGAGATGCGATGAAGCAGATTAACGAGGCTACGAGACTAACGAACCGCACGCGAACAATGGAATACATCCACTCGCATGCGGAATCAAGCTAACGGTTCAGTGAGTCAACGAGTCATCCAACCATAGAACGGATTCGAACTCAAACACCGAAGTGGATTTACTGCCAAATCAGGATTCAGATCAACAGCGAAACCGGAAGACGGCAAAACGACAAAAACCTGGAGGGCTCGGTCAAAACCGAGCCACTCCCAGGTGGCTCGGCCAAAGCCAAGCCACCTAGGTGGCTCGGCCAAAGCCGAGCCACCTAGGAGTGGCTCGGTTTTGGCCGAGGAGCCGAAACTCTGTCGGATTGAGAGCTCAACCTCAGATTTCAAAGCTTAGAATACACGGACTTCTAGATCTGGTTCTTGGCGATCATCCACGCCAAATAAGGCAGGAGTTCGAGAGAGATCAGATCTGAGATCTACACGGTCATCCTCCGGATCAAAACTTGGTTTTTGATCCCGAGAAGAGTCTCGATTTCGCTTGGTCGATTTCGATAACTACGGGCTATTATTTCCTTGGTGAAATAATCCCCTCGGCTGTTATTTCCTTCGTGAGATAACACCCGCTATACCGTGTAGATCCGACCGGATCTAGATCGCGCGGTGGTCCACGGATTAACCCCGGCGCAGGCGAAGAACCCACAAAAGCGAGTGACCGCAAAACAGGAGCTCGTGATTCGTTCGACAAATGAGGAAAGTTGTAATTTTCTTTTCTTTTAATTTTGTTGTAACCGGATCTTATAAAAAGACCGGATCTTTGTAACCGATAAACTGTTAACAAAGTAATCAATGGAATCAACAACGAAGAAAACAATTTTTACCGCGAACAGATATATCTCATTGTTCATATTGCTTATCCTAGCTCATATATCTTGTTGTATTTCATACTTGCTAGGATAACTTATTAATTAGTTTTAATTGGCATAAAATCGGATTAGATTAGCATAAGACCCTAATTACCCCCCTCCCCCCCTCTAGGGTCTAACAATTGGTATCAGAGCTTGGTGCTCTTTGATTTAAGGTCTAATCGTCTTGAGTTAAAGATCCAAGTTATCTTTTTGTGCTAATCTTTTTTTGATTGCATTTGTATCTTGCTTGCATATTTTTTATGGATATGAATGATGCATCTTGTTTAGGCTATGATTCTAGTATTGCTCCTAAATTCAATGTTTTTCCTTATGCTCAATGGTGTTTTAGATTCAAAATATTTGTTCAATCTAAAAATATCAATTTATGGGAAGTCATTAATTGTGCTTATATTGTGCCTACATTGGAGAAATCCAAGTGGAATAAAAATGATAAAAGATTATTTATTATGAACAAGCTATTGTTAGAATTCTCACATAATGCATTTGATTCATCTTTGTCTAACAAGTTTGTTTATTTTGATAGTGCTTACACCTTATGGAAACTTATTGAAGCATATCAAGGGGACTTGGAGGCGATCCGACAAGCTTTGGAGGATCACGCTTCAAGTTCTAAAGGAGCTTCATGCACACGAGCACTAGGCGATAGCCCTAGTGAGGTTTGCGAGTTCGAAACCGATAATGATTTATATAGTGATGAACTTGCTTGTGCTAGTGATAAATTATTACATGACTATAAGAAATTACAAAATGATTTTATTGATTTACAAAGCAAGCATGCAAATTTGAAATCCGATCATGAGTCTTTATCTTCTAAGTTTGATATTATTTCTAATGAAAATATGATCATTAAAGAAAACAATGAAAAATTAAAATCGGATCATGATTCTTTGCTTTCAAACTTTGTCAAGTTAACTCATAAAAAAGATAATACCATGTTAGAACAAAAGAACATACAAAATGATACTGCTTCCTTTATAAATGGCTATTTATGTTCTACTTCTAAAAGTGCATATGTGCCTAAAAATGAAGACTTGAATCTTATGAAAAAATGCATTTCATCTTTAGATTCAACTTTAAAAATATACTTTGATAATCATAAGAAGCTTATAGACATGTGTGCCAAGACTAAGTCAAAATCATCTACTCATTATGCACACATATATAGCAAAATTTACAAATGCTCTATTTGCGGCCGAAAAGGTCATTTATCTAAATTTTGTTATGATGCATACAAACATAAGAATTCTAATGCTCCTTGTGCATCTCATGTAGCTTCTTCATCTTGTACACTTACACATTCACATGCTCATTCTCACAAAGTTCATCATAAGCATGCTAGTGTGTTCAAGTGTGATCATTGTGGCCGTTTTGGTCATTTGGCCGAATATTGTTTTGATTTGAAAAGAAAATCACGTTTGCCAAATGTATCTAGTAGACCACATGTTTTTAAATGTGATGTTTGTGGTAGGTTTGGACATCTTGCTAAATTTTGTTTTGATTTGCAAAATGCTCCAAATTTGTAATTTGCTCCAAAAAGACCACCTTTATTTAATGATGTTTCTCATTTGCAAAATAATTTTAAAAGAAAATCTTTATTTTCAAATGATTCCCGTGCACGAGCTAATGGTCCACAAAAACAAATGGATCTCTTTCATTGCACAAATTACAATCGGAAGGGTCATTTGAGTGATTATTGCTTTGACCGTGTTAGTGCACTGCATGTGCCCAAACGGGTTCATAACCCTAGGGCTTTGAGCTTAAATGATAGGGGTCATGTCCCTAAATCTTTTGGTACCAAGAGTTCTTGGGTACCAAAACAAATTTGATTTTTTAAACCAAGAATTTTAGTGTTCTTACTTTTTCCTTTCTTGGTTTTAAAATTATGTCTTAAAATATTTTGATTATGAAAATAAATTTATAATTGATAAAATCTTTTGTTTTCATGATTATTAGTGTTGATTTTGATGAGAGGACTATGTTTATATAACCCTCCGGAGTTATTGTGTGTTTATTCCCAAACATTGTTTATCGGGTGCTAAAAATATTTATATGAGTTGTTACTAGCTCAAGAGCTAGATATGGTTTCTCTCTTGATTTTTCTTACATCAATGATGATTTGGTTTTATGGATTTTATTTGATTTATGACTTCATTTGGTTGATTTGATTTTCATTTGAAAACTCTTTGCATGATTCTCATGTTCCTCTTCTTTTGATTTCATAAATCTATTCATTTATATGATTCTTATATTTTTTGTGTTAATGAGACACTTCTTTCATATTAACATTTTATATGTGTTCTCATTGTCTTTTTGTATGTGAGTGGTGTTTAGCATATTTTTCATTTATGCTTGCTCACATATGTTTGCCATGATATTCATTTTATATATTCTATATGGCATTTTGATAGGGGGAGCAATCCCTATATCCTTCTATGTGTTATACTCACCCATGCATATTATTAGGGGGAGCTTTCGCTCTCTTCATTCTTTTGTCCCCTTTTTGATGT
>NC_033802.1:46680536-46685536 GCF_001876935.1 Asparagus officinalis | reverse complement strand
AGGACTAGAAACTCAATGCCTCTGTTCCAAACTCATTCGGGCGGTATTGTCTGAGTGCAACTGCATCAAGACGGTCCCCGAAAGAGTTTCGGTTTTCAAAAGGCTCAGTACCGAAATGCCAAAACCAAGGCCCAGGCATTTCCGACGAAGAAGAAGAGTAATCGAAGATGGAGAATTTCCGAGGGTCACCACGAATATGACCAGCAAAGGGACATCGACACAGGATAATCCCAAGTCGATGCCGGAAGCATCCCGGCATGTAACCCGTCTGCAGTCTGGAGCCATCGTACGAGGAACTTATGGTAGGATTCGGACAAGACTACCTTCAGAAGATGAAGAATCGGATGCCTGCTCTACTGTCGCATCAGATAATATAGTATCCAGTGAAGGACAACCCCGCGAATCATTTATGATAAGTGCGAAACAAGTGGCCAAGATGCTCGAAGAAGCCATGGCTAAACAACAGGAGAGCTTCAGGTTCGAAATGCAGATGGCCATGTAGAACATGAGAGAAATGCATGACCAACAAATCCAAGCATTGACGAACCAGCAAGGCGAGCCAAGTCGTCGTAACCAAGTTAATCTGGAAGATGAGGACACAGGTGCGAATGAAACCCATAACGCCAATAATCCTCCCGTCAATGCAGGGGGTGGTAACGAGAATGCTAACGAAGACTCAGGTGAAAGCTTGAAGATTAAAAACCTCGAGAGCAAAATCAATACGTTGATTTCCGCTCAAGAGATGAAGAAGACGGGCATTCCTTGTCCCTACCCAAGAGAATGAGAATCAATCCCTTATCCGGCGAAGTTCAGTCTAATCAACTTCACGCCGTTTGATGGGAAGGGTTCACCCACTTAGCATTTGATTTACTTCAAATCGCACCTAGGGGTCATCTCTGGTAATGAACCTCTGATGGTACGGTCCTTTGTTGGCACTCTTCGTGGAGCCGCCTTCGATTGGTATCGCCGCCTCAAGCCAGGAAGCGTGAGTAGCTGAGACGACATGGAAACTAAGTTCCTCGCTAATTTCTTCGACGACGATACTAAGATATCCATCGGAATGTTGCTCGACGAGAAACAAAAGGACGGGGAATTGGTTGACACCTTCGTAAAAAGGTTTCGGAATAAGGCGATAAACTGTCGGGACCCGATCACTGAGGAGTTTATTCTCCAGACTTGCCACAACAACCTCGCATTGGACGTGTTGGAGGCAATGGGAACGACACCGTCTAATACTTGGAAAGACTTGAAGGTGCGCAGTGAACAAGCCGAACGCTTCCTCCGAAGGAAGAAGGCCGAGAGGAACCGACCGAACCCCCTGCAGCTACTGGTGGTGCTAATCAAACGTCGCAACAGCAATCCCGAAGGCAGCAAAAGACTTCGGACCCGAGACTCCAAAAAGAGTATTCCTTCAAGGACGAAGACGTTCCAGCCATCTTCGAATCCCTCCTTGAAAACAACAAGATCAAGCTACCACCTATCGCAAATCAGGAGGAAGCTGACAATACCGCGGATCCGAAGTACTGTGCATACCACAGGAGGGTCCTTCATCCCACCAAGGATTGCTTCGCTCTCAAGAATAGCATCCAAACCTTGGTTGAAGCCGGCGTCATAACGCTGAGATAAGCCAAATGAGAACGGCAACACTCCGATAAGTATAAGAGTATAAACTGCTCCTTTCTACACTCCGATAAGTATAAGAGTATAAACTGCTCCTTTCTACACTCCGATAAGTATAAGAGTATAAACTGCTCCTTTCTACACTGAGAAGACTTCGGGTCCGAGACTCCAGAGAGAGTATTCCTTCAAGGACGAAGACGTTCCAACCATCTTCGAATCGCTCCTCGAAGGCAACAAGATCAAGCTACCACCTATCACGAATCAGGAGGAAGCTGATAACACTACGGACCCAAAGTACTGTGCATACCACAGAAGGGTTGTTCATCCCACCAAGGATTGCTTTGCTCTCAGGAATAGCATTCAGACCTTGGTCGAAGCCGGCGTTATAACGCTAAGGTAAGCCAAATAAAAACGGCAAAACTCCGACCGGTATAAGAGTATAAACTGCTTCCTGACACTCCAAAGAGTATACGAGTATAAACTGTTTCTCAATCCTCCGACCGGTATAAGAGGTTAAACTACTCCCTGATACTCCAATAGGTATATGAGTCTAAACTGTTTCCCCACTTTTGACGGGAAGTTCCTGGAGAATATTAAGCTAATATTCTTAAGGATAACCCGGTTAGTTAACTGATAATAATGTCCGAACCAGTTCCGCAGAGGAAACTGGGGGTGGACGATTTATGTAACGGGAAGTTCCCAAAACCACAGCAATGTAATGAATAAGGACTCCCATTCAAGTTCTCACTGTGTCTGTGCACTCAACACTCTCTCTGTTAGAGTCTGGACGTAAAGTTCCTGATTGGTCAAACCTTCTTACAGTTAGGACCACAGTCAAAATCCCCTCTCGATTCTCCCAATGAACGAGAGGTCCACAAATCAAGCGATCAAACCTTCCTACAGTTAGGATCGTCTTAAACCTTCCATTCGGTCAAACCTTTCTACAGTTAGGACCAAAACCAAAAACCCCTCTCGATTCCTCCAATGAACGAGAGGTCCACTTTCAAATCGAGTGATCAAACCTTCCTACAGTTAGGGTCACCTCAAACCTCCCACTTGGTCAAACCTTCCTACAGTTAGGACCAAAACCACGATTCATTCTCGATAAACGAGAAATTCATCTTTAGTTCGATAATCAAACCTTCCGACAGTTAGGGTTATCCGAATCTTTTTGATTCTCGGAGTGGAGATCCCACTCTTAGTTTCACCTTTCCGGATTCTGGGGGTGGAGATCCCACCTCGAGTCTCCTTTCCTTCTTTGTTCGGGGAATAGAATATAAAATTCTTCCTTCCCCATACCAATCCTTTTCGAAGAATTCAGGATTCATCCTAGGAAGTTTATCCCGAATCCTAAGCAGGGATAAGTCTGCGCCTAACACGCGCTGCCGGTTTAGTCTTTTTTCTGCACAAAAAGACACCAGAGTTCGATTCTGGGGTATTCTATCCTGAAACCTAAGCAAGGATAAGTCTGCGCTTAACCCGCGCTGCCGGTTAGTTCTTAACCGTTAAAAAGAACACTCGTTCACATATTCAACATTTTGGCAGGTTGTTATTAATAACACCAAAATCCATGCCTTACACGCATGGGGAATTTCATCCTGAATCCTAAGAAAGGATATGCCGACGCCTAACACGCGTCGCCGGTTTAGTCTTTCTCCGTAGAAAAAGACACCAGAGTTCGATTCTGGGGTATTTTATCCCGAAGCCTAAGTAGGGATAAGTCAGCGCATAACCTGCGCTGCCGGTTAATTCTTAACCGTTGAAAAGAACACTCGCCCGCATATTCAACATTGCGGCAGGCTGTTATTAATAACACCAAAATCCATGCCTTACACGCATGGGGAATTTCATCCTGAATCCTAAGAAAGGATATGCCGACGGTTGAAGGCTGTGGGTTAGCCAAAAATCCTAAAGTCAACGCCTAACACGCGTCGCCGGGTAGTCTATTCCCGTGAGAAAGACGAAGTCTACGTATTCAATATCGTAGCACTAAGTGCGTTAACTCTCTTAGCACAACGTCACATACAGAACGGATTTAGATCATCCGCATGCTAGCCCGACTCAAACGGTAGTCGGTAAAGGCGCATCAAACCCGTTGATGGCTGAGGATTTGCCAAAAATTCTATAATACGAGAGTCACTGACGCATCAGCTTCATTAGTTGGTCTCGTGACTTGAGCATCCAACGACATTCGAAACCCTAGGGTCAACGCCGGTCAACGCGTAACCCTAGGTCAACGCCAGTCAACGCGTTGTGATCAAAAAGTCAACGTACGACATTCAAAACCCTAAGGTCAACGCCGTACAACGCGTAACCCTAGGTCAACGCCAGTCAATGCCTTGCGATCAAAAAGTCAACCTACGACGTTCAAAACCCTAAGGTCAACGCCGGTCAAACGCGTAACCCTAGGTCAACGCCAGTCAACGCGTTGCGATCAAAAAGTCAACGTACGACGTTTAAAACCCTAAGGTCAACACGTAACCCTAGGTCAACGCCTATCAATGCGTTGCAATGAAAGAATCAATACTCCGAAAAGTATACGAGTATAAACTGCTTCTTAATACTCCAATAAGGTATACGAGTATAAACTATTCCCTATTTTTTTTGGTTGAGAAGTTTCTGGAGAATATTTTTCTAAAAAATATTCTTAAGGATAACTCAACAACACTACACCGGACAACGCGTCAACGATCGATGGTCAGTTCTATGTTGAACCAGCAAGCACGAGCTAAAGATCAGAAAATCAGGAAATCGACTTCAAGTTCAAAATTCCGACAACGGTCAGACAATAAATGCAGCACCGAAAACCTTACAGACATTCGACAAAGCACCGAATAGAAGCCATTCCAAGGTCCCGTTACACCGACTGAAGGTTAGGAAAATCATATCCAAAGTATTCCAGACTCTTCTATAAAAGAACGAGGCTGAAATACTTTGGAGGGGATATCTGTAGGCGTATAAAACTGCCTATGGGTCCCTTAGCACAGCTCAGCACGGTGATTCGACAAACCAACGAACCATCGGGTGACATATCCAAACACGAGCGTTAGTCTACAACATCGAAGCCAAGTGACACGCAACGAAGCGGATTAACGAGGTGACGAGCCTAACGAACCGCACGCAAACAATGGAATACATCCACTCGCATGCGGAATCAAGCCAACAGTTCGGTGAGTCAACGAGTCATCCAACCATAGAACGGATTTAAACTCAAACACCAAGGTGGATTTACTGCCATATCGGGATCCGGACTGCCAAATCAGAGTCCAGATCAACAACGAAGCGCAAAACCGGATAACGGACACAACAACGAACACCCGGAAGAGCTCGGTCGAACCCGAACCACTCAGGCGGCTCACCGAACCACCTAGGTGGCTCGG
>NC_033802.1:46674122-46679244 GCF_001876935.1 Asparagus officinalis | reverse complement strand
GGAAAGAAAAGAAAAGGAAAAAATAAAATAAAAAGAAGATGAAATGGTAAAATAAAGAGAAAATATGACTAGTCCCTACCCCTACACATATGTTTTGCATTGTCCTTAATGCCAATCGTATGATGCACAAGGTAAAGAAGATAGGAAATGATGCACTTATGTTTGTTTGGCAGACCTTGAACCATTATATAATAAAAATATTCAAAAAGAGGATGTTGTCAAAATTTCCTTTTTCCATTTTTGTCTCCTATTTTACCTTTTTTCAAAAAAAAATTATTTTTTTTCTTTTTTTACCTTTTTCCCTTTTTTCATTTTTTCATTTACTTTTTTTCCTTTTTTAGTAGAACAAGAAACTCTCAAAGAAGAGAAGAATAAATACCTTTTATTATTTTGAAACAAAGAGTAAAGATATAGAATAAAAGTTTAAAAATAAAAAGCTCACACTTTACATCAAATTCTACCTTATTACTGAAAAATTCTACCCCGGATTTTAAAGAAGTCAAAAATGATACTCTCAAAGATGTGCTTAAATTTTGTGTATTATGAGGTTTTCAATAATTCTTGCAAGACTTAAAGGCGAGTATGTTTCTTATTTCTAGTATTGCTTAGTCTCAAATTTGATCCTAGGTTTCCTATGATTAAACTTTTATCCTAACAAAACCAGCTCGTCTTTAAAAATTTCTTCAAACTCAAGATTCATGATTGAGGTATGATAAGCCCCTAAGTCTAGAATAGGATACATTTTGTTAGTTTTAATTCACCTACTTCTAGCTATTGAAAAACTGAATAGGGAAGAAGATTCACACTAGCCCCTAAGTCTAGAAGTGCGTTATCAATGAATGTATTTTCTATAACATATGAAATGGTAGGATAATTGGCTTCCTTACATTTTAAAGGCATGGGCTTTGAGAGCATGTCACTGATATTGGCAGCTAGAAAAACTTTCTTGGGAATATTAGTAGTTCTTTTCTTAGTGCACAAATCCTTTAAAAATTTTGCATAGGAGAGAATATATTCGATTGCATCTAAGAGAAGAATGTTAACCTTAATTTGTTTGAAAGTTTTTAAATTTTTCTCTACCTTAGAAAAGTTTTTGCTAGGCTTGAGTCTATCTTAAAAAGGAAGCAACATGTTTATATCTATCAAAATTGAGCTCAGGTTTGGCTTTAGGCTCTTGATTCTTTGAAGGGGGTGATTGTTGGACAAAGTTATCAGAAAGAAAGAGAGCTCATTAGGTTCAACATTTTGAATAGGAGAGGAGGAAGACAAAGTCTAATTTTGAGGCATTCTAACTTGATTGTCAACCTATTTTCCTGACTATAGTGAATGGATTAAATTCACTTCATCCTGGCAGGTTGAACTTGATCTAGTGTCCTTATGGTTTATAACAAGTTGACTTAAAAAAATTCTTCTCTCTTTCACTCACAGCACTAGCTAGTTAACCAAGTTATATTTCTAACCTAGCTATGGCTTAAATGTTAAAATTGAGTACTTGACCGGTTACCTGTATGAAGGAATTCAGAGTGTTAGATGATTGAGTCAACATGTTGGTGGTCTATGTGGAAGCTTTACCGTTTTATGGATTGGAATTTTTTTAGATATATGGTAACTAATTTATCCCAGGTTGGATAGAATTTGTGGGTAAGTTATACAACCATCTCTTAGCTTTATCCTAAAGAGCAAATGGGATAAATCTAAGTTTAGTCGCATTCTTAGATAATTCCCTAAACTTATTCATAAGATAAACTTCCTCCAACTCAGATATAAAAATGTAAGCATCATCGAATTTGTTTCCTAAGAATTTCAGAAGCATGTTTATGAAGTACGGTCTAAGCTCAAAATTAGCTTCATTAATATCGGTAGCCTAGTGCAAGATATAATTGCATTTCTAGTTGGATAACATATGTCTTGACGAATGGATGGATTAAGATTTGTCATTTCTTTGGTTTTCAAAATTGGTTCAATACAGATTAATTGATTAGTATAATCCCTAATCTAAACTTACGTGCACCAAAAATAAATTCTTTTAGAATTTTTTCTTTTTTAACTAAAATAGAAATTAGGAAACAAATCTAAGAAATATAAAAGGTAAAAAAAGTTTAGTTAGTTTTTTTAAGGAAAAATTAAAAGACAAAAGATTATTGAGAGAAGAATGATAAAAAGAAAAATCTAACTAAAACAAATCAAGAGCAACTACTTTGAAACAATCACCCTTAATTCTAGGTTTAAACCTAGGCTCAACTAGACCAGCTCCTAACCAAAAACTCCTTGAGTAAAAATGTTAAAGTTTACTCAGTCAGTTAGGTAATGATAGTACTAGAGGGAGGCCAAAAACTAATTAAGTAACTGTTTCCTTGCAGAGCATTTTACGCAACCCCAAAGCATTGTCTAAACATCAACGGATTCAAGTAAACTTAAACCGGTTCACTTAGGGAGTTATTGGTTGGGACAAATTGGGGCCAAGTAAAAAAATTGTTTCAATGAAACAATTATATCCCTTTGGGATATTTTGAGTGGGGTAAAATGGGATAAGTGGAATAATGGGACAACTTAAGGCTTTGATTTGACAATTCATGTGGGATAATTGATGACATGGCACCTTATCAAAATATAATTTTATCTATTAATTATTTCTAAATTAACTTATCCAATTAGTTTAGTATATTATTATAATATAAATATTATTTTACTTTAAATTAAAATATAATATGTTGTACTATAATTACTAATTAATATTATTAGTTATTACATTACATTACATTACATTATATTATATTATATTATATTAGCATGCTATAACTATATAATAATTAATATAATATAATATCAATATATTTAATATAATATTTTAATAATATAATATTTAATATAATACATTATTTTATTTATACAAAAATATAATATGTTATACTTTAATTACTAATTAATATTATTAATTATTATATTATATTACATTATATTAGTATGCTACATATATATATATATATATATATGAGAAAAATGGGTATGCTTGGTACCAAGCATAAAAAGTTGTGCTTGGTAGTTAGAAAACACCGTAAGTTTAGATATTTTATGATAAATAATGATAAATATATTATATGATGAAAAATAACAAATTTTGATGTTTGATTATGATAAGAATTGATTTGAGATCAATTCAATGTATATTTGTGAATATATGAGTGCAAATGCACAAAACATGCACGAAGAGAAATCTGGGAAAAATAACCAGTTAAGAGTTTCTATATTTTACACACCGATAAAGTTAGAATTTGGACAAATGTAAAAGACCAAAGTTGTAGGTCTCTTCAATAGATTTCTAGTAAATCTTAGATCACCTCATTCTGAGGTTGGATGAGAATGTTACGGCTAAAATACCGAAGGTAGTTTTCCTAGTTAGACTAGGTTTCCTGGTTCGGTCAAACAGGTTTGTTTCGGGTTTACCTCTATATATACCTATATTTTTCATGAAAATTCCTATATTTTATCATATCTATGAACCCTAACAGCCACCCTCTCCTCTAAAAAATCCTAGATATTTTTCTTATGAATTTTGAGAGCTTTGTGAAGCACAACACTGACACGAGGACGAGATCATCGATGTGTGGCAAGGGATAACGAGTTATTTGCACTTGTGGATTGATTGTTGTTAGTTTTAGAGGCTTGCACATGAGATTAAGGCAAGATCATCTACATCCAAACCTTACCCATAGTTTAAAACATGGTTTTATGAAGTAATATGTTTAATATGATGCTTAGATATTAAACTAATGTGTAAAGATTGGATTTTTATTGTTAGATCTTAAACAAATGTTAGATCTATATGGGTTTCTTTCTGTTTATGGTAGTTTTATGATCATGATTGAGGAACACCGGAGAGCCATGGTTCGGAACCTCTTGACGAAGGTTTTGACGAACTCCCTCTTCTTCTACTTAGTGGCGAGAAGGGTATGGATGAAGACTTCTGTATTCTCTTCAAAGAATCTTGACAGGAAGAGTCTCTCTAGATTCGCCCACTTTCGGATACATCCGGAAGGTAGTTTCCTGAACCATTCAAAGGCAACTCCCTTGAGGGTGCCAATGAACAATCGAGCCAGTATGGCATCGTTTGATATCACATTCCCAGTCTGTGACTTGAAATGATAGATATGTTGGTTCGGTGATCCCGTGCCGTCAAAAGTTTGTAGCGTCGGGATCTCAAATTTTGGAGGATAAGGGGCTGCATCCTATTCGACAGGATAGGGCCTGACAACTCCCTCATCTTGGAGCTCGCTTCTGTCAGCAATGGCATTGAGGCGGGCTTCCAATTCTTCCATTTTGGCAGACTGGAGATTCTGCTCGTTCTCCGTCTCTCTTCCTTCATCAGAGGATGATTTCAGATTGTGGGCTTCTTGGTCAGAAGCAGCGTCATCAACCGCTTTTTCCTTCCCTTTGCTTGTGTGAAGTCAGGATGAAGACGTTCTTCCTCTTCGGGAAGATTCTTGCCTAGGTGGCGAATCTGTCTTCTGAGATTTGGCCTTGTCTGCGACAATTTGAGTCAACAGGGCCAAGAGTTCATTGATGGCCTCCTGCTGAGATTTGAACATGGCCTCCTGCTCATCAAGTCTCTTTGCGAGATCTTCATGGTTTCCCATCATATAAGCGGAGCTCTCATGTTCAACAAAAGAGCTTGATGATTGGGACTCTGCAATGGCTGAGTGTTCATCATCGGAATTGGTTCCTCTGGCTAACCTCCGATACTTGACAGGGGGAATGGCTCCCGTTCGAGTTCGAGTGTGTCGGTAGACTCCTTCAAACTCGTTAGTGATTTCTCTAACTGTAAAACCCCGAAAATTTTAAAAATATTATTATAAATGATAATAAATGAGTTTTATTATGATTGGTGATCTTTCTTGGATGAATGGATCAGATTGGAATCGATTTGAGATCGATTCGTAGTTTCAGCCTCGGTATCGCTAGTCTACTGAAACCTGATACTATTTTATTGTTAGTAATTTTTCTATTGATCAGATGGGCATGAAATTTACGCCATTGATCTTAGAATGTCAAGAATGTGTTGTGGGTAAAGTTTCATTGAGTTCTGATGACGGAGACTGAAACACTATTTTGAGACGGTATCGCG
>NC_033802.1:46638684-46673122 GCF_001876935.1 Asparagus officinalis | reverse complement strand
CTCAAAAACCTAGGAATCAACTCCTCGATTGTCAAAATCCACCATCGATTAGCCCATCTACACTCTAATCAATCTCAGCCATTAGGTTGAACCAAACACCAAACGTCATACAAAACCACACACCGAATCTTGGGCGCCAGTGTGACCAACCTATTTCTCTCTCATTCACTTAATTCTAACGAACTTTCTCTTTCATGTGCTCTTGTCTTACATGGACAATCACATGCTACCCCACACACGTAAGGTTCACTCCTCCAGCAATCCCAATGCCAGCGAGAAAAATAAAGAAGCCTAAAAATTGCCACCATCATCTCGTTGCTACTCCGATGTTGTTCACTAGATTTCCTCGCTAGCCATGCCTATGCGAGCCGTGCCTTTGCCAGTTGTCCTCTACCATAGGCTAGCCACCTCCCTTTTTTCTTCATCTTGGAGCCGTGCCTTTGCCAGTTGTCCTCTACCATAGGCTAGCCACCTCCCTTTTTTCTTCATCTTGATTCTTATAACGCCAATCTTCAATCTTACACAACGTCATCTTCTATCTTGCGAACTCGCTCCCATATTTATCACCAGTGCTTAGATACTACTTGTTGGGGATTTTAGCTCCTAGCCTACCGTGATCTACATAACTCATAATCCAACCACAATCAATAAAATATAAAATGACCACAATCAAGAAGAAAGAACATCGAGATTTACGTGGTTTGGTTGACCAACTTCGACCTACGTCCACGGGCAACAATACGAGAAATCCACTATGTATCATGGAGAACTACAAGAGGAACCGCTCAACTCTCATCTCTCAATCTCTCAATCTCACATACATAATCAACTCTCATATTCTCTCCAAAACCCACTCCTTACAATCTTTTGAACGGATAAAGACTGTGAAACCCTCTCCCAATGATGTAATCTTTTGTACAAATAAAGACTACGAAACTCTCACGTAATGATGTAATCTTTTGCACAGATAAAGACTATGAAACACTCGCCTCTCGTACAAATATTCTTTAATTAGGCTACGCCCTCTGCTAACCCTAGATTATAAAAATATTGGCTCTCTCCTCTGCTTGGTTTTTTCTCCAACAATAGAAGAATATATATAGAAAAATCAAAACTCTATCTCTAGCCTAACTTCTTAATTAGAATAGGATTCAAACTCCTAATCATGATGAGATACAATCTCCTAATCATGATAGATCTCTAACCCTATCTAATTATCATGAAGTTATACAAAAAATCAAAGACACAATCCTAACACATTGTGGGTTCTTGTTTGATTCTCCTTCAGCTATAGAAAATCGCTTGTAGACATTAGGGCTTGATTTTCAGACCACCTACATATGTTTGCTCTTTATAGCTACATCACCAAGCTGCATTGGAATTTGCATCTAGTATCTGTGATTAAAGAGACCGTTTTGTGTTTTATTCTAAATGTCACTCAAAACATGCCTAACGAACTGCAATCATTACTAATTTATACTTAAAGAAAGATCACATTCACCCATTAATGAATCAAGTGATTCACTAAAAGTAGTGATTTCTTCACCACTTTTTGGTACATATGGAAAGACATATTATGCAGATTTTCATCATATACTGACACAGGAAGGCGACAAGGCCGTTGAGGTAGAAAACATGTAGATAAAACTTGCAACGGTCCTGCAGCTTAGAGTTTTAGAGTTTAAGATAAAAAGAAAAATATATATTTCAAGGTTCTAATTGCGCTTAGATTTTTTTAATAGTCTTTTTTATTGATTCATATTGTTGAAAATGGTATACGGCATATGCACGCACATATTGGAGGCTATGTCCAAATAAAATTTAAGAAATAATATCTATTAAGAAAATAGAAAATGAGAAATTTTGAATATTTTAATTTCACTTAAGATAATTAGCTACTATGTTTCATTAGATTAACAATCTCCTTTTTTATTCAGACCCAAGATAATTAAGCATAATTTATATTTTGGTTTTATAAAAAGCGTTGTAGAGAGCTAGCAAAAGTCTAAGAAGGGATTGTAAAAATGGCGAAGGAATTATGAAAAATGTGAAGAAAAACCCAAAACAGAGTCCACCACATCCTGGTGTGATGTCTGCCATGGGTGTGGTAGAATCCGCCCTGTCTGCCATGGATGTGGTGTCTGCCACACCCTGATGTGGTAGAATCTGCCCTGTTTATCATGGATGTGGTGTGTGCCACACCAGGGTGTGACAGACTCGTTTTTAGAATCCTAATATATTTGTGATTGTTGAGGCCGTTGACGGCCATTTGGATGAACTATGAGCGGCTTGATCCCTTAGGAGAGGGGGTATGTAGGCAACCACATTGGTGCAACCGAGTTTGGAGAGACGACACATTAATGCTCATGTTGGTGTCGGCTCAGTGTTGGGAACACTTCGCCGAGGTGGAGAATTGTGAAAACGGCGAAGGAATTGTAAAAAATATGAAGAAAAACCCAAAACAGACTCCACCACACCCTGGTGTGGTGTCTGCCATGGGTGTGACAGAATCTGCCCTGTCTGCCATGGGTGTGGTGTCTGTCACACCCTGGTGTGGCAGAATCTGCCCGGTTTGTCATGGGTGTGGTGTGTGCCACACCAGAGTATGGCAGACTCGTTTTTAGAATCCTAATCTATTTGGGATTGTGTTTTGTTATAAATAGAACCACGTTTTTTAGGGTTTCTTAAGGAGAGAAAAGGAGAGAAAATGAGAGAATTAGCATTGTTTTGAGCACTTTGAGAGGGAGATATTGTGAGGGAGTTGAGAGCTTTGGTTAGGGCTATATTTGAGTGATTTTGTGAGTTGTAACCAGTTGTATTTCTCCTCCATATAATGAAATCTCCCCCATCCTCTCCCCGTGGACGTAGGCAATTGCCGAACCACGTAAATTCCTGTGTTTGTGTGTGATTTTGGTTGTTATTTTGTGAATTGCACTCGTGTTTGGTTTTGGTTTTCTTCTCTCATCGCTCACCGACTCGTTTGGTTGTCGAGCACGCTTCCGCACGGCGCGCAACAAGGATACATAAACAGGAGAAAAAAGAAACATGTATGTCTATTATAACTACCAACTACATCCTGCTTTCTTCATATGTGTGTGTGTAGTAGTAGATCTAATTTAACTAGAATATCAGATGATTTTTTTTTCTAACTATCTTGTGAAGATAATTTGGCAAGAAAGTCTTATTTTTTAGCTTAGATCATGCCCTAAAGTTTGAACATTCCTTATCATATGCATTTTGTAGACCTTTTCTTTTGTTGCTTCTTCGTGGCATGAGCTTCAAGAACAAAACTCACATTGCTTCTTGTCTGTCAACAGGTCTTTTACTTTCAATCTTAGGCTCCCCTGAAACTTACTTTCACTTTGGTTGATTACATAAAGTTTGTGACCCCCTTTCATGCGATTTATTAATACCGACATCGAGTTGCATGTGTTTCACATTTTGTAGACAAGAGGGAAGAACGTGGTCAGTTAATGCTTGTACCTCCAAATTCACATCCACAAGCTCATCAGTCGAAATGACGAATAGAAGGACAACATTCTATGCTTGCAGAAAATTATTCTGAAAACAAATACAATCGAAATAAGATAAAAGAATCCATGTTGCAAACCCAAATAAGAGAATTTCGACATTGAGACTGTAAATAAGTACAAAACTCATCACTATCAACAGATGCATCAAGAATCCAAGTTAATTAAGCGCGTTACTTGATGTTGTTAGGGGGCTGAATCGCATGGAGGTATTCATTAAGTAAAAAAGCTGCTGACTTCCATCTTCCACCTCTCCCCCTCTTTTTTTTTCCGCAGTATATCCTCTCAAACAAATTAGTTTTCACCACCACCTACCCACTGACTCCTCTCTTCTTGTACAACTTTCATGGTCTATGAGGGAGCTTAAACAAGAGCAGAGAAAACTTAGGTCTGAATAAAGTTTAAATCAATAATCTATTCATAATTAAATAATTAACTACTCATACAATATAATTTCTTTCTTTTCACATAATTCTATTTCTGTTCGATGCTCTGAAGATCACATGAGAAAGAGAAAACATCATCATAATATAAATAATGAAGATGGTGAACTTAACCTGCAATGAAGTCTTAATATAAGACATGTAAAGATTTTGCAGACATCAACTTACCAGATAGAAACTTTCTTAAATTGGTTGATGAAAGGTACATATATAAGCTCATGGAAACTTACTTAAATTTAGTTTATACTTGACGAGTGAAACAATAATTTTCCAGTGGTAGAAACTAGCTAGTCCAAAGGGATTTCCAGAGATACAATACTTGCAAGATCCAGGCAGGGCCACATGCAGTGGCATAGCTTTTCCAACAAAAAATTCAGTTTCATGGTCGGAAAATGCATTTTAATTACCTGAAGAATTAAAGAAAAAAAGAATGAGTGCGCTCGTATATGAATTCCTAAATTGTTTCCGAAACTTGCACTTAAAATAGGGCTTATTGTAGTTCGTGTTCGGGGGATGTTTCTCAAGAAATTCAGAGATACGGTGGAGAATGATGTTTCTAGAAGGTCATTGTAGATAAGAGCAGGGATATATTGGTGAATCTCCAGGTAAAAGGAAGTTAACTCATGTTCACACCTTAAGTGTATTAGAATATAAAATTATCTCTCGTCACAATTTTGGAGTTTTAGTTGAGTGACGTAGAGATGATGTTAGAGCAACCTAAGTTGAAATTCGACTAGCTAGCCACAAATTTAAAAGCGGAATTTAAAAAATTGATACCGCTACATGTAGATGCTCCATTTAAATGAGGAAAATTTGAAGGAAATTGGAGAGTTTATTGAAAAGTAATATTGTCATTTTCTGAAAGCAATTGCAGCATATCCATATGATCTAAAATCTATTCTTTGTGTCACTTTCATTTATTAGAACATTAAAGATTGATAAAGATGAGTCCATTTGACCATACTCTGAAGGATAAGCATTACAGTTTTTTCTGTTATATTTGTCACTCCCACAAAATGCGGAGCTTATTTGGAGATGCATGCCAACGGTACAACGTGTAAAAAGCACATGTTAAGCCTGTTGTGCACTTCCATATCACATTTAAAACTTTCTACAAATGAAACTTCATTGACATATAGAAGCCTTGAAACAAAAAATTACATTGTAACAAGTTCACTCTAATGAGTCAAAGACTTTTATTACATAAGCATAACAACAAGTCTAGGAGAATTATAAACTCAGCATCAAAACATAATCTAGAAGATCTTTCTAATATCCCAAACTCCATGCTATAGATAATGCTATCTAACACTCATCTGAAAAAGATTGAAAATATTAGGGTGAGTTTACACTCAGTGAGCAGATAACTTATCATTAGCAGACCAGACAAGTTTATGACAATCTTCAATATTAATTATAAATAATCTATTGTCAAAGTAAACAATTTAGGGAAACATATAATTTTCGAACAAGAGAAACGTTCATTATAGCATGTGACAGTGTCATAAAAGAATATTTACAAAATTTAAGAAACTATAAAAATTGAGTACTAAATACTTTTAAACTGTAAATATCGATCTAAAGTTATATTTGCAAAACTCCCTAAGTTATCACACTAAAGCTATGAAATTTATAACCTAATAGTATAGGAATGCACATCGAATCATTATAGGTCAACACGAGGACACCATAGGTAGCCTAAAGTCCAATTCACTTTTGCTAAAAAGACCACTTTAACACTGGTCGGTACATTCAAAACACTTTTATTTACGCTTAAAGTATCACTTGCAATATTCACTTGTACAAAATGTCATATTATATGCTTTAACAGTTTTGTAGACTTACTCATATATTTTCCATGAAAATAGAATATTCATGTATCTACAGTAATTAAATTATATTTATCAAATATACAACTTTTCAACAAATGTCATATGAACAATAACTTCAAAACATATTTTCCATAGTTTGCACATTAGATAATATTTATCTTTTTAAAGATAGATAAATACTCAATATCAAATTCTTTATTAATTTTTCCATGATTGAAATAGAAATGACATGTCTAATCCAATAGTTTATCTTCACTAAAATAAGTCTATATATATGATAGACTATTTTTATACCAAAATATTTTTAAAAAACTAAAGATAAGAAATCTACTCACCTTAAAAGATCTTATCACACTTTGAAGAGCTGTGCTCTAAGAATATTGTATACATATACTATTCTGATAATGAAACTATTCTGGTAATGAACTAAATATTGTATACATAAACTGTTCTGGTAATGAAATTAATAATTTTGATTCAAGGGATTCTTTTGAAAATTTATTTCTATCCTTTTTAAACAAAACTTGGGCCTAACAATAACTTTTCTAGTTTAAGGGGCAAAAGTAAAACTTTTCATTAATTAGGTTTTCCAGAAAATCATAGCTTCAAAGATTTTGGACATAAAACAAACTTTCAACTTCAAGAGATTTAATATCAATTTTCCTTTTTCTTCTTCCTCTTATCTATTCCATCTCCATTTCTTTTTGTTCTTGAACACATTACACTGAAATTGGGTTTGGTGGCTAGGCGACCACCTTAGCCAAGGGCTTGCTGGAGACATTAAACGTCACCGAAGTTGGGTCGTTGGGCCCAAAAATCTATCATTATTACAACTCTTTCTTTTTTCATGAAATCAAAGGAAAATAAAACCAATTAAAGCTCACTTTATAATCTTATACGTTCTTCTTCCTCTGTTACAATGTTTCTCCTCTATTTCTAGTTTAGTTTTTCTTTGATTTTTCTTTTGGTGTGTAAAACTTGTGATTTGGGAGAAATTTACAGGGTTTCAAATCTTTTTTGAATCCACAACTGCTTCTGTAGATTATTTGACATTGACAACCCCTATAACTCAATGAAAAAGAAAGAACCTCAATTAATCTTCAGCCATAAACTTTTATCTTCGCTTATTATTATTATTCTTTTACTGCTAATGATATGGTTGTCTACATCCTCACTATCCTAAAATAAGTTTTATCCTCGAAACTTTACGTCCTTGATTTTCAAATAGTTGAGGATACTTTAGATGCATCTTCTCTTCAAGCTCCTAAATTGCTTCTCTTTCTGAATGATTCTTCCATGAAACCTTCACATATTGAATAGTACGTCACCTGAGCATTTGTTACTTTTGGTCTACAATGTGTTATGGTTACTCCTCATATGTTAAGTCTTCCTTCAACCCAACTGTTTCCAGTTCTATAACTTGATCCGAATCTCGAATGAATTTTCTTGACATGGATACATAAAACATGTTATGGACTCTAGCCAAAAAAGGCGGTAAAGTAAATATATAAGCGATTTCATCTATACATTGAAGTATCTCGAACAATCCCACAAATCTTAGATTCAGCTTTCTTTGAATCCCAAAACTCTTCACACCTCTTTTAGGAGACACATTTAGAAATACGTGATTACCTTGTTGACATTCTCGGTCTCTCTTTCTATGATCATCATAACTCTTCTGTCAACTTTGTGCATTTTGAATATGCTCTCTTATTAGGTAAATCTTCTCCATAACTTGTTGTACTAACTCAGGTCTAAGAAGTTTTCTTTCTACAACATCGTCCCAATGTATAAGCGAATGACACTTCCTTTTGTATAAAGCCTCATACGATGCCATCCTAATACTTGACTGGTAACTATTGTTATATGCAAACTCTGCGGATGGTAAATGCTCCTCCCATAATCCTTTCAAATCAAGAATACATCATCTTAACATATCCTCGAGAGTTTGAATTGTTCTCTCTGATTGATCATCCATTTGTGGATGACATGATAAGCTAAAATAGAGTTTACTCTGAAAAACCTTGTGCACACCTTTCCATTACTCTGATATAAATCTAGGATCCCTATCATGTACTATCTCTACTAGTACACCATGAAGTCTGACTATTTCAGCAATATGCAACTTCGCAAGCTTCTGCAAGGAAAATTTATGGCAAGAAGTGAGTTGACTTAGTTAGATGGTCCACTAGGACTCATATTGCGTTTTACATCTTGCAAATCATTGTAACCCTGTGACAAAATATATTGTAATTTTCTCTCACTTTCATATTGGTATGTTGAGATTCTAAGTTAATCCTACTATGCTCTAATTCTCTGCTTTTACTTGTTGACATATCTCATACTTTAAGACATATTTCCTAACATCCCTCTTCATATTATTCCACCAGTATATCTCCTTCAAATCTTTATATATTTTTGTTCCACCAGATTATATTATATATCTAGAATGATGAGCCTCCTTCAAAATCTTCTTTTTCGATTCTAGATTATTTGGAACATAAAGTCAATTTCCAAACTTAAGGGATCCATCATCATGCATTACAAAACATGGTTGTTTACCATCCTCAGCTCCTTTCAGAATTACTTTCAATTCAGAGTTATCTTTTTGGATAATCTTAATCTCATCAATCAAAACAGATTGTACCTAGGTGTTGTTCAGTTTGGTCGATGATTGTTAACAATGGATCTCAATTCTGAACAGATCCAAATCTTCTAATATATGCCTTTGTCTAATAATAAGACAAGCTATATTACTCTTCTAACTAAGTACGTCTGCAACCATATTTGCTTCTCTTGGATGATAATTAATACTAACATCATATTCTTTAAGTAGCTCCAACCATCTCCTTTGCCTCATATTCAACTCTTTTTAAGTAAAAATATATTTTAAACTCTTGTGATCGGTATGGATTTCACAATACACTCCATAGAGATAATGTCTCCAAACTTTTAATGTGAAAATAACCACCATTAGCTCTAAATCATGAGTTAGGTAATTTTTCTCATAAGATTTTAGGTTCCAAGAGCCGTAAGTTACCACTTTTCTATTTTGCATGAGCACACATCCCAAACCTTTGTGAGAGGCATTGCTAGAAATAGTCAAGTCTTCTCTTGCAATTTGTATAGTGAGAATTGGTGCAGATACTAGTCGATTTTTTAACTATTGGAAATTCATTTCGCTTTCTCCAGACAAAACAAATTTGATTCCTTTCTGAGTCAAGCAGGTCAAAGGTGAGAAAATAAGAGTATGTTAGTCTTTTCCAATTCACAACTGCTTCAATTTTTGTTGGGACTATCGAGACTCCATCATTTGATATAACATGTCATGGAAAAGACACATTATCCAATTAGACTTCACACTTCTTAAATTTTGCATAGAGCTTTTTCTTTCCCAAAACACTGAGCACACACCGTATATATTCCTCATGCTCCTTCTGGTTCTCTGAATCTATTAAAATATCATCCATAAATATCACCACAAAATAATCTAAAAAAGATTTGAAAACCCCATTCATGAGGTCCATGGAAAATACAGGTGCATTTATTAACCTAAATGGTAACACAAGAAATTTGTAATTATCATAATGGGTATGAAATGTGGTCTTTAGATTGTCGTTAGTCTTAATCTTTCAATTGATGATAGCCCGATCATAGATCGATCTTAGAAAACACCTGAGCCCCTTGCAAGTGGTCGAATAAATTGTCAATCCTTAGTAGCAGATATTTATTTCGTATAGTTACCTTTTTTAGCTCCTGATAATCAATATTTAATCACATGCTACTATCTTTCTTCTTTACAGTTAACACTGTGTGCCCCAAGGTGAAATACTGGGTCTAATAAACTCCTTACCTAGAAGTTCTTACAACCGCTCCTTAAGTTTCTTTAGTTTTGCTAGAGCCATTCTATAAGGGACCTTTGAGATTGAACTTGTGTCTAGAGGCAGTTCAATGGAAAATTCTATTTCCCTATCGGGTGACATTCTATAGAGATCTTTTGGAAAGATATATGGAAATTCATGCGCAATAGGAATTTGATTCAGACTAACTTTTTTCTGGGTCAAAACTTGCACTGATGCTAGAAAACCAGTGCAACCACTTCTCAACATGTGTTGAGCTTGAAGGGCCGATATAATACACACAGTTTTGAACCTTACTATCCTCAAAGCAAAAATTCAATTGATCGGAACTCTAAACACCACTTTCTTCTCTCGATACAAAGTAGATGCATGATTTCTATAAACCCAATCCATCCCTAGAATGATATCATAATCACGTATATCAAGGATGATCAATTCCACTGGAAGCTCCCTATCCACTATCTTTATTTTACCTTTGTAATACTTATTTGATGTTAGTATGCAATCTCCTGGTGTGCTAACATGTATTTTATGCTCTAGAGCATTATATGGAAACTCTTACTTCCTAACAAATTGTGTAGCAATAAAAGAAAAAGAATCTCCAAAATTAAATAGTACTTGAACAAAAGTAGAAAATATATGTATGGTACCTAACACCACATCATTATTTACCTGAGCCTCCTGCTCGATTAAAGAGTAAACTCGAGCCTTAGCTTGAGAATGCTGATCACTTTAGGTGCCTTATGCGTCCGAGTTTCATTCAATTTGGGACAATCCGCAATCTTCTGATCCTTTTGACCACACATCAGGCAAGCACCAGTCACCCTCTAATAATTTTTCGCTTCATGGTTAGGCTTATAACATATGGTGCATCTCATTGACTTTTGGTTCATAGTCTACTTTCCTTTTGAATCTACATATTGTCTCTTGTTTTGCCAATTTTTGTTATGACCACCATGTTCATTCGATCTGAACCTCTTCTTCATACCATCGTTCTTACGATCATCAACTGAGAAATTTTCTTTTCACTCCTGTTCAATCATTAAAGGTTTCATTAATACTGTTGCATAAGTGGAGAGTTCAAAGGAGCTCACTTGAAATCTTATCTCAGATTATAGACCCTCCTTGAAATGATGTACTTTATCTTCTTTATTTGCAAGCTCACTTAAAACCTTATTTCAGGTTGCACTCTCCTTAAAACGACATGCTCTATCTTATTTGATTGCAACAAACAGGGGTGCAAACTTGGATAAATAAGTGAATTCCTCCTCGTACCTAATCATTGTCATATCATTTTGCTTCAACTTATGAAATTCCTTCTTCTTTTACTGGCAAATAGTCTTTGGAAAGTATTTCTCATAGAAGACTTGCTTGAACTCTTTCCAAGATATCTGGTTAGCACTATCTCGTAGAATCCTCTACTACATTTGCCACCAGCCATATGCACATCCTTTCAACATATAGATTGCATATGGTAAAGACTTTCTCCATCTATATGGTCCAGCCACTTTTCTCCATCAGGACGCTTTATATAAGTAAAGACTTTCTCCATCAGTCACTTTTCTCCATCAGGACACTTCATATAAGTAAAGACTTTCTCCATCTCTATGATTCAGTCTTTAGCTACCATAGGATCAACACTTCCTTCAGAGGTAGGCAGTGTGAACTGCTTAAACTTTGCTTTATCGCTTCACAATTGAGGATGATCATTGTCTCGAGATTCTTGCTATTGGTTAATTTATTACTACTAAGTTTGCATCACAATAGTGAGATTTTGCATCATCTAAAGAATAGCATTTGCATCCATTTGATTCCCTCTAGACCCAAATCCATGTGCATTTCTATCACCAATCATTTGCCCCAAAGTCTGGTACAAATCACTTTCCTGAGTTGAATGAGTGCTTGTGTTATTCCTGACCATCCAGTTATAAAGCAAACAAATGATATGTCAATGATCACTAAAAGCAACTTTAAAACTTATTTCTAAATGCTACTAAATGTAAACTTCTAAGCCTAGGACTTTTAAACCTAAGCTTTGATACCACAACTTGTCACAACCCCAAAATGCGCAGCTTATTTTGAGATGCATGACAATGACAACACGTGTGAAAAGCACACATGTTGAGCCTACTATGCACTTCCATATCACATTTAAAACTTTCAATAAAAGAATCTTTATGGACATATAGAAGTTTCAGAGTAAAAACTACATTGTAACAAGTTTACTCTAATGAGTCGAAGACTCTAATTACATAAGCATATCAACATGTCTAAGAGAGACTCTTATTACATAAGCATATCAACATGTCTAGGAGAAGTATAAACCCAACATTAAAGTATTATCCAGAAGATCTTTCTCATATCCCACACTTCATGCTATAGATAAAGCTATCTAACACTCATCTGAAAAACATTAAAAAAATTCGGGTGAGTTTGCATTCAATGAATAGATAAATTACCATTAGCAGATCAGACAAGTTTACAACAATCTTCAACATTAAATATAAATAAAACTGTTGTCAAAGAATACTTTTGGGAAATATATAATTTTTGAACAAGAGAAACGTTCATTAATAGCATGTGACGGTGTCATAAAAGAATATCTACAAAATTTAAGACTTAAAAAAAATTGAAGACTAAATAATTTTAAACTATAAATATTGATCTAAAGTCATCAAAACTCCATTAGTCGTCATACTAAGGCTACAAAAATTATAGCCTATTAGCATGAGAATGCGCATCGAATCACTATAGGTCGACCCGGGTACAGAATATATCTTGCACTAGGTTGCCTGAAGGCTACTTCACTTTTGCTAAAAAAGGCCACTTTAACACATACATTCAATATCATATGATTAGTTTAAACAAAAAACTTCACTCCATAGTGAACTTCTGATGATTTTTAACATTTAAAATACTTTTCTTTTTGCTCAAAGTATCACTTGTAATATTCACTTGTACAAAAAGCCATATCATATGCTTTAACAATTTCATAAACTTACTCATATATTTTCCATGAAAATTGAATATTCATGAATCTATACTAATTAGATTATATTTGTCAAATCTATAACTTTTCAATATGTATATGAATAGTAATTTAAAACATATTTTCAATAGTTTGCATATTATATAATATTTATCTTTTTAAAGATAAATAATCACTCAATATCAAATTCTTTAACAATTTTTCTATGATTGATACAGAAATAACATGTCTGATCTAATAGTTTATCTTTATTAAAACAAGACTACGATATATGATAGACTATTTTTATACCAAAATATTTAAAAAATAACTAATGATAAAAAATCTACTCAATTAAAAGATTTGATCGCAGTTTGGAGAACCGTACTCCAAAATTTTACTCCTCAATCAAAATTATAATTATATAATATGTATAAATACTAAAGATCATATATATAAACTATTCTGGGTATGGAACTAACAGTTCTGATACAAGGGACTTTTCTAAAAACTTGGGAAACTTGGTATTGAAATTTACTCCTCAATCAAAATTTCCATCCTTTTTAAACAAAACTTGGGCCTAATAATATCTTTTCTAATTTAAGGGGTAAAGGGAAAACTTTCCATTAATTAGGATTTCTAGAGAATCATCTCTTCAAAGATTTTGGACATAAAACAAACTTTCAACTTTCAAGGGGACTAATATCAATTTTCCTTTTCTTCTCCCTCTTATCTGCTCCATCTGAGCATCTCCATTTCTTTTCGTTCTTGAACCCATTAAACTAAAATTTGATTTGGTGGATAGGGTGACCACATCCAGCGAAATCCTCGGCCATGGGCTGGCCGGAGATCATCAAACGTCGCCGAAGACAACGTCATTGGACCAGAAAATGTATCATTATTACAAATTTTCTTTTTCCATGAAACCAAAGCAAAATAAAACCAATGAGAGCTTACCTTAGAAGCTTATATCTTCTTCTTCCTCTGTTCCAATGTTTCCTCCTCTAATTCTAGCACAATTTCTCTTTGATTTTTCTTTTGTATGCGAAACTTGTGATTTGGGAGAAGTTTATAGGGTTTCAAATTCTTTTTGATTTCATAACTATTTTTTTTATATTAATTGATATTAATAACCCCAATAACCCAATGAAAAAAAGAACCTCAATTAATCTTTAGTTGTAAACTTTTTATCTTCTCTTATTAGTATTATTATTTTTACTGCTTACAAAATGGTTGTCTACAACATTTTTCATTCCATTTAAATGTAATTTATGTTATATGTTTATGAACAATAAATATAGAAGAAGTGAAAAGCATAACTGAAATGAGATGAGCACTAGCAAATACTAATAACATATTGGTACGTTTGTAACAAGGGAAAAGCATGTAAAATAAGTTATAATCATGTGATACACAGTATATAAAATAAGTGATAAATGAGTAACATAGATTTAACTTTATTTTTATCTTTGCCATAAGTATCGATTGTCCTCTCTTAAAATTTTAATTCTACTACTTGACGATATGGGTTTTAAGCACCTTAAGAGTTATCAAGGATAAAAGAAGGTATATTGTGGGTTTTTGTCTAGCCAAGTGTACTTAGCCTAATGGTTGTGTTTGCCAATCACTGACAAAATTTTAAAAAAAAATTATCATGTTTGTGTTGTGAGAAAATGTGTTATACTTTTCAGGAAGGGGGAAAAAGCTCTGTCCTAGACTCTCAATATAGCCTAAAGGATTTTTTTTTTCTTTGAGGAAAGTCCATATGTATGCATGTAGCTTCCATAAGAAATGAAAGAAACTTGGAAACTAGAAGAAAGAAACCCCAGCGAAGAGAAAACACTTTCAAACTAGGTCCATATATATATATATCCTATACACATGTATGACATAAATGATCAGATCAAAATGGTATTTAATTGTCCTGGACTTTAATGATTGTGAAATTAATATTTTTTTAAAAAAGAAGAGAAGAAGAAAAAGAAGAAGAAGAAGAAGTTACATATTAATTCAAATTACAAATTGGAAGATTCAAATTTACGTTCTCCTACGAGGAAAGAAACTGTGGTATCTAAACTCAACAATAGTGTGAAGGTTTTCTTTTTCTTTCTTTTCATTGCTAATGAAGTAATCTTTTAACTTAGCTATGAGAAAATCTATTGTGATGCGCACTTAGAACAAGCTAATGACTTTTTCTAATTTCAGAAAAGCTTTAACATTGTACTGTAGTGTTATATCACATCCACTGTCTAGTCTTTAGTGGAGAAAACTCTTTTACTTATCGCTACATAAACTGTGTTAAGGTTGGAAGGACACATTATAGGAGATGAAAAATAGTAGTCTACTTGTGCTCAATTTGTTTAAAAGAACTAATACTCTTTGAGTCATGAGTCCAAACATATTTAACCTCAAACTTTCATTTTATTATGGGAGTAAATCCCACTTCATGTCTTTTGGTAACTAAACACATATTTCATAGGGTGTTTGACGAGGAAAGGTGGGGTGAGAATAGGTGCAATGAGGTGGAGGGATAGACATCCCTTTAATAAGCCTTCATGCTTGCTTGGAGGGGAAGAGAGGGAAGGTGCATAGTTTTATAGTTCATTTTCTCTTTCCTCTCGTATCCTCTTAAATTGGAGGGATTCTTTTCTCTCTAACGTTTTAGATCATTTTGTGATGTCACTTCTCTCACCTCCAATCCCCTTACTCTACCTCCTCCTCTAAAAACTCTCTACCAAAGGCAGACTTAATTTTTCTCCCTCCCCTTCCCTCCCTTTCCCTCTCCTTCCTGCCTACTAAACTTAAACAAAATGATTGAGAAACACTCCTAACAAATCTCTACCATGGTTTTGTTATAGTCGGGTCTAATTCAAGCTCAATAGCACAATGTAGTAACTGAGAGATAGTGTCTCAACTTCACACTTTGCCGATTAAAAAAAAACACAACAACCAAGTGTGAGAGCATGTACACCTAAAGAAGCTCTAAACCATGTTGGATCAAGTTTTACACCAAGACTGAATATAATATCAAGGGGAATTTTTTAAAAAGTCCTTTTTTGTTAAATAATTAGCAAAACTGACCGTTTTTCTAATTATTTAGCAAAACCGACCTCTTTTTGGCCAACAGGCGGCCAAAAAGAGGTCGGTTTTGAAGAACTACATCTTCGAAACATACAAGACTACTAGTCCCGTATGTTTAGTGGTCACTAATTGGCCACTAATTCTAAACCAGAAAACCATGGAACTACTACAATGGTGAAGGAGGGTCAGGAGCGATGCGAAGGTGAAGAAGGACACAACGGCGAGGAGGAGGAGGTGGTGGTGGAACCCGGAGGAGGGGAATCCTGAGCTCTACTGGTGCTGGAGCAAGACAAGCTTCGGGTTGTTGTTCATCCCCTTCATTTTTATTTACTATTTTTTTAAAATTGCTACTGGAAATTTTCTAGCCAAGGTAGCGTCTTTGTTCAGAATTTTTTGGTGGATAATGGTGCTAAATATGGGATAAATCTCAATCAATTGCTTACTTTAATATCTTTGGAGAAATATAATAAAAAAGAAGTCCCATATGTATACATTTATAAACCCACGGGACTAGTAGTCCCGTGGGTTTTTTGGTTTAAAATTAGTGGCCAATTAGTGACCACTAAACATATAGGACAAGTAGTCTTGTATGTTTCGAAGATGTAGTTTTTCAAAACCGACCTATTTTTGGCATGTTGGCCAAAAAGAGGTCGGTTTTACTAAATAATTAGCAAAACTGTCGGTTTTGCTCATTATTTAGAAAAAAGGATCTTTTTTTAAAAATTTCCCTAATATTAAGTGTGCTCTACCTTGACCCAACTATGGGGAGTGTAATGTTGAAACCTTATGACAATCAAAGAAAAACAACAACCAAATTAAAGAGCGTACCAAAAAAATGTGAAACTCACATGCTTTGATGATGTATATATGTACCCACAGGAGAAAAATGAAAGATTCTTTACTATCATTAAGAAGATTATTATTTCACTCTTCTATCTTGTAAATCCCAGCAAGAATATTCTCTTTGTTGTTCTTAGTCTCAAAGATACAAATTAGTTTTCTACATTTTCTTCGATTTCTTGTGTACCCTATACCTAGTGGAATAGCCTTGTTTTGCTACTAACATAATGAACAGTAGTAAGATTTACTATTTACTCTTCGACATCTTTGGTAGTTATATGTAATGACTTCGGTCTTATTTTGACAGTGTTGTATTAGCTGACTAGCCTAAGGTTTGTACTATAGTATTTTTACTAGCTTACCTGCCTAGGGTTTCTACTGGCATGCCCGCCTCTACTTTATACTGTCTGGCCCACCTCTGGTTCCTTCTACTAGCTTACCTGCCTTGGATTTTTACTAGTTGTGACTATAGTTTTCGATTGTTGATGTCTTCAAGCATTGCAGCCAAAGATGACACTACTAAAGCTCTTGCAAGTAGTTATTTTATTCACATTCATAACAAGCTGGACATATATGTTAATATATAATCCAGCTTTGAGGAAGAATGTTGGATATTATTGATATTTATATGTAGGAGATATTATGAGATTGTGAATATATTTCGAGATGTGATTAGATATGAATTTATCTCATTTTTATTTTATAATATTCTCCTAATCTCTATTTAAGAGATGTTAGTCTTACATGCAATAATAACTTTGCCTTCTCTATTTTCTCTACTAGTTTAAACATAGTAAACTATATATTCATTTCTCTTTTAAATGTGAGGCTATATCCCACCACATATTTTTTTGTTAACTAGATCATTACAGCCAAAGATTAAGCTTATTTTAGTCATGAGTTCGATTATATTTATATATATATTTATCTATCTTATCAATGTGTCATAATGAGGGAAGTTTTCTCTCCTAATTGTTTTGACATCAACTATGACTTTCTCCATGGTGAACTCTTTTCTATGGTTGCAACATTGACTCTTGAATCTTCCTTAATAATGAGATCTTTCTCTCTATCATCGTTGGTTAATTCCATCATGATGCTGGACAGACCAATATCTAACCCTAATGAAGATTTTATTAGAATTCGATCTTATGCTCTGTAATCTTCTAGTTAAGTTAGGATTTTCTTTGGAATATTGTTATGATATCTTACCCAAATGAATGCTTCGGATAGTTCATCTTACCCAAACAGTGTTAAACCAAGGAACACTTTGAGAAACAGGGGAGAAAGAAGCATACACAGTAGATATCTGGATTTTAGAGCTCTTATAGCAAGAATTAACAATTTGCTTTAAATTATCCACACCACCATAAGCATTCACAACTTTATCCCTAATTTTAATCAACTGCTTCCACATCCATGAGTCCCCAGTTTTGGAATTAACTTGCCAAACATCCAAGTGTTTTAGGTAATTCTCATGAATCCATTTGATCCATAATATCTCCTTATTAACATAAATGTACCATAGGCTTCTCAAAACTGAAGCAAGATTCCAAATAGATGCAGAGAACACACCCAATCCTCCTTGTTTTTTCCCACAACAAACGTTATCCCATGAAACTAATGGAGGTATAAAAGAATTATTAGTCTTCCCCCATAAGAACTTCCTACACAACTTATCAATCTTCATTGTGACTTTAACAGGAAGAATGAAATTAGATGCCCAGTAATTTTGAACCCCCAGAATCACACTCTTTATGACTTGTAATCTCCCTGCATAAGAAAGGTTCTTATGCTTTAACCACTTCTGAAGTTGACCTGATATTGAATCAATGAGTGGATTGCAATCAGCATATGTAAGTCTTTTACAAATAAGGGGACACCTAGATATCTGAATGGAATTTTGCCTTCAGTAAATCCCAGGGATCTATGGATTTCTGCTTTGACAGAATCATTTACACCACCATAATATATAGAGTACTTGTCCAAATTTGCTTCCAGCCCTGTGGTGTCACTAAAATCCTTGACACATTAGTAAAGCTTTTGAACTGAGTACAAGTCACCTTTAGAAAAAAGTAATAAATCATCCTCAAAAATAAGATGAGTTATCTTGAGATTTTTACACTTTGGATGATATCTGAATAACCTATCATTCTCTAACTGGTTTAATTTCTTGGATAGATACTCCATGTCCAGAATGAAGAGATAAGGAGAAAGAGGATCACCTTGCCTTAATCATCTCTCACCTTTAAAATAATCATGGAGGGAGCCATTGAGAGATATAGTGTATTTAGGGGAAGTAATACATGTCATGATCCAGTTAATCACCTCTATAGGAAAACCAGCCCCGGCCCTTTAGCATCTCCTTTAAGAAATTCTAGCTAATAGTATCAAAAGCTTTTCTTATATCTATATTCAACATGACCCTTGGTGAAATGTTCTTCCTATTATAACCTTTAACAAGCTCATGAACCAAAGAGATATTACTTGTAATTTGTCTACCTTTGACAAAGGCACTTTGAGCTTCATTCACAATGTACCCCATAATAGGCTTAATCATGTTAGCCAGGATTTTAGAGATGAATTTATAGAGGTAATTGCAGCAGGAAATGGGTCTAAAATCAGAGGGTGGCTTAGGACATTTTACCTTAGGTATAAGAGTGATGGCAGTTGAGTTCACCATACCCAACATTTTTCTATCTTTGATGAACTCCTCTAAGGCTATTGAGACCTCCTCTCCAATAATAGGCCAAGTAGATTTGTAGAATGCTACACCATATCCATCAGGACCCGGTGCCTTATTATCATCCATTGAAAATATTACTTTTTTGATTTCCTTTGAAACTAGACTAGAAAGAATATTAGCATGTGAATCATTCAAATAAGGTCCAGATTTAATGGTTTGAATGTCAGGTGTCAGCGTATCAGAAACTTTCCCCAATAAGCCTTTGTAAAAAGATACCAATTCTCTGGCAATCTCTTCTTGATCAAAGATTCTTTGACCCAAGCCATTATACAACACTAACACCTTATTATGATGCCTATTAGATTTAATTATAGAGTGCAAAATGTTTGTGCATCTATCCCCTTTGACACTACAATTAATCTTTGCTTTTTGTTAGAGGAAAGATAGTTCACAATCTAGGAGTTTGTTGTATGTGGTCATGCACTCTCTCTCTTTAGAGATGAACTTAGGGCAAAGAGGGTTTGTATGTAAATTCCCTTGAGCTTCTTCCAATGTAATTCTAGCTCTTTGAACCTGCTCACTAATACTGTGATAATGCTTCTTGTTAATATCTTTAAGATCTCCCCTCAGATGTTTAAGCTTTTTACAAACAGAGAACATATTATATCCTTCTATTTGTGTTTGCTAGATTGTAAACACTGTTGGAAGGAAACTTTCATGTTTTATCCACATTTTAAAGAACTTGAATGTCTTCTTCCCTCTTAAGCAATCATCATAAACAGAAACCAAAGCAGGGGAATTATCTGAAAAGTTTGGAAGTAAAAATTCTACCTGGCTTGAAGTGTACATGTTGACCCAAGCATCATTCACCAGAGCTCTATCCAATCTACTCCACACTCTAGAATCATGATCTTGTTTGTTATTCCAGGTATAGAAGCAACCAATAGTTTTAAGATGATTTAAATGGCAGCCATTAATAAAATCTCTGAAATCATTAATGTCATTATCTGCTAGCATTGCACCACCAAGCTTTTCTTCATTACTAATGATATTATTAAAATCACCACATAGAAGCCATGGATCATCCCCTATTGATTGTTGCAGAATTCTCAATTCAAGCCATAAATCTTTTCTAGCCTCCGATTGATTAAACCCATAGATTGAGGAAATTACACTGTCCATTCTCCCATCCAAAGACTTTACTTTACTTGTGATGCATTGCTCTGATATATTGATGATTTGAATATCAATAATATTTGGATCCCACATAACCAAAATTCTAGCTTTACTAGTATTACTGACATTTGATGTCCAACTCTAATTTCTTGTAATGTTTTTGGTAACAACTTGCAACATACTATCATTAATATTTGTTTCAAGCAAAGCTAGATAAGAGAGCTGATATTGTGAAATAAAAAACCTAACCAGATGTTGTTTAGAGGATTTATTTAATCCTCTAACATTCCAAAATGATAGATTCATCATTGTCTCCCCCCCTGTCAATAGAAGAGGGAACTATATCCAAGATGTCCAGATATGAAAATGAATTGGTAGGAATGACACCGTTATTACTTTTGCCTTTTTGAACATAATTCCATGAGCTATCCCCTTGAGGTGAATCTTTAGAATTAACGCTCCCCCCAGTTCTGGCATGCTTAACACGCACAACATGCTTGTGTACTGCTAGCTGCCCAGATTTTATATTTGATTGAACTTCTTCAATTTCTTTACCTAGAGAACTTCCAATGCCAAACTATACAAGAATATCATTTACTTGATTCAAATGATGACTGCCTTCATTTCTAGCATCCTGAATTCCGATAGACTTGCATACATGAATATCATTTATCTCTAATATTTGATGGCTTTTCTCACGTTCATGAGAATCGGGGGTTTTTTTATTCACTTTTTGAGTATTTTCCTTCTCCTTTGTAGCATTTCCATGCGCTGGATTTTGATTTTGCTTGGGAATCCATTTTTGAGTCCTTACTTGCCTCTTGTAGGAACTTCTATCATGTCCAACTGGTTTACACAGTTCACACCACCTAGGCTTAAATTCGTAAATCACTTTCTGAATGAATTGTTTCCCTTTTGGATCCTGAATAGTGATTTGATCTGGGAGAGTGGAAGGTGGGTTAACTTCCACTAACACCCTAGCATATGACAAGTGTTGCCTATTAGCAGTTAATCTGTTAGTAACAATAGGGCACCCAATTGCACTAACATTTTTACTAATGCTTTTAGCATTTCACAAATTAAGCCTCAAAGCAGGAAGTTGTATCAACATAGGATACACACATTTATTTATTTTTTCAACTTCTTCACCATTAGACCAAGGCTTCAATAAAAGAGGTCTTGAGCCAAAAAACCAAGGCACTTTACATAGAATCTCATTCATTTCTTCTTTTCCCTTAAATTTAAACAAGAATAACCCAGGCTTGAGAAGGCAAACTTCAGGCATCAAATTTTTCCAGACTCTTTGTGTATAATTTTCCATAACCTTGAACTTTTCATTTAGTCCCATAACTTGACCAATTAGAGAAGATTGTCAAACTGAAATCTCCTCATTCCATTCATCATCATCAAAAGATATTGTATCTTTGTTTTCAAAAGGTACATAGTTCAAATTCATCCCATAGCCTAGCTTCCTAATATCTGCAAACAGGTTTGCCCCAGCTTTTTCCTGATTTTTTTCCCCCAAAGGAGAAGAACTAATCCCTTTTGAAGAATCATCCATAGGCAATTTAGTCTGCTCATTAGAAACATCCCAAAAAGAAGATTCCAAGTTATCTGTACTTAAATCTTTACTTATTACTTCACTATCTCCCAATCCAGGATTCAATGTAACAACATTTTCTTTAACCAGATTTGAACTCGAAGAAATTTTTATTGAATCATTTATTTCTTGATTTATTGATGAATTAACATCATCTTTTCCATTTTCCATCTCATCCGCCCAACAAACTCTGGCTGAGCTACAAGAACCAGAAGAGGGAGACTTACCAAAGAAACGAGCTTGAATCTCTGACTGAGGAGCAAGCAGACGAACTAGAACACCAGAAAGAGGAGGAACTCGATCATGCTCAGAATTTGCTGAATTCAGAATCTCAGCCATAGATCTTGACTTTTTTCCCCCTTTGGCCCAGTCGATCCCATAACGATGAAATTTTCATCATCTTCTTCACTTCGAACATCAACACAATCATCAGAGGACGTCAAGATCATCTTAGAAGCTCTCAATCCGATCTCTAGGATTTTTTCCCCGTAGTTTTTCTTTTTCTTAGCCATTAAAATCTAGGCAGAGGCGCAAGATAGACAAACAGAAATCGCTCGCTATCCTGCACCATTCAGACCGCGCATTTTTTTTTTAAAGCTCAGTATTAATCATCCTAATGGAAAACAAGTTGAATAAGTAAAAAAGAAGTACTTGTCTAGAGCACACAAAAGAAGGAAACATACAATACGTAAGATTATTGTTTTTCTTTTAATTTCAAGAAAAGAAAAAGGGAAATCCATTTTTATCTTCTTATTTTGTCTGAAGCATGGGTTTCATAAGAAAAGCATTTTATGAGGTGAAGCGCACATTCCTATTATGCTTTAAGTGAAGAAGATAACTAGCTTTTCTTGTGTGTTTTAAAGTGATTATACTTCTAAAAATTTCAAAGCAAGTTTTGGTTTCAAAATTGGACATGATTCATGCTTATAAAAAAATGCTTTTTCTTAGCTAAAGCTTTGCATAGGTTCCTGGGTAAACTAATGAATATTATTAATTAGATAGCATAGACAACTAAAATTCGATACTAACAAGAGGGTGTCATGGAGGATTGTTACTAAGAGATATTTAAAAATTGCCTGACAAGGAGCCATACAAACACATGCAGAAAAATAAATTTAAAAAAAAAAAGGAAAAAGGATGCTGAACCCTAAAGAAAACCAAAAGTTACAAGAACCAGAAATGAAGGGCTTACAAAATCAGAAAAGGCCCAAAAAATGCTTTAAACGATGGAATTCTTGTAGAGTGATTAGCTGGCCCGCTTTGTCTCGTCGAAATACTCTAAAATCGTATATAATATGTCTAGTTTCTCTTTTAGGAGAAAAAGAATTGCTTATTTGCATTTAACTACCCCTAAGCTTACCTTATTAGTTTGATATCTCAAAATCAACAAAATTTAATCTTGATACCCCCTAAAATTTAATTGAAGGAAACTACAGTAAGAAATTTTGATCCTAGTTCACGTAGCTTATAGCTATTTTAGAATATAAAGATATTGTTCCCTTGCTAGTAATGATTTTTCTTTTCTGGAATATTTTCAAGATAAGCCTCCTCATAAGCATGAGGTACGTTTTCCCCTGATATTTGGATGTTTGCATAGTCCTAAAGTTGTCAAACTTTCTCTTCGTTCTCTACTTCGATTATATTAATTTCCAAAATCACTCTTTGTAGTTTCTTTGTAATCTTATTATTGATTTAAATATCCTAGATATATCTGACTTAATGACTGATTATCCTTTTTTAAGGATTGTCTCTAAATGATATGGTTTCAATTTTTTATATCAGTTTTAGCAAGTTTTGATTGGCATACCATGAATTTCCAAATACATCAGATGAAATTTCATCCTTAAAAAATTGGCTGGAATATTGTAATGTCGATTTGCACTTTTATTTATTTTCAAAGATTAGTTTGGATTAACAGTTTAAATGAAGTCCTAGCCCATATAAATCCCTTCCTAATAAATATTTGTCAAGAAGAGTTAGAGCTTAGTTTAGACCAAATTCTTTGGCAAAAGTTTGCAAAGGATATTATCTTTGTTCATAGCTCAAGTTTGGTACACCAAGTATTAACATCGAGGATATGTATATAGACATCACCCATTTTGATACCTTATTATTTATTAAATATCTCCAACATATCCTTGATATCCACCATCCAATATGGAGCTCTTCCTTCCGGCATATCCCCAACATCCGATATTTAAAACACTTAAATAATTTATAGGGGTATCAAGGGTAAATTTGAACTCTGGGTATTTTTTTCAAAGAAATGATGGAGCAAAGTTTAAAATGAGGTAAAACCATATGATATTTGAGTCCAAATAAGAGAAGAAAATACAGTTTCTCAGCACAACTCTGAGTCCTTCATGTGTGTTTCTTTATGATGATGAGTTTGGCGTTGCGAAGCACACGTGTCTTTTTGGTTGTTCATTTTGGACAACCTCTTCAAACTAACAGTGCCCTACGTCTCCCTAACTTCTTGAACTATCATGGCAAAATCCTGCCTCTTCTCTCCTGCATCCCTTCATATGGTTATTTAAGTTTTGTTTTTTCATTGAATTTCAAACAACAAGAAAAGGATGTTTGAACAGTAGGATCGTTTTTCAGGGTAATATTTTGAGCATTTCCAAACATTTTTATTCATTTTCGTTCTGTGATTCTCTTTAGACTTAACTACGATCGCATTTGTCCTTTGAAATCCTTTTTTTTAACCATGTCCCTTAATTTTGTCAGTGTCTAGAAAAATGGTGCCAAACAAATTTTTGTTCTTATTCGTCTTTTTAATGAATTTTGCTGCAGCATGCTTAAAACACTTGAGAGGTATCAGACGTGCACCTATAAAACATCAGACCCTAGTGCCCCATCAATGGAGACACAGGTGAGAATCAACTGAATCCAGTCAAGAAATTTTTTTCATCTTTGCTTTAATTTTTGTCTTTAAGCATATTGTAATATCTTGTTGTCCGATGTTAGGCCTTTTCTGCAATACAACACATTTTTCTGTCGCATGATAGGAAATAAATACATATCCATTGTGCTTGTTGGTCCCTGTTCCCTTCTTGGATATTCAGAAATTTTGTTTGTGATTAATGGCTTATTTTTATGTCAAATTATTATAAATTTCCGTTTCTTAATGCTTAAATGCATTATGCGGCGGTCATTCATTTCAGTATCTAGTAGTCATCTTGATGTACGCAGTAATTCCTCTAATCCCTGATGTAATATTATTGCACATGAAGCAAACAACAGAGGGAACGAAGAGTTCTATGCGTTCACAAGTTTTGTGGTAGAAATTTATTTGATTATGAAGTTCTTGTGTCATGATGGGCTCATCACTATATTTTCTCTTTCTATGTTGTAACGAAGGAGGCTTATATTTGACTAAAAGTGATAGATCGTTCTAGTGTGGATAAATAAGGATAGTGCTTGAAATGCCTCAGAGTTGTTACATTGAATGAAATTTGAGGTCCATAATTGAGAAGTAGAGGAGATAATAGTCTGGAACGTACGTCTTTGCGCTGTGAATTGTAGATCAGATTAGTTTGTGTTTAAGAAAATTGTCATCGACCATAGCATATGCGCAACCAAGAAAAATCATGAAGACGTTTAGGTTGGTGATGCGAACTTGGATTAAAATTATCCATGTTAAAATAACTAGTATATGCGAAGGAAGAAGGCTGTGTTTTTTTGTTGTATAATTAAAAGGAAAAGAGATGGATAGATGATCAATATGATCGTTCCAACTTCCTGATAGGGATTTAACTAACCCCCTAATGCGATTTGGAAATAGAGATGAGAGAGAAGAGAGAGAAAACAATCATACAAAACACACAAGATTTATGTGGTTCACTTCTCGATGTGAGAAGCTACGTCCATGGCCGCCACAGGAGAAAATTTCACTATTTTTGTCAATCTTACAAGTTGTCCTAATATCCCCTTTAATAACACAAGGGTTAATACAAACAGGATTCTAAAATAGTTCAGCAAAAACGAGCCCAGGCCCAAAAAACCCGACTTACGGTCAACCGCAGATACAGTCGCGGTCGACCGTAAAAAATCCCGAGACCAAATATGATTACAAGGTTTGGTGCGGTCGACCACACATGATGTCGCGGTCAACCGAACATGATGTCGCGGTCGACCACAAAAAGTCCAGAGACTTTTCGTGGACCTCTGCACGTTCGCGGTCGACTGCAGAGCTATTCACGGTCGACCATGAAGCCTCCAAGCTGATTCTTTCGTCGTTTTGTCTAACCTTCATCGCCGTCGTTCCTGTTCCTCCAATTTCTCATGTTTCCTCTTCAAAAATAAGGTATAGGGCAAGTCGGATAGTTAGGCTCCACATATCCTAATAATCTCCCAATTGGAGACTAACTTTCAGTCTCTATCACCTCTCCCTACGGTGACGGTCTCCCATATCATCAAGTAATAAGGCCAACTGAAGTTGAACACAACTTCAGTTTCTCTATAGTGACAGTCTTCGTAAGCATATCAGCCGGAGTCTTGCTTCATTGAATCTTCACAAGTTCCAACATGTCATCATCCAATGCCGACCTTATAAAGTGATAACGGACCTGTATGTATTTGGTCCTGGCATGAAAAGCTGGATTCTTTGTCAAATAAATGGCGCTCTGGCTATCACAGTGTAAAACACTCTTCTCACTCTTCTGTCCCAACTCCTCCATGAATCCTTGCAACCATATGAGCTTTTTGCTAGCCTCTGTCACAACAACATATTCTGCCTCTGTAATCAACAAAACAATGATCTTCTGGAACTGAGAAACCCAACTGATGGCTGTAGAATCCAAAGTGAACACATATCCCGTAGTGCTTCTCCTCTGATCTAACTCACCAGCATAGTCTGCATTAACAAAACCCTACAGAACTAATTTCCCTCTCTTAAAGCATAAACGATTTTTTATTATACCTTGCAGGTACCTTAGAATCCACTTTACTAATTTCTAGTGCTGCTCTCCTAGATCTGATATGAATCTGCTCACAATTCCCACTGCATGGGCAATGTCAGGTCTCGTGCACAGCATGGCGTACATAAGGCTTCCAATGGCTGACGAATATGGAACCTTCATTATGTAATTTTTCTCCTTATCAGTCACTGGACACTGCTCCTTAGTCAACTTGAAATGACTAGCTAAAGGTGTGCTAACGGCCTTAGCACCGCTCATTCCAAAACCTCTTAAGCACCCGCCTAATGTAATCAGACTGAGATAACCGTATTGTGCCCAAGAGTTTGTCTCTACTAATCTTCATCCCCAATATCTGCTTTGTTGTGCCTAAGTCCTTCATGTCAAACTCACTCGACAACTTCTTCTTCAGTTTCTTGATCTTACCCAAGTCTAAACAGGCCACTAGCATGTCGTTAACATATAATAGCAAGATAATGTAGCTGGTATCAAGCTTCTTGAAGAAACAGCAATGATATGCATTGCATATGGAGTATCCATTCCTATGCATGAATCCATCAAACTTTTTGTACCATTGTCTTGGATCTTGTTTCAGACCATACAAGCCCTTTTTTAATCTATAGACCATCCTTTCTTTTCCTTTCTGAGTGAACCCTTCTGGCTGTTGCATGTATATTTCTTCCTCTAGATCACCGTGGAGGAAGATTGTCTTCACATCTAACTGCTCGAGATATAGATCTTCAGCTATAACAATACTCAGAACTTATCTGATGGTAGTTAGTTTGACTACAGGAGAGAAGATTTCTGTGTAGTCAACTCCTTCTTTCTGTTGAAATCCTTTGACCACCAACCTTGCCTTGTATCTCTTGGAACCATTATGTTCTTCCTTGATTCTGTACACCCATTTGTTACTCAAAGCTTTCTTTCCCACTGGTAACTTTGCAAGTTCCCAAGTCTTGTTAGAGATCAGGGACTTTATCTCATCTTTTATAGCAAGCTCCCACTTGCTTGCATCATCCACTCAACATGCTTCATCATAGCTTCTCTCCACCATCACTCGATAATAAGTAGTTCAAATGAGCTCTGGACTGTAGTGATGGATACTTCGGATTTGGCTTTGGAACTCTTGCTGACCGCCTCATCTCTCTAACGGGTGAACCAACCTCTGCATCTACCTCCTCTGAAGTAGTTTCCTCCATCATCTCTTCTTCAGCCTCTTCTCCTACGTCCTCATCAGAACTAGCTTCAAAATTGCTTCCTTCTGGAACATCATCTGGCTCAAAGTATGTAGGCTCTAACTGCATTGAGTTTGTGGACTTAACAACATCACGGTATTTGTATAGGACTGCTTCATTGAATATAACGTATCTGCTTCTGCTGACTTTCTTGTTCTGTTCATCCCAGAACTTATAATCAAACTCATCACCACCATAGCCAATAAAATAGCATTTCAAAGACTTAGCATCAAGTTTGTTTCTAACATGATCACTCAAATGAACATATGAAACACATCCAAAAACTTTTAGGTAAGAAAAGTTTACCTTCTTCCCACTCTATACTTCTTCAGGTATTTTATGCTCCAAAGGTAGTGATAGTCCTCGGTTGATCAAGTAGGCAGCTGTATTGATTGCTTCTGCCTAGAATTGCTTTGGGAGTCCTACTTGAAGTCGCATGTTTCTAGCTCTTTTAGTCAATGTTCTGTTCATTCATTCTACTATGCCGTTCTGCTGAGGTGTTCCTGGCACTGTTCTCTCCAATTTGATGCCACTCATAGCAAAAATTTTTGAACTTTTAATCTTCATATTCACATCCATTATCTAATCGTAATTTCTTGACCTTCAACCATGTTTCGTTTTCTACCATAGCCTTGCATCTCTTGAAGACTTCAAACACTTCTAATTTGTGTTTCATGAAATAGACTCAAGACTTCCTCGAGTGATCATCTATAAAAGTCACAAAGTATAACCTTCCATCAGTAGACTGTATTGATACTGCACCCCACACATCTGTGTGAACTAGCTCAAGTTTCTCTTCCTTCGGTGTTCTGCCAACTCTTTTAAAACTTATTCTCTTTTGTTTCCTGAAGATGCAACTTTCACATAAGTCAAAATCAGCCGATCTCAAACCTGGTAACTTTTCATTCGACTGCATAACCTTCAGGCCTTCGCTACTCATGTGACCAAGCCTCTGGTGCCACAAATTTGGATCTTCTTTACTTTTAACCACTACAATGGATCCACATGTATTTGTCGTCATGTAGAGAGATCCACTCTTCGTACCACGGGCAACAATCATAGACCCCTTAGTAACCTTCCACGTATCACATGCAAAGGTTGATGTATATCCCTCCTTTGCCAACTGTCCTATGGAAATCAGATTCTTCCTTAAGCTAGGAACATGTCTCACATCATTCAGTTTCCATATAGACCTATTGAGTTCAATTTGCACCACTCCTTTTCTAACGATATAATACGGTTGATCATCGCCAAGATAGACTTTTTCTAAGTTTCCTGAAACATAGTTCTCAAATAAATCTCTATTTGATATAGCATGAAGTCCTATGGAAATCAGATTCTTCCTTAAGCTAGGAACATGTCTCACATCATTCAGTTTCCATATAGACCTATTGAGTTCAATTTGCACCACTCCTTTTCTAACGATATAATACGGTTGATCATCGCCAAGATAGACTTTTTCTAAGTTTCCTGAAACATAGTTCTCAAATAAATCTCTATTTGATATAGCATGAAACGAAGCTCCCGAATCCATAACTCATGATTCTGTCTTACTCTCCAACGAACAAATAAGGACATCATCTGATTCTCCTGAGACGACGTTTGCTTCAGTCTTGTTCTCCTTGTCTTTCTTGGGTTCCTACACTGATTCTCATAGTGCCCAAACTTGCCACAATTCCATCAGTCAATCTCTTTCTTGCTTTTATGATTTTTGGATCTTGACCTGTCGTTCCTCGAATTAGGTTGACCATGGCTTTTCCCTCTATTTATGTTTCTATTTCTATCTCTACTCTCAAAATTCAATGCCGACCCTGATTTAGAAACTCCTTCTTCTTGTCTTCTTATCTCTTCGGTCATAATCATGTCTACAACTTCTAAAATCTATAGTTTTGATTTTTCACATGACACGCTAATCGAAATAACGGCGCCCTTCCAACTATCAAGCAACTGCAAGTATTAGCAGAGCTTGAATTTCATCATCAAATTTAATATTGACGAATTTAGTTGATCCGTGATCTTATTAAACTCATTCAGGTGTTCTTTGAATTTTTGACTCTCGAACATCCTCAAATTAAACAGCTTCTTTATGAGATGTACCTTATTCGTCGCGGAGTGTTGTTCATACATACTAAATAGTGCAGCCATGAGATCCGACGTCGAATTCTGATTCTTGATGTTGAAAGCTACAGATTTGGATAGGGTAAATCTGATTGCTCCAAGGGCATTCCGATCTAATAGCTTCCACTCTTCATCCTTCATATCCGTCGGCTTCTCTCCCAATGGCAGATATAGATCATTCTGATAGAGGTAGTTTTTCATCTGCATCTTCTAGAACCCGAAGTTTGTCTCATCAAACTTCTCGATCTTGGACGTCTCCTTCTCAGATCTCATGTCTCTGACCTCAAATCGCCTTCGCCGAACCTGGTCGCTCTAATATCAATTGATAGGGATTTAACTAACCCCCTGATGTGATTTGGAAATAGAAAAGAGAGAGAAAACAAACACACAAAACACATAAGATTTACGTGGTTCACTTCTCAGCGTGAGAAGCTACGTCCACGGCCGCCACAGGAGAAAATTTTACTATTTTCGTCAATCTTACAAGTTACCCTAATATCCCCTTTAATAACACAAGGGACACAATGGTTAATACAAATATGATTCTAAAACAGTTCAGCAAAAATGACGGCTCAAAAAAACCCGACTCGTGGTCACCCGCAGATATAATCGCGGTCGACCGCAAAAAATCCTGAGACCAAATATGATTACAGGGTTTGGCGCGGTCGACCACACATGATGTTGCGGTCGACCTCAGAGCCACTCGCGCTTGACCGTGAAGCCTCCAAGCTGATTCCTTCGTCGTTTTGCCTGACCATCATCGTCGTCGTTCCTGTTCCTCCAATTTCTCATCTTTCCTCTCCAAAAATAAGGTAGATAGTTAGGCTCCACATATCTTAACACTTCCAACCGTAATTGAGGATTTCTCTGTGGGCTGTACTGAGCTTTAGCAAAATATATGTTAAACTTAAGAGCCTTTCTGCTTATGAAAGAAACTATTGCTTCTGCATGATCGTCTCGACTTGTTTGTTGTTGAATCCTATCTCAATTGGGATAAGTCATATCTAAAGGCTTTTGATCTGTCAAGTAATTACTTACATGCATGAAGTGTCCGCGTTGGTTATGGTTCACTTACCTCTTTCATCCTTTTACTGGTTTCAACATTGACGAGTACTGCCCTTGAATAATTGATAGAAATAACCTATGCAAGGTCACAATTTTAAAATTGGATTAACAGGCCAGCAAAAACCATCAAAGACCAGTGTTTCTGAGAGGTTGAAACTATTTAGCAGGGTTCCCTTTATGTGGCGATCATAATATGTGATATTTTCCTCGTATGAGTACCATTGTCAGTGAACTGATTTCAGTACCTTGGCCATTGGGCATAACCTTGAATCACAAAAGAATGAATCCCATTCATTCTGCTCTGATCAAACAAGCAATTAAATATTATTTATTCTGGAAATCCTCCAACAAACCAATCAAGAAATTGATGCCTCTCATTCTCTCAATATTTAGTTCTTACTTGTCATGTGTGTCTTGAAGTTTGCAACGATATCCAGTTTCTAACCTGACCCGAATCTTGCTATGGAGTTGCTTTTGTAATTTTCCGATGTATATCTATTGTGATCGAGGGTTGTGTTACGTGTGATAATTTAGCTGCCTATTATGAGGCTGGCTGTATTGATTATAAAGGGTATGAGATATTTTACCAATGTTTTACTCCTACCATTTTAGCTAACGTGTCTCTCCTTCGTTGCCTGTGGATAGGCTAAAACTTTTATGCTTTCTCTGTTTCCCACCATCTGTATGTGATCTCAAGGCTTGCTTCAAAAGAAATTCATTTCAAGTTCAAATCAAGTACTCAATGTTCCTCCAAGTGTTTACATGAATATGTATGCACAAGCATGCATACGTATTTCTTAATCGTTTTATTTTAGCAATCACTTAATGTTGTCAATGAGTAGCTTTTTGTGTTTCAGTAGTCATAAACTTTGGCCTCCACGATCAATTCAACTATCTAAAAGTGAACACTTTCTTTCTTTCTTGTAAGCAGAACAGTTATCAGGAGTACTTGAAGCTGAAAGGAAGAGTTGAGCTTCTGCAACATTCTCAGAGGTAATAGATATTTCCCAACATGAGTTTCCTCAGCATGTATCATCATATCATAATAAGACTTAAGAATGAAATTGTATGATAATTTAGGCATCTCCTGGGCGAGAACCTTGAGCAACTCAGCAGTCCGGAAATTGATCAACTTGAGAGTCAACTAGAAAAGTCGCTGAAGCAGATCAGGTCATCTAAGGTTTGTAGTCTTTAACTCGATGTATGCTTCATTTATGTATGTTGTTTGTTGCTTATGTTATTGGGTTTCCTGTATCGTCATTAGCATTGTCCATAACGTGATATAATTATCTCTCAGCATGATTCTAGGCTAGAAGGCTCTAGTATAGACATATATCTATATGAAATCTCATTAGAGTAAGGACCTTTTACATTATCGTCCATTTGGAATAGATCAGAGTAAGAATGCAACAAATAATTGGATGAAATAGGAATTAGGAGGAATTCTGAAGCAACTCCTCAAGGCTTATGTTGAGTTTAAGCCTTTCGGTCTGGGAACTAGCTAGGTCCTGTTCTTTCTAGCAAACAAGTCAAAAATTGCTTATTTGTTTCTTCTCCTAGACTTCTAGGATTTGACTATGTCACTAATTTATTTATTTATTTACACTTCTTCCTGGGGAATAATAGAAATTATGTGAGGAGTATAATTTGGGAGGTGATCACAAATTTGGTGAGAGGGTCTAAATCAAGAAATGTGATGGTTTGAAGAGTAATTTGAGAAATCCCTATGATTTGGAGGTTGTACAAGCCATTTGACGTGCATGAAATTATCTCGAGACTTGCTTTTTTTCTCATTGCTCATCAACTTTCTAGGAATTGAAGTATCTGTTCACAGATTTTTCAGAAGATTTTGCATAATTACTAATGAATTCCTTTTTTGTCATTTTTGTGATGATGAATTGAAGTTAGGAGAGCATTAAAGTTACCATACATTACTTTAGCACCTGTAATTTTGTAAGATTAAAATCTTTTATACGTAAGCATTCAAAACCATCTCTAACATATAAGCACATGCAGACTCAGATGATGCTTGATCAGCTGTGTGATCTTAAAAGAAAGGTGACTCATTCTCACTTTGGAATTTTAACAAAATAAGCTGCATATTTCATACCCTTTTGATAACTTTTCCTTTTCCCTTACGTGTTGGATTAATCCTATGTAATCTTGTGTAATGCAGGAGCAAATGTTGCAGGATGCCAATAGAACGTTGAGCAGGAAGGTAATTAAAGAGATGATTTTGGATGCTTGATATGCTGATAAGCACGTTCATTTTGAACGGTTGATTTATTATTTATTGTCTTGTTCTCCTACTTTCTCTCTGCAGTTGCAAGAAATTGGTTCAGAGAATCCTTTCCGGCTCTCTTGGCAAAATGGTGATGAAAATGGTGATGGATCAAGTTCGCAACGTAATCGCGAACCTCAACCTCAGAACCAAGGCTTCTTTCAGCCTCTGGGATGTGAGCCTCCTTTGCAAATCGGGTAACCTTTGATATTTCCCAGAAATTTACCACTAAGAAAGTTAAATTATGTCACTGGTTTAAATCCGATTCTCATATTTTTATTCTTTTCATCGACAGATTCAATCAGGTGGATCATTTGAACTCTGGAGTGACAAGAAACCATAATGTAAATGGTTTTGCCACCGGATGGATGTGATAAAATTCTAAACTTGCATCTGACCTTGCAAACCTTATCTAGATTATTTTGTCCTTTTTATTCCCCCCTTATGTATCCTTCTGCTTGATGTTTACATATCTTTCTATTCTAAACAATAAGAACAATAATAATATTGTGACGTCCTACTAAGATCCGAAATAAGAAATTTATGTGCGAAAGTTGACGGGTCAAGGTTGCATAGAATGTAACTATTTGTAATGAAACTATATATCTTTATTATGAATGAAGACTGTTGTAATGTGAAATTAATCCTCATTTTTCATGTTTCTTAAAGCCACATCTAGATTGGTATGGGTTTTTAACGGTTGTTGAGATTTTAAGGATTAATGTCGTGTAGTTCAAATGTATAAATATAATTGTTTGATACTTCTTTTTTATCTCCCAATGGATGAATCTACTATGTGAGCTA